>NW_020664447.1:34490045-34589745 GCF_002925995.2 Terrapene triunguis
AAATTAATAGGCATTTCTGGTCAAAAGCGCACACAGTGCTCTCAGATACAGACTTTACTCAGTCTGCGGAGTGGTGCTGTGATCTACCCTTTACATGTAGATGCAGACACAATGGAGGAATTCTCAAGGGCCTCTCCTGTATGTGCTGAAACCAGCACAAATTTGGTTTTTATCCTCACATAAAACATGAATACAGCACAAAGCTACTTTAATTGGGGTTCTTATAAAGGAACCAGGCCTGTTCACAGAATATCATGCTCTGGGGCACCCTGCTGAAACCTGCCTGAAGATACAGAGAAGCCTTTTTTAAATGAATCCCAGAACAAAGAATAAACTGGTTGCCAGGAGGAAACCTTTCAAGGTGTACTGTAAAATGATGATGACAGCAAACTGATCTAATGAAAAAGCCCATCTAAGAAATGACATTTTCCTTCAAACCATATAACGATTCCTGAAGGAACAGTGGTTTTTGTATCCACAGGCTAGTTATATGGACATTGCTACAGGAGAAATTTGGTTACAACACATTCACAGGTTTCTGCTATGGAATGCTGGGGATATACTAATGGAATCAGTAGAATACTCCATAAGGACAGGGCAGGAGAGATTCACTACATTTAATTTACGTTTTCCCTCCAACAAAAATCACATTCAGGAAGGCCACAGAAAATCCTTATCTCAGTTTATTATTGGATGTTAAGATATGCATTTATTATAAGAAAGTAGAAACAGATCACTCTAGCAAACATAACTGAACTTAGATTTGCCCTCATGTTATCCAAAAAAGCACACACAAATATAGCTTGGTTTTATAGCCAGGCACTTAGAATCCAACACAGCTGCAGAGGAGGCAGCAGAATAAACTCTCAGACAGGCTGACAACAGTTCCACTACTGAGGTGCCCCTTGTTACAGACAAGACAACAGATGAAGAAATCTTGAGAATGACCCAGAACAACACTCATTAGTGAATGAAACACAGGCAGGAAATGGGACAAGATTCCTTTTGTCATAGACTTTCACCCAGCTGTCCACCCTTCCCACAGCCACCCACACACAAAAATATTCCCTAGCAGTCAAACTCAGGAAAAGCTACACAAATAAAATGTACAGTGATCTTCTACAATGTCTTTCTAGTTACATATACCTTGCTAGAACAGAGTGAAAATTTACTGCTACATATCCATGCCGGTTAGCACTCTGACAGACATTCATTGAAAGTTTGTGTGTAACAGAGTTGAAGTAACTGATTGTAGTCCAGGCAAACTTGCCAGGATCACATAACTCCTACATGTAAATCTACTAATGTATTTATTATTCATTACCAGTACCTTAATTATATTATGCAGCTATCTGTTGCAGCTCCATTGTTAAGGTAGAGATGAGGTTTGCACTTAAAGTAGGTATCCAATGTCTTTGTTGTATGGGAATCTACAGCATATTCTCTCCAAAATTACAGCATTTACTCTAAGTACAGAATGATTTTTCTAGAATTCACTAGTGAATCTGTTAATTAGTGTGCGTTATAATTAATTTTTAAATGAACGCTTTAAAAAAATTAGCACCCAATGTCAGATTTTTTTAAATAATGTTAATAACAGACTCTTGGTATCTCCTGTATATAATTAAAATTCACTGAAATCTTTATGCATAGGCTACATTTGACATTTTTAATGGATGAAAAGTCATTTTTGCCAGTTTTCTTGGTGAAAGTTTCTCCTACAGCAGAGACTGTTACAAAGAATTCCATAAGGAACTGTCCTCTTTCAGAATGGTTGCCATCCTTTTGTTCTCATTGGGACTGAGATCACAGGTTGCTCTTAGCAAACATGATCACCACCACTATTCACTTGCTCTTCACAATGTTATCCTCAAGTCTCCTGGCAACTTGGCTTCACTCTGGTTGTGGAGGTGGTGGCCATTTGGAAAGAGGGCAATTCTTCATAAGTTTCTCTGAAGGAGAACCTTTAATGCAACAGCCACTACTGACAGATAAACTTTACATTATGAAAAATAATGGCAAAAATTACCATCAATCCTAAATATATATATATATTTAAAAAAAATGCATTGCACTCACTCTATTCAACAAGGAGGGCAGGTGAATGAGGGAAACCAGCAGTGCATATGCACATAGAGGAATGAGGGGGGAAACGGGGATGTGTAGGTTCAAGGGACTGGAGGTGGAATTTGGTGTGTGCGCGCGTGCAGGGGAATACAGGTGGTAAAGAAGGAATAAGGCATTTAGGGGTGGGTGTGAGCAGGGGAATGTGAAATACATGAGGGAAGGGTAAACTGACATTGACACTGGCTGTTTTGTGCTGCTCTATGATGCAATGCAGCGCCCAGTATCCCATGGTTGCTTAGTGTTTCTTCAGAATGGCATAAAGCAGCAGAGCATACTGGTGAATCTGGTCTTAAAAATTATAAACTTTAAAAAGATAATTTAAGGTTTTTACTACCAACCTTCAGATCATTAGAAATGTCACCTGATAGCATACTTTTAGTGATTAGGTATGATATTGTTAAATAAAAAAATATAAGGACATTTCTAGACAAAAACTGTGTTAAGTTTCATAGTATGTATGAGTCATTTAGGGTAAAATACATTATAGGGATGTTGTAATTATCCCAGAAACAAGCAAGATTAAACCCAGACAATTCAGAGTTATGGCTAAACTTAAAAGAAATCCAGACATGTTAAAATATAGAAATGTAGTTAGAGCACCCAGGTAACCTTAACTCTGCCTTGTAGTGACACCATGAGAAAAAGAAAAAATTGAATGTGTCTTTAAAAAAATCAGTTGAATCTAATTTGGGGCCATAAATACTAAAATACTTCGATCATAATTATATAATGAGTATGTGGTGGTGATGTGTATCAGGATCTACATATAACATTAGCATATGGCTGTATTAATGAGGAACAATGGTAGAAGTGACTGTCATTCTTTTCCATTGTCACCTGACAGTTGTCCTAAAGCCTCTGTGCACCTTATATCAGCTGGCACATTACCAAACAAAGAGAATCTCTTGTATACCTCTTTCAGTGTGCTAGTTTGCTTTCTCTATTCGATACTCATTAGAGCTGCTCTGTATTAGCTTCCTTGGACAGAAGGAGAGGAAAGGTTATATATAATGGCTAGCAGCGTTTCATTAGATTCATTATGGGGTTTTGGGTTTTGGTTGTGTTTTGCTTCTTCTGTACTATCTGGCACTGACCCTTGTGGTTTACAGTCTAACTCTCTCCAGGGTATGCAGTAGTTGTGAAGCAGTCAACACGCGCTCTCTCTCTCTCTCTCTCCCTCTCTCTCTCACACACACACTTTGTTCAATCTATTAACTTTATGCTTTTTACTTAACAGGTAAAGCACAGGAGAATACAGATCATATAAAACAATAAAGCATCATAAACACTATGTCCCTCACTAGGTCAGGCCTGGTCCTCCGCCCACTTGCCTACCCTTCCTCTTTTGCCTGCCTCATCTTAATCTGGTGCCGAATGGCTCTCTCCCCCATTCCCTCCAAGAATCCCTTTATAGACTCCTGTCCTGTTGGGTCACCTGTTTCTTCTATTCTGTCTCTTGGTAATTTTCCATTACTTCCAAACCCCCCTCCCTTCAGGCAAGAGGAGGAAATGTCTTCTTCCAAGTAGAACAAACCCATTGTTCCAACATGTTTTACTTTGAATACAGGATAGTTAAATGCTGATTATGCACCATTGTCTCAGACCTGCCAGAGACATGACTCAACCCTACTAGCTCATGGGCGATCCATATCCGTATTGGCTTTCCATGACACAGTAATTTCATGATAAAATTTCATAAAAACATCCAGGATTCAGAAGTGGTACAGACAGAACCCCCAATTTGTCAGAGAGTGGATTACATCTAGGTAGCTTAGTCTCCCTCTTCAAAGGGCCTGTTCAGCCCTGGGCCTGTCTCCTGAGGTTGCCTGCAAGGAAGACAGCTCCAGTAATAATGGCAGCTTTTTTTATATTGACACCTATCCACTAGGAGGTAGTCTAATACCACAAACTCACTTCACCTTGGTCACAAAATAGACATCAGAGGATAAAAGCTTTCAGTCCCTACCAACCTAGTCTGAATTTAACCAGCAACCAGAAGATGAAAAACTCTCAGACCAGTCTTTGGGTCATCCAGTTCCCCATCTTTCGAATCTTTTTAACATCTGTCATTTTGGTTGTTATTGTCAGTCATTACTACAGCTCCCGTCACCAGAGCATTTGGGCATAGTATCGCTAGAGTATTTGGTTGTTTGTATGTTTTCTTCCCCCCCCCCCCCAACTCCCATTCCTCAGCTGCACTTGGATAATGGGCTTGTTCAGCAAGTTGGCTAATGAAGAGCAGATTTCTTACTCATTCGGGTATCTTTTTCATTTTCCTCTATTTATATAATACACAATTTTTAATCTTTTTAAAACCAAAGGGGAGAGAGAAATCTTGAGTTCATCTAGATTAAAATCAGCTGCAGCCTATTAATGGACTGAGCCCAAGATTGAGACTTTAGGAAACAAAAACACTGGACTAAATTAGACTGAGCTGGCCTCTGTCTCCTGGTGGGGGATGCGGGGCGGGGGAGAGAGGGAGAGGATCTCCATGTGGTTTTAATTAATTTTGATTCTCTTCCTGAAACTAATTTACCCAACATAAAGCATGTGTAGTGCTGTGCAAGCCAGCTTTTAGAGGCTTGGCTCTCACCGATAAACAACTGGATTTCTGTTCTGGAGGTCTGAGTGAGTTTGGTGTGTATAATTAACAGGTTTAAACTGATTGTTTTGGAATAGAGAATTTCAATTGCATGGTAATGTCTTTTCATCATCTGCCAGACAGCATCCCAAGGACTTTTGCATAAATTTGTCAAACTCCTCTGCTCTCTCACTCTGGAAGGGTTCAGGCAGGAGAAAACCAGGGAGTGACCGGAGTTTGCAATGTGATTGTTGATATTTACATATACTGACAGTCAGGTAATGGCCCAGTGATAACATGCCAAACTGCATCATCTTCTCTAATATTTTGAGAAACATCTTGCAGGGTGAGAGGGAGGAATTGGGACTGTGTGGAGAAGGAGAGTTGTGGTAAGCCTGAAAGGAATTGGGGTGGAGCCCAGGCCCTGGAAGGCAGGGTTAGTTTGAGGCAGTCCTTAGGCCTGAGCAGGCTTGAGAAGGATCAGGACAATATCTGGGAGGGCAGGTTGGGATGGCGCCAGATTCCAGTGGGTCCAGTGGGAGGAGCTGGTTCTCAGTGCCATAGGCTAATAGTTTTTTAACTGCAAATGCTAAGACGTATACCTATCACTAGCTCTGGTTTAATTTTGTTTTTAAAAGCCTCCAAATTCAGCATTAACCATGAAAAACCCCTTCTTGAATGTGCCCCAGCTATGATCAGTAGTAGAGGAAGGATGGTCTTGTGGTTAAATCCTAAGAACATCTGGCTTCAGTTCCCATCTCTGCCACAGATTTTGTGTGTGACCCTAGACAAGTCACTTCACTTTTCTGTGCCCCATTTTTCATATCTATGAAATGTGGATAATACCTCCCTGGCTCACAGAGGTGTTGTGAGGATATTCAGTTGTGTATGTGAGTACATACATAGATAAGCCAGGTGTTGCCAAATCTTCAAGAGAACCTGGAGGGTGATCTGGCCATAGCATGCAGGATTGGATTTGCAACTATCTTTTGTGGTTTAAGCCCCAATTCAGCAAAGCATTAAAACGTGCATAAATCCCATTTGCTTCAATGGACTTGAATGACTTCCCACACAGGCTAAAAGAGGAGAGGAAGTTACCAATCCTTTCGGAGGTTGGATGGAACAGGACTGGCTCCTTCAAGGAATCTTAAACTAGTCCCTTTTCTCCATGGCCCCAGGTCATATCTTTTTTCCAGCACACAACACACAAGCAGCATTCCACAAGCCCCTTGAAAGCTTACCATATCTGATGGTGCAGAACATTTGAGGATTAGGCAGTCTCTTATGAGTAAACATAATTTATTGTGACTGTACAATAGTGAAAGTGAAAGATAGGTGTGTTGGGAACAAGGGTGAAGGACCTGAAGGGCTTTCAGCAACTTCCACCTTTTCCACCTGGTTTTTGCCAAAATTTAAAGCAGTAATTTTGTTAATCTGCCTAATTTCAGGTATGACTGAAATAAAATATGCCCAGGAGTGTTGAAGTGAACATTCCACATGTTTCTCTAGGCTTTCCCCTGAAACAGATAGAAACAACTTCCCTCCCCATCTCCTAGCCTTTTTTTGTTTTTGTTTTATACTAATGCTCAATAAAGCTATCACTTGTCCAAAACTCAGACGCATCCTATTATTTTCCTTTTAAGGTATATTAAATACAGGTGGGTTTGATGGAGGAAGTTGGGGCTTAGTTGATGACCAGTAGGAAGTCATTAGCCAGGGCCAAGATAAGCTGTGGGTAAAAGATGAAGCTGAAATCCTACTCACCTGCTTAATATGTTTCAGAGATTTATTTTAAGCCTCCAAATTGACTATCAGGATTTCAAGATAGTAAATCCATTTTGAATGGCTTCCTTTCAGGAATCACCAAGTAAGAAATAGTCTCTGAGAACCCTGTTCTTGGGATTCTTTTAACAAACCAGGACCGTGATTTTCTTTAGTATCTTTTGTTGCCTCCAGTATCCCAGCATGATTTACGTGGCAGTCATTCTGTCTTTAGCAATGACTTATAGAAAGACTTGCCTATCTAAATTAGTTTTGAATGTTGGCTAGAATACTGTATTCATCCTCAACTCTTCGTAAATTGCCCTGGGATCTTTAAGTTCCACCCAGACCACCAATTTGAGAAAAGCAGAAAGGAATGTCTGTATCGTATCAGCTGTGATGGATGGCACCTCTAGCAGTACAGCACTGCATAATACAATAGTGCCTTGCATTGTCAGCATTAGGCACCCATAAGCAAAGGGGATCTCTGTTTTCTCTTTGACAGAATAATACAGCAACAATGCTGCAACCTCCATAGTATTGCAATGCAACATCAGAAATGAGTGAGGGTCCTAATCTTGGTGTGGTCTGGAACCCAACTGAGCCTTATTAGCACCAAAATAACCAAACTGAATGTGCTACATATCAGGAATGAGAACTGGAGATGTGGTGTGAACATTAGTATCATGAAGGCAGCTCCAGAAAACCTGCTCATCATTGCCCCACTGGTACTCGTGACACAATCAGCAGCTTATTCGAAAGAATCATAGATGACTTCAGAGATTGGGACCAAGAATGAAATAAAAGCACAGGTGTGACCTTTGAGAAATTGCCAGATCCAACGGCAAAGAAATGAAGCAAGAAGCAGGATTATGGAGGAAGATATTTGGCTGAAGGTAGAGAGACTTGAGTTTTCAGAGCAGTTCTGTTGTATCTGTGGAGAGAGGAGCTGTAGGTATTGGATGGCCTGCACTTTGAACAGCAAGAGAACCAATCTACATAGTAGTAGGGGCTTGGTCCAAAGCCCAGCAAAGTCCATGAAAAGACTCCCATTGATTCAGTGGGCTTTAGAGCAAACCTTAGGAGAGCAGAACAACTTTAAAAAAGCTTTAAGTTTGGAAGAAAGGGAGAGTGGCATGGAAGGAAAATAAAAGCCAAACAAATAGGGAAACTATTACGGAAAGCTGCCACAAGGGGATCAAATTGGGATGTAGAAGCCAGTTTGGGGGGACTTGTTTCAGGCCATCTACAGACTCTGGCAGACATCACTGGATTGGTTGCACTTAGTTCACAGTGTCATTGCAACCATAGGGCTAGAAACTTAATTTTTTTTTAAATGAAAGATGAAATTTGAGAGCACAAGATGCAACCACCATGACAAAGTACCATCTCACCATGCTGCCATGAGCCAGCCCACCTTGACCCCTGGCTGTAGTATAAAGGAGGGGATGCTGTCACATCTTGATGCTGGAGATTCCTGGGGCTGTGATGGAACAGATGGGATGTGATTATGTGTCAGTGCTGGTGTCTCCTGTGGGCTTCCATGGAGACTGAACTCCTGTTACCCCAGAGGCCAGTGCTGAGGCTGGACCTGATGTGATGGAAGCTTGCACAGCTGTTGTCCATACTGTATCTATTCTGAGGATAAATAATGAATTTCAATATCCAAAATTCACAATCTGCCATTTTTCACTAACACAAAATTATCTTTAAAAAGAAAAATTAGAGCAAAAGGGAGAGAGAAATTATACTCTCATGTACTCAATCTCTTAGACAGGCATACATGAGCATGTGCACATACCACCCCTCCAGTTAAATGCTCTCATGCGAGTGAGTGCCACTCTTCTGGTATGGTGACTGTTAACAGAACAGGAAGCGGGGACATTTCGGAGGATTTATTTTAAGAATCTGAAGTGTAATATTTTTTCTTAGGTAGAAATATCCATTGCGAACAGATGGACGTTCTCCTGGGGATGCTCTGAATGAGCTGCACATCAGGTCACCAGTGGTTCTTGTTTGCCTTGTTGCAGCCTTCAGTTAAGTGTAATTCAGAACAAATTGGTGGGCTATCAATGTGAGCTCTTTGCACATTGCTTCACTGACTGTAACAGACAGTCAGGCTGGCTGCTTCCAAATATATTCCTGTTTGTGCGTTTAAAATTATTTCTGATGGTTTCAGTAGTATATTAATATTTTAACCTTAGATACAAACTCTTCCAGGGGCTTCTGCCATGTAGTATACTTGTGTGTTCTGGGGAGAGGAATACCTTTAGTTTGTCATGGGGAGAAGCTGATGTGTGATGCATATGTAAATACCCACAGTATTATACTAACTTTATTAACGGCAAACAGGAAGAACAGTACACAAGAACATTCCATAATTTGCTGTATCTACAGAATTCCATTGGGGAAGGAGCTCCATCACCCACTCCAGTATCTTGTACATTACATTTTTGTAAGTCTTTCTTAAAAGAAACCTGCTCGAGATGGCTTTACGATTTCCAGGGCTCTAAGCAGTGAAGCTACTGCAAGGGCCCCAGAGTCTGAAGACTTCCCCTTGGGTGCTGGTGCTGGATGTGGGGAACAGACGGTGAATTGTCCCGCTCCTTTAGTACCCCACTGTTTGATGGGCATGAGGATTGCACAATGAGATTTTTTCCCCCATCTCTGATCCTGCTGCTGGGCAAGGGGTTAGTTGGAGCCTGAGGAAGAAGAATTCAGCAACATGGTGGCTCATGTGAACAAATGATCCCTTTCTTCTGTTTTTCAATTGAATTTGCAAGGAAACTGAGTTGGCAGACCAGGCTTCATTTTCACCTGGTTGATTGTATCTGTCAGTCATTGCTTCCAAGATTTATGTGTAGGCCAGTGCTTATTTCGTGGGTCTTTTTGTTCTCCTAGTTGCCAGACAATAGAGATTTCCTAGCCTGGGTTGAAGTCAATTAGTCCTTCTGTCTTGTATCTTATAACGCTTTCCAAGAAGAGACTGCAGTAAACACTCAGCTCTTTGGGGGTTTGGTTGGTTGGTTTACTTAGCTACTGTGAGTTTTAGTATCAGTCTTAGTGTGCTGTACAGACAAATATGGACTAGTCCAGGGGTCCTCAAACTGGGGGTCAGGACCCCTCAGGGGGTCACGAGGTTATTGCATGGGGGGTTGCGAGCTGTCAGCCTCCAGCATTTATAATGGTGTTAAATATTAAAAATGTGTTTTTAATGTATAAGCGGGGGGTCACACTCAGAGGCTTGGTATGTGAAAGGGGTCACCAATACAAAAGTCTGAGAACCCCTGGACTAGTCAGTAAAAGCAGAAGTTGCTGAACCATCTGCCCTTTCAATAGTAATCTGAGTCATAGCATGAGTTTAAGGCCAGAAGGGATTATCAGATCATCTAGTCTGACCTACAGAGGCCACCAACACCACCCAGCACCCACACACTAAACCCAACAACCAAAATTAGACCAAAGTTATACTGCCCTCAGAAGACTAAACTATTATGTGCTACAATCAGTCATCGGTTTTCTGAACACATTTAGCGCTACAGTCTGGTTCTCTGGGTCCCGTATAGTGATGGGTTAACATTGGAAGGTCTGAAGGTTCGGTTTGGTTAATCACCCAAAAGCCTGGATGCCTGTTGCATCTTATCTGAACCTCTCAAATCTGCAAAGTTGTTATTACCAAAGCAAATATGACCCTACCCCAAAGGGTTGAAATCACTCAAACAAGCTTTCTTGTGAGATTTCTGCTTCCAGTTGGGCTGGAATTACGCCGAGAGCAACTTGTCATGTTATTTGCCATTTCCCAATCCTCATCCCTGCAGGAAACAGACTTTCTGAAGTCCAGAGGCAGCACAAATATGAAAAATAGTAAGAAAAACAATAATTTGAAAATTTTCACACATGCACAAAGGTTCAGAGTTCAGGTTTTTGGACAAGTTTAAACAGAAGTTTGGGGTGACTATGTTATCCAAACCCACTTATCTGTTCCTAATTACCTACCAGGGAGCTATTCACACAGCCATATTCCAGACATACAAAGTACCAGACACATACCGTACACAGCAGCCACACACATGGCTACATGTGCCAACCATCAGGTACACCAAAATACTCAGGCATGTGCTTTCCCAGGCTTCCGAATAATGCACCACTAGCGCTGCCCCCCCACCCCCTCCCCAAGTGTAGAGAAAAGGCCAGGCCAAGCAGCAGGCTAGTTTCAGCCAGGAGAGTAACATGCTCGACACGAGAGGCGACGTTGGGGGGAGCATGTGGGGTCACGTGCCCCACCAGATTTCTGCCAGGCTTTGCCAGTTCCGCTCAGTCACATGGTGTGGCCAGGCCCCCTCTCTGCGCAGCAGTTGCCAGAGCCCACAAGCTGCACCCCATCTGGAGAGATAGGAGCAACAGCTGGGAGCTGCAGGGAGGGGCCACTGCTTTCTGGGAAGGGAGACTGAGGGTAAGGGGGGGAGCCCTGTCTGGGGGAAGGCCATGACTTGAGTTGTTCTGTGGGGCTGCTGAATTAAATTGTGCCCACCCCCCACTATCAGCAGGTACGGGTCATCTGCTTGACACAAAGCAAATCACTAGGAGTAATTTTTTTCCCCTTTCTTCCCCCTATTTCCCCTGGTTCCTGTGTCTTTTCGTGTGTGTGTGTGTGTGTGTGAGAGAGAGAGAGAGAGAGAGAGAGCAACCCTTTCATTTCATTTCCTCTTTCTTAACTGTACAAGAAAACAAGACCCTTTGGGAAATAAGAATCAAATGTAGATTTTCACTCCCACTCCCTGCAACCTTTATAATCTGTTGCTTTTAGTGATTTCCAACCCCTGCTCCCCCCCTTGCTGTTAACTAATGGACTTTGTTAGTAAGCTAGCCTTTCAGTACATGCCACCATGCCAACAAGTGTGTGTGTAGCCATTCTGTCTGCTTTGGAAGGCCCCATATGCAGCCAGAGCTAGAACAATTCCTGTATTGATCCTGTGCTTGTCAGTTAATCTGTCATAAAGCATGGGAATCCTAGTCCCTTCCACATCTGCTTGCATAACTGCAGGGGCAAAAGCAACTCCCTGAAGCTTTTGCGGGGAAACAAGAAAGAGAAGAAATGGAAGCTTCCAGGGAAAAAGGGCCTTACACTGCTGGGCCAGTGGGTCATGTGATCAGCTGACTGCTCCACCCCTCTTCCCCCCCATTCTTTTCATCCTCCTTCAGGTCAGCAGGATCAGGTTTACGTTAGTGAACTATGAGGCTTATCAAATAAATGCTGCAGCAGCAGATGTTTGAATCTGGCTGTCTCCACAGACGAAGCCTAACAAGGTTGACATTGTGGCTGAGACCAAGGTAATGCAGTAATTACTTTTTCTGAGTTTGGAGCCCCCAAGAGGTTTCTGGGAACCAGTTAGAAAAACAAATGTTGCTAAGAGCAGAGGATTAAAAAAAAAGAACAGTAGTCCCCTCTGTGCCAGACTGGGAGGACAAGCTTTTCAAGTGCAGCATCCAGCACAGTGCCCAGTTTCCCTTTAACACGCCTCACGTTACTGGGGGTGGGGGGAGGCACTGTGTTTGTGTCTGGGTGTTCACATCTGGAGGGGCAGCTGATTTTGGCCCTAGCCAGCATGTGGAAAGGCAGCTGTTTTCTTTAAAGACATTAATATGCTACCAGGAGAAGAAAGAAGCAGGGTTGGGGGGCCCTCAAGTGTTTGCAATTCCACCTACATAATTAAATTTGGTTTACAAGTCAGGAGTTAGATTACATGGCATCCCCACCGCTGGGTGTTTCTCTTGAACTGCTCTCATGTAAAGTGCCCGTGGAGAAGCTGAATTTTTGAATTGTGATAAACGCTAAGGGCCCAATTTAAGCAAAAGTGAATGTGATTGCAGAAATGGGCTCCCATCTACCATACATACTCCTGTATCTTGGGTAATTTGCTTTGGAGGGAAAGGAAATGATACTTCACTGGGAATTTGTTAAAACTGGTCTGTGTAGTGTTGCTGGCTCTTTAATCAGGCTGCTGACACTATGCAGCAAGAAACTTGCACACTTAGGCATGTTTTAAAATGATGGTGAGCCATGAACACTGTCCCCCTTTTGGAAAAATTAAAGAGAGATTATTCATTTATTTTAGGCCAAAGAGGTTTTTTAAAAAACTATTAATATAAATATTTGTATGGTCTTTTAAAAATGACAATTAAAACAGCTTTTAGGGATTTAAAACTGTTCCTGAAGTATTGGAAACTCAACCACAGTACCTTTTGTGCTGTTTCATGAGACCGGAATGTGAAAGTGACAAGAAAAGCAAAAGCAAAACTGACTAGACTATCATAGGATTATACATCAGATTCAGCTTTGGGCTGCCAGCCTGTCTTTGTAAAAATAGCATGTCTCAAAAGGTATGTTTATTCAGAAAGAGCCAATAGAATTCTTATCAGCTATGGGTTCTTTAAAAATACATCTTTGCTTTTGGAGCAAGCCACACAGCAATGGCTGGCCCATCCTGTCCTTATGTGGTAAGGGAATCTATGAGGGGAGTAAATGTTGGTATTTCTTTAAATTAACCTAATAATGCTTTTTTTAATCCCTACTGTGTATTTGTCAGACGCTGGGAAATGAAACGTTGCCTCCCTGTGTTACATTGCAAAGATCTAGTGCTGGGGTGAGACTCAGTTCAGACATGCCCTCCCATTCTCTCTACTGCTGTCCTGGCAATTAGTGCAGCCATGGATTTTACCACCTGTGCATGTCGAAATTCCTGTAGTTTCTTTTGCAGTGCACGTTGCCCTACAAACGAGCCTGTGCTTTGTGTCACTGTACAGAATATATTGTCAATGACTTCACTTTCAGGAGTTGCTGTGAGTGCTATGGCATGCCAACCCCCAGATGTTTAATAGCATGGTATGCCTTCACTGCCGGAATGATAAATTCAGGTGTTGCTCCTCTTCTGTCCACACAGAAGAACCTCTAACCTAGGCACAATTGATTTAAGGTGTAGTCTACACTAGAAAAGGTTTTCTGGTATAGCTATATTGGGAAACTCTCCTAGCGTAGACACAGCTTATACTGGCAAAAGTGATTTGCTGGTATAGCTTATTACTAAGGCTACGATTTAGTCACTAGTATTTTTAGTAAAAGTCATGGACAGGTCACGGGCAATAAACAAAATTTCACGGCCTGTGACCAGTCCATGACTTATACTAAAAATACCTGTGACTAAATCTTGAGGGGTGGGGAGGTGTATGAGGGGGTTGCTGCTGGGGGGAGCATCCAGGGGGGTTGCTGCAGGGGTGGCGCAAGGGGCCAATGGCAACAGCTGCCGGGGGCTGTGGACCGCGGCTGCACCGGCCGGCGGGAGACGTTGCCTGGGGCCACCTGAGCAGTGGCTGGTGTGGCTGTCCCTGGGGCCACCTGAACAGCTGGCCCCGGAGCTAGCTGCTTGGGCGGCCCTGGGGTTATCCACACTGGCCACTGCAGAAGTCACGGAGGTCATGGAAAGTCCGTGACTTCCGCAACCTCTGTGACAGACATGGAACCCTACTTATTACACCAGTTTCCCAAGCAAAATAAGCTATGATGGCAAAAGCACTTTTCTGCCAGTATCACTGCATTTACACTAAGCATAGAAATGTCATGAAATGTCACACCCCTAACTGACATCACTATCTCCACAAAAGTTTCTAGTGTAGACCTGGCCATAGTTACAAACAAAAAAGGCAAACACAACACACAAGTCCCGACCCAGCCCATAAGGGGCAGTCCAGTACTGGAGTGTGAAGCTGGGGCTCCCCCAGCTAGTGCCAGGGATACTCACTCCTGGCAACCCCTCTCCTGGAGGGTGTTACACACTGGCCTGCAGATCCCCCTCTTAGGGTATGTCTACACTGCAATTAAAAACCTGTGGCTGGCCCATGCCAGCTGACTCAGGGTCTGGCTAAGGGGCGATTTAATTGCAGTGTAGACATTGGAACTCAGGCTGGAGCCTGCGCTCTCGGATCCTACAAGGTGGGAGGGTCCCAGAGTGTGGGCTGCAGCCTGAGCCCGAACATCTACACCACAATTAAACAGCCCCTTAGCCTGAGCCCCACAAGCCCGAGTCAGCTGGCATGAGCCAGCAGCAAATTTTTAATTGCGGTGTAGATACACTCCCAAAGTCCAAACCTTTTGTTCAGTAACTCATTTTGTGCAGCCTCATCTCCCTGCTCCCCCCTCTATTTGCTGGCCACTCCTGGCTATACACCCATCATAGCTACCACTGGCCTTTTATCAAGAACAGACTGTTGATATCCTGGCTTTCAGTCCTCCAATCCCAGCTCCTAAACTGCCTGACCTTCTCTTCGCAGCCAGCTTCAGGCTTCTGCCTCCAGCCTACTATCCTGCTGACTCCTTCCCAAGCCAAGTCCCCTCTGACCTCAGGCACTACACTCCTTTCCCATGCTGGAGGGAGTATGGAGCCCTTTACTGGATGGATATTGCACTGGGGGTTAACACAGTGTTCATGAAGGAGCCAGCAGGTTCATTATAGTATTTTGCACCATGTTCTCTTTAGGGATCCAGTGTTGATCCTTGAGATTCTGCCTGGCCCCTCAGAGTACCAAATGGATTTCAGTCTTGCTGTCACCCTTAGTGTTAATAGCGATGTAAATTCTGATAGACTGTTGCCTGGTGCTGTGAGGTGTGCTCCCACTCCACTTGTGCCTTTACATGATGTTAGATTAATGTTGGTGAGTCCTGTCTTTGACACTAAGATATTTTATGAGGCTAGGTGTAAAACTGATGTTTGTGCTGCTGTCTGCTTCAATAAAGGGCAGTGTTTTGAATTAGTGGCATTCACATGTCAGTTGTGATGGGTCAGAGGTAAGTTTGCATTTCCTAGTATGGCCAGGGTTATGCTTGATGAAATGATTAATTGCAAATTTATGCAGCTTGTTGCTGCTGACAAGAAAAATATGAAAGCCCATACTAACACAGACATTTGTTATTCTATAGCCACGGATCTGTTTACCATGACCCTTTCATTTGATTTTTGCAATTTGTACTCGCGAACCATTGCTTAATGCAATTATTATTTTTCACTCCACTGTTTTACTATTCAGCATGCCACTGTTTGCTTTTTCACGCTTGGAATCCAAGTGTGATACCTGGAGCTTGGAAAAGCCAAAAGCTGTCTCTGCACTCTTTGTGAGGATATATAGAAAGCCCTCATCCCAACACTACCTGCCTTGACTAATCATCCAGCCCTACTATGTCCCTGTCTTTATTGTGGAGTTTTGGGGGCTCTCCTAGGACTCAGGTGAAATGGGGACAGCAGTTCAAGCAATTCTGGGAAGGAGTTGATGGTAGTGGATTAAAGACTCCGATATGCGAGGTCTACCTTGGGATGCATGTTGTGATGACAGGAGCTGAGCACACATAGGAAAAGCTGAGTGTCACCTCAGGATACATACAAAGCCCTCATGATCATTTGAGAGAAAATATCCATAGGCCTCCTTAGCAACAGCAAAGCTTCCAGAGACTGAGTTTAGGGACTGGGGAAAGGAAAACTGTTGTGGACTGGTGCTAAGTGTAAAACGGAAAGAAGAGTGGACACGTTGATTTGCACAAGGGGAGTTTGCTCATTGTGCAGTTTGCAAACTTCAGCAGCTACAACTGAAATTATAATTTGGAGGCAGAAGGGAGGATTGAGCTGATTTGGGTTTGCAATCCTCATCACAAATGAAAATGAGTTTGGGAATCTTCTCCTAATTCCAATTTGTGTATAGCACAAAACTACTGCAAAATTGGACACAATTGGTTGTCTCTGCTTAGGAAAGACCCTGAGCCTCTGCAGGTCAGAACTGAGGTGTCTGTTTAGATTGGAAGATCTTTTAGGCAAGGACCTGTTTTTATTTGTCTGTAAAAGGCATGCCCATCTGTGGCTGATTAGAATAATAGTAAGTCATGTGTATTGATAGAACTGGGAGGTGAGGGGTGCAGGATTGGAATAGTGGGATGTTGCAGGTCAGGATTGACTAGAACTTTATGGGAGTCCAATACCAAAATATCAAAGGGAACCTGATGTACATCAGAACTGATGTGCTGATGCAGAGCTGGGTGCACGACCCTCATGGAGCACTTAACACTATACCTGACTTGAGCCATTGCTATTTATTTTCTATTATTAATGTAGTTACGATTTTAAGAAACTGTGTGATTGGAGGAAAGTGCTAGCTTTTCAGTATGTACGACGAGTGACAGTGTTCTGGAACTGGGAAGCGGTAATTGTTTATGTTGTCATATGAAAGCAGGAGCATTTCTTTTTTAGGCACAAAACAATTACTGAAACACCTCCTGAAGCTCCAGAAATAATGGTGAAGAGGAAAACAAATGGTAGCAGAATAGAGCAAGATATTTTATATACTGTAACATTTTGTGTAGTGGTCTGAAAAAAGAAACAAAAGGGAACTTTTGGGGGTCATTGTTTGGAAACAATCTTTGCTGCTGATCAAGTTCATCTTTGCCAAGAGAACTATTATTTAGCATTAACAAGTGTCTTCTGAAGTGGTTCAAAGAACTGCCCTGATACATCAGCTGTTAAAAGGCTCATTTGATTAGATAAGAGAGTTGGAATCTATTTGAAGTTAGCAGAGTCCATCGACATCCTTTCCTACATACCATATGAAATCTCTCCATCTGTAGTCTAGCCAAACACGCCTCCAATGTAGGATTTTTGATGTCATCTGTATGTTCGTTAAAGTTTTTGTGTGTGTGTGTGGTTTTTTTACTATTTCCTTTTTTCAATAGAGGGGGTCAGTTCTGGCTATAAAAATAATGAAAATGTTTGAGGCTTTCAGGGATTGGCTGGTTTGGGGACTTGGTAATGGGTTACAGAGCCATCACCTAAAGTCTGAATCCAGGCTACGTCAGTAGGGATCAAAAGTCACTGTTCAGTGGCCAATGTTAAGTGAGTTGGTCTCATCCCAGTCTCTAGTAGAACAGTCTTCTTTCTGATCCCACAACACAAAAACCATCATCGCAAGAGCAATAGTTGGATCCCTACCTACCAGAAAAACCAAGGACTGAATAGACCACACAAATTGAGTTTCCCCTCTTACCTCAAAGAATAATCTTTCTTTTGTTCAAGTTTGAGGTATATAGGTAGAGACATATAGCATTGTCATACATCCTGATATTTCCAGAACAGTTTTGATGGTGTGATCCAGCTGTCTGGATGTTAAAGCTAGGCATGGATATTTCCCTGGGTCTAAAAAATTAAATAATTCATTGCCCTAAACAAAGTGTACCTATTCTTCCTTTGTCTTTGTGGACCTGAATCCAGCACTTACTTCTCTACCAGCCCATTGCCACTATAACTGACCTATGACTGAGACAAATATCTCATAAAGGGGCAGTGCTGAAATTGCTTTCTTGATCCATATGCTGTTTACATAGAATCACCTCTAAGGAGCTTCTCAGTCCTGAGCTCTACTCCATCTATGTGTAGAATAATTGAATAATATTGATACATAACGAGATCAGATTATTATTCAGAATTACACTTCAACAGAAAATAAATAGAATACAGTTTTACGTAATTTCTATCCTGGGTAGCCTGAGTATATACACAAAATTGTACAATGTGTTTACTATGTATAATACAACTCCTCATCAAACCTTGACTTCAGTATTCCTGTATCTTTACATTCAGACTAAATACCTGAAAGTTTCTTCCTAGATAGAGTCAATTGCCATTGATCTTCTCGTACAATCCACAACATTGAACTCATTTAATCCACCAGTTCACCTGGAATGATGAAGGGATTTTCCACAAGTCAAGTTTCAGAGCATCAGCAGTTTTACAAAAGAGCGACTAATGCCAGCAATCTAGCTGGGAATACGAGGCAGAAGAAAGCTTTCTCTTTAGATGCACTATGGAGAGTTGAGAATGTAAGAAATGTTTAGATACAGGAAAAAGTCCAACGTGTCAGCCTGTTTAAATTGTAGTTTAAACCTATCTTCCTTTTGTTTATTTTTCTTTTTTTGAGACACAATACTGCTCAAATTCCCTGTTTAGTCCTTGCTTCCACACTGTTAGATTATATCCTCTAGTTTTTGAGGCCATCGCCAGTATTCAGAAAAAACATTATCAAGACTTTATCGTATTAATTATTTTGAATAATGCTATTAGCTCACTTTGGTAACTCCTGTTTTCCAATCATTGTAATACATTAAATTTATATAGGACCAGCTCTTCAGTTTATATAAATTGATTTAGCTTCATTGAAATTAATGAAGTTGTATCAGTTTACAGCAGCTGAGGATCTGTCCCATATGGATTTTCAGGAGGATCCCAAAGCAACTTAGTAACTAAATAAATGGGGTCACTCACCCACCCTTGAAATGCAATAGCCCTTCCACCCATTGTTGGCAGCAACAATAGACAATGATTTTGTAGGTTGGGGATAATGTTTCCAGTTGAAACTGCAGGGGGAATGTTAGGCATGCTGAATGTAATTACTCATGTTGGATAAATCAGAGGGAGGGCATTGGGGGCAAGAAGGGAGTGGAAAAGAAGAGAGGGAGTCAAATCTGGGGTATGAAGGAGAAGAGAGGGAGGTTGAAGGAACAGGGAAATTGAAAGTAGGAATGACCGAGATAGGGGCCATTAATATGTTCCAGTGGGCTGGAATAGATGGAAAGCAAGGGCAAGAAAGGTCAGAGGGAAAAGAATGTGGAAAAGAAGGGAAATAAATATATAGGGAAACACACAATGAAAATAGCTCAAAAGAAAATACCCTGTGAAGAGACAGTGGAGAAGAGAGAAAATAATTGAGAAACTCAAGGAAGAAAAACAGGAATCATGGAGGAATCTTTACTAGGAAGAGATGAAAATGGAGGCAGTTTAAGACTTTGTCCACACTGCTAAAACAACTAGCTAAACTTGCTTTGGACCAAAATGGTTATAACATTTTTTTCTGGACTGTGTGGACAGTGGCCAAATTTATTTGTTATAAGGATGTTGTTTTTTTAAAATTCTCAAAACCTGTTATCCCAATCTACTAAACTGTACTAAAGTATCATTTTAATTTTTTAGAAGTTTGGCCCTGTCCATGCAGGCTGGCCAAATCATCTTATAATCAGATCAGCCACAATCAGATTTAACTGTTGTTAAATTTTGTCATTTGGCTATGTAGATAGGGCTTATTCAACAGCCAATATTGAATATTGGCTTATTCAACAGCCAATGACTTCATTGGCATCACAGAGACTTGATGGGATAAATCTCATGACTGGAACATTGGTATAGAGGGGTATAGCTTGTTCAGGAAGGACAGGCAGGGTAAAATGGAGGAGGTGGTGTGTTATACATCAGTAATGTATACACTTGTTCTGAGGTCCAGAAGGAGGTGAGAGGCAGACCAGTTGAAGTCTCTGGGTAAAGATAAAAAGGGAAAAATAGGAATGACGTCATAATAGGTATCTACTATAGACCACCAAATCAGGAAGAGGAGGTGGGTGAGGCATTTCTAGAACAAGTAACAGAAATATCCAGAACATAAGACCTGGTAGTACTGGGGGACTTTAATTACCCAGACATCTGTTGGAAAAGTAACATAGCAAAACAAATTTCTAATAAGTTCTTGAAGTGCATTAGGGACAATTTTTTGTTTCAGAAAGCGGAGAAAGGGACAGCCATTTTAGACTTGATTCTGACCAACAGGGAGGAATTGGTTCCGAATCTGCAGGTGGAAGGCAAAATGATAGATTTCATTCTAAGGAAAAAAGGATTGAGAGCAGCAGAATAAGGACAATGGACTTCCAGACAGCTGACTCTAACAAACTCGGAGAACTCGTAAGTAAGATCCCATGGGAAGAAAATCTAAGGGAAAAAGGAGCTCAGGAGAGCTGGCAGTTACTAAAGGAGCTAATATTAAATGCACAACTGCCACTTTTCTCAATGTGAAGGAAATCAAGAATAGTAAGAGGCCAGTATGGCTCCATCAGAGCTCTTGAATGACCTGAAAATCAAAAAGGAACCTACAAAAAGTGGAAACATGGACAGAATGCTAAGGAGGAGTACAAAAGAATAGCACAAGCATGTAGGGACAAAATCAGAAGGGCAAAGGCACAAAATGAGTTACACCTAGCAAGAGACATAAAAGGTGCACAACTAGTTGAAAGATCATACTCAGAGTAGTTATCAATGGTTCACTGTACAACTGGGATGATGTATCTGTGGTCCCACAAGGGTCAGTCCTGAGTCCAGCACTATTCAGTATTTTCATTAATTACTTGGATAATGGAATGGAGAGTATGATTATAAAATTTGAAGATGACACCGATCTGGGAGGGGTTGCAAGCACTTTGGAGGACAGGATTAGATTTAAAATGATGTTGACAAATTAGAGAATTGAACTGAAACCAACAAGGTGAAATTCAGTCAAGATAAGTACAAAATATTACATTTAGGCAGGAAAAATCAAATGCACAACTACAAAATGAGGAATAACTGGCTAGGTGGTAGAACAGCTGAATAAGATCTGGGGGCTATAGTGGATCACAAACTTAATGAATCAACAATGTGATGCAGTTGCAAAAATTGCTAATATCATTCTGGGGTGTATTAACAGAAGTGTCATATGTAAGACACAGGAAGTAATTGTCCTGCAATACTCAGCACTGCCATTGGTGAAGCCTCAGCTGGAGTACTGTGTCCAATTCTGTGAGCCACGCTTTAGGAAAGATGTGAATACATTGGAGAGAGTCCAGAGGAGAGCAACAAAAATGATAAAAGGTTTAGAAAACCTTATCTATGAGGAAAGTTTTACAAAACTGGGGAGGTTTAGTCTTGAGAAAAGAAATCTGGGAGGGACACTTGATAACAGTTTTCTACTATGTTAAAGGCTGTTATAAAGGGAATGGTGATCAGTTGTTCTCCATGTCCACAGACGGTAGGACAAGGAGTAATGGGCTTAATTTGCAGAAGGGAGAGGTAGGTTAGATATCAGGAAAAACTTTCTAACTATAAAAGTAGTTAAATTCTGGAACAGGCTTCCAGGAAAGTTGTGGAATCCCCATCGTTGGAGGTTTTTAGGAACAGGTTGGACAAACACCTATCACAGATGGTCTCCATTTACTAGGTCCTGCTTTAGTGCAGGGGGCTGGACTGGATGACCTCTGGAGGTCCCTTCAAGCCCTACATTTCTGTGTTTCTATGATCTCTTCCCTGCTCAGTGTAGGGGGTAGGGAGAGCTGCAGCTCAGGTTTCAGCGTCCTGTGATAGCACTCTGTCTTCCAAGCATTGGTCAAGGCCTCTAGCAACGAGAGAGAACACTCAGGGCCACATAATCATAGAAGTGTAGGACTGGAAGGGACCTTGAGAGGTCTTCTAGTCCAGTTCCCTATACTCAAGGCAGGACTAAGTATTATCTAGACCAGTAGTCTTCAACCTTTTTAGGCCCAAGATCACTTTCTGAATCTAAGGGCAACCCAGGATCTACCCCGCCCCTTCCCCAAGGCCCTACCCCTTCCCCAAAGCCCTGCCCCACTCATTCCATCCCCCCCCCCCCCCGTCGCTCGCTCGGGGTTGGCATTCGGGAGGGGGTGTGGGCTCTGGGCTGGGGCCAAGGGGTTGGCAGTGTGGGACGAGGCTCTGGGATGATCCTGGGGCAAGGGGTTGGGGTGCAGGAGGGGGTGCAGGGTGCTGGCTCTAGGAGGGGGCTCAGGGATGAGGCTTGGGGTGCAGCCTCCCGCTGGGCAGCACTTACCTCGGCGGCTCCCGGTCAGCGGTGGGCGCAGCAAGGCTAAGGCAGGCTCCATGCCTACCCCGGCCCCACACTGCTCCCGGAAGGGGCCAACGCGCCCCTGCGGCCCCTGGGGGGGGGGGTACGTGGCTCCACACGCTGCCTCTCTCTGCAAGCACTGTCCCCGCAGCTCTCCCGGCCAATGGGGGCTGCAGGGGTGGTGCTTGCAGGCAGGAGTAGCGCGTGGAGACCCCTGCCCTCCCCCGGCCGCAGGGCTGCACTGGCCGCTTCGGGGAGCAGCATGGAGCCAGGGTAAGCAGGGAGTGTGCCTTAGCTGCAGCCACACTACGCCGCCGGAGATTGCAATCGACTGGGAGATCCTCTAGGATCAACAGGTTGGTGACCACTGATCTAGACCATCCTTGACAGGTGTTTGTTCTAATCTGCTCTTAAAAATCTCCAATGATGGAGATTCCATGACCTCTCTAGGCAATTTATTCCAGTGCTTAACTACCCTGACAGTTAGGAAGTTTTTACTAATGTCCAACCTAAACTGCCCTTGCTGCAATTTAATCCCATTGCTTCTTGACCTATCCTCAGAGGTTAAAAAAAAAACAAATTTTCTCCCTGCTCCTGGTAACAACCTTTTATGTACTTGAAAACTGTTTTCATGTCCCCTCTCAGTCTTCTTTTCTCAAGACTAAACAAACCCAATTTTTTTCAATCTTCCCTCAGAGGTCATGTTTTCTAGACCTTTAATCATTTTTGTTGCTCTTCTATGGACTTTCTCCAATTTGTACACATCTTTCCTGAAATGTGGTGCCCAGAACTGGACACAATACTCCAGTTGAGGCCTAATCAGCGCAGAGTAGAGCAGAAGAATTACTTCTCGTGTCTTTATTACAACACTCCTGCTAATACATCCCAGAAGGATGTTTGCTTTTTTTGCAACGGTGTTACACTGTTGACTCAAATTTAGCTTGTGATCAACTATGACCCCCAGATCCCTTTCCGCTGTACTCCTTCCTAGGCAGTCATTTCCCATTTTGTGTATGTGAAACTGATCTTGACACAGTCAGTGTAAAAGTCAAGGAGACAAAAATGCCTGGAGTAATCTATACATCACCAGGTGTCAGGAATGAGGTCATGAGCCAGTCTGGAAACAGGGCCCTGCAGCAGAGCCAGACTTCAGGGAACCTAACAAGCACTGCTGTCTGTAGTAGACTGCCTGATTGGTAGGAAGAGTCAGCAGACCCGCTCTTAAGCCCAAGAACAGCAGTAGTTCAGTGGCTGCTCAAAGCATTTGCCCACCGCTCCACTGGCTGCTGTGCTTGCTTGTTCCCAGTTGTGCTTCTGCCTTGTTCCAGCCCTGCTCCTGCTTTCTCACTCCAGGTAACCCGATCATAACCCTTGAGTTCAATTCATGACTTTTGACTTTGGCTCTGACCTTTGGCTCTGGTGCCCTGGCATATGATTTCAGCTCTGACCCCGAACACCTGTTTCAAGCTACTGACTGCTGCTCTAACCTCTGGATATGATGACCCGCATCCCTGTCTCTGACACCAGGGAACAGGAAAGAGCATGAACACTCTTTATGTGTGTGATTACTTTACAGCTATGTAATGCGCATTTGGCTCCATTTTAGAAAAATTGGGGAGGAAACGTCAATGGTCTGGGTCCTCAGCTGCATCAGAGCTAAGGAGAGGGGCGGGGCAAAAGCTGCTTTACACCACCTTTGTCTTCTCCTGATCCCCACGGGCTAAACTGGCCTTGGGACTGCTCTAAATTGTGCTGCCTTGTAACAGCCCTCAAGGGGCCATTAGATCAGGGGGATCAGCAGAGTGCTGTAAGCTCTGGTGGCCATGCCCCCAGCAGACCCCCTACACCATGAGGAGTAGCACAGAGCTGGCAACGCCAAAGGAAAATCCCCCTTAGCCGCCTGTATAGGGCAGTTTTATGGCCCCTTTGCACTGTCAGGGTGATGGAAAGAAGCAATAGCACACAGAAAATGGCCCAGTGTTTATCCCCTTTACGAAGAGGGGGACAAGATAATTTTTAGAAGCTTTTACCAAAAGGAGACTTAAAAAAAATCCCATAAACAATATTAAACAAAAGATGACAGGACAATATTGTGTGAATTCTAGTGCTTGCAAACATGCTTTTAAAATTACGTCCCCCAAATTATGTCTAAACCTCCCACTGCTTCCACTTGACAGAATGTTGCAGCTTGAACCTGTTTGTTTTAGTTAAGCTGACAAAGAACCAGACTCATAAATGCCGATCTAACTCCTTTGAAGTCAGTTCCAGTACATGCAGAGAGGCTAATAATAAGAGACCTGGTTTAGGGACTTAAGCCACATTTCCAATGTCCAGTGTCTCCTTTCACAAGACTGCCTTTGAGGCCTGCCAGTGCCACATGGGGTGGGGGATGGGGGAAGTTAAGAGAGAGATTTTCAAGAGTGGCCTCTGTTTTCGAGTGCATTGATATTTGGTTAGACCTTATCACTGTATTACTCCCGTTTTATGCTGCTATGACCACTGATTTCAGTAACTTCAGTGGAGTTACGTGAGTACAAAACTGGAGTAACAGTGTTGAGTCAGACCCTCTGAGCCTGATTTTCTGAGGGGCTGAGCACTTGCACATTTTGTTATTTATTATTTGTGTTGTGGTCGCATGTAGGAGCCACTGATGGACCAGGACTCCATTGTGGTAGGCACTGTACAACCACAAAATGAAAAGATGGTCCCTACCCTATTGACTTCAAATAGAGTTTATGGGTATTCCACACTTCAAGTAGTCTCAAGTTAGGCATGCGAAAATTAGGGCAAATAAAATCAGTGGCCACTGCATAGGCTAAAAATTTTTAGACCATGTTAATCAGCATCTAGCCATGTGCCATCACACACTGGAAGCAGATTTCTGCCCTCTGATTGACATGTCAACCATTCTCACAAGCAACATCGTGTGGTGAAGGGCTATCACAGCATCCATTTCTCCTAAGGTCCAGGAGTGGGATCACGCTTCTTTGAAGGAACTAAGAAAGGCAAGGCATATTTTTAAATGACTGCCTTGGCAAAAGGCAAGGGCAGCTGGGAAAAAAGAGAAACAACATGTTCTGATGTGGCAAGTGCTCATGACCAGGCCATGAATATCAAGGCCTCATGAAAGAGCCCTGTAACCTGTTTGACTAATTTTGTTTAAAGATCTTCTAGATAGAAAAGACCCTCATCAGGGCAGTAGTGACCAGTGACCTCTGTAAAGCAAAGGCAAGGCCATTAGGCCTTCATTGCTGTGTTCTATTCTGTGTTTGCAGTAGTTTTGCACTGCAGTGTTTATAGGCATTCATTCCATTTTCAGCAGTGGCCCTAGTCTAACCGCCTGCCAGCAATAGGACCTTTAAACCCCAGTGAGGAAAGAAAAACCTGCTTGTTTTGTTGCAGCTAGCAAGCAAAGGACATGCTGAGCCAAAATAGAAATAGCAGCAGGGTCAGGGCAGGGCAAGGCCCTCCATTTCATTAGCCGGGCTTGGCTATGGGTGATTAAATACGTACAAGAGACTTTGAATAGGGCCATGGAGGGAGAAAGACATTGTGGAATACAGAAAAGTCATTCTTTGCCACCCTCAGCTGGTTGAATATGGGATGGGACTTAATTACAAAGATAAAATGAATTTATTTTAATTTTGGAGAGGAGTGAGCTCTTTTCCATTTAGCATTTTTTATCTGTGGGCCAGGGGAAGCCTCCAACTAAATGAGCTAAAACGAATCCAGATAGCTTCGAGGTGCGTGTTGGCCTCGCCTGTAATTTTTGTTCGAGTAATTAGATCAAGGCACAATAAAAAAGACAAAATTATACAGAGCCCTGTTAAACTTTGGGGGGCAGTTCAGATTTGAAATTGACCTTCTGGGCCTGTTTCACACCAGGCATTTGAGAGGGAAGGGCATGTAAAGAATGGGGCTTTGACACAGAACAGAGTATTGTTTGTACTGGGGCTCTGGCCACCTAGCATGACTTTGCTATGGGGCTTTGCTGGCTCATCTGGCTTTTAAATTGCTGCATGGTAATTTTTATATTATGTTTATTGTAGTGTAGGCAGTCAGGGCTATTGAATGGGCACTTTTTGTAATATCTGTAGCCCCTGATCCTGGCCTGGAGTATTTTTGCCCAGCCAGTTAGAAACTGGAATAAATTTAAATTTGGCCAGAACACCAAAGTTAACTTAATCTTTGCAAACCTTTCATGAGGTCTTTTGTGATCCCAAGTGTCTAGATCTCAATGTTATGTCTCTGCTAAAAGGTGGCACCTCCAGCAGTGCAGCACTCCATAGTGTCATGGTGGGGCATAGATCGGAATCAACTCAGGGCCGTTCTGTCTATGCTTAACTTTTGCACTGATTTAACTAAATTGGTAGAATAAACAGTCCTACCCCTCTGATACTTGGTACCATGCAAAGAATAAACAATGTAGTTAAACTGGTGTAATCCCCCTGTGTGGACACCACTATTCTAGTATAAAGGTGTTTCTGTCAATATCGCCTAACTGGTGTGTGTCCTTCTTCTCTACTCAACACATCTTGAATACACAATAATTCTCTCCTCGGACAGTTTCGCACACCGTGTCTGCTCTGATACAATAAATATAGTCTGTTCACACAGAGAAATCTTTTGCTCTTTTGAAACTCATTTAGCAGTGGAGATAACATTAAAGTCCAATTCATTGGCTGAGGATCATGGTTTGATTTGTATGTTTTTCTGCTGGTGAAAAGTGTGGGATAGACAGTCCCGGAGACTGAAATCACCTGAACAGCAGCATATCGCAAGCTTCTCCCACATTTCTCTATGCTTCTACTCTGATCCCTAGGGAGGCGAGCATATTAAGCTTCCACGGGCCACCCAGTCCTTAGCCTGTGTGTTGAAATTGCAAGCAAGGGGCCCCAATCCGTGCTACCTGTGTGGTGTGATCATCAATTTATTGAGATGGTCAGTAACCATCAATATTTCATATTAGTTATTGAACAGTCAATCCAGTGGAACGAGGAGACTAGCCAATTCTGAGTGCCTCAGATCCAATCAGGAGTCCTGGGGCTGGCTTAGTCTCTGCTGGAGAACAAGGGCACCTAACAGCCCCCAAGGACCTGTCTCCAGCCAGGGTTCCTAAGGCTGCCAGGCTTTCTGCTGGCGGGCTGCCTGTGTTTCAGCAAAAGATTGGTCAAATCTGCAGTAGATTTGACCAAACATTTTGGCCTAACAAACCGACATTTTCTGATGGAATTTAGTTTTGTTAGTAAATTTCCAGCCAGCTCTACTACCAATAGTTCAGTCCAGTCCTCTTCCCCTCATTAGTCCACCACCAAGTATTGCCTAACAATGGGCTTGGAGGTTGTGTGTGTTTTTAAAGACTTTCTAACTACTAGCATTAACATAAATTTTAAGCTTTTACGTTTTGGTTGACCCCAGTGTTTCTCAGTATATGGTTGCTGAATCAACAACAATGCTGTCTCAGTTTACCAGTCGCTACAGATTTTAACTGCAAATTGATTGTGATACTCTATCCTAATTCTGTCATTCACCTTCTTCCTCCCTACGTCTCTTCTTTTCTTTTTCCCACTGTTTTCTCTTTCTCCTCATCTCCCTCACCCATCCACTTCCACCTTTTCCCAATTCACCTTGCATTTCCCCCTTGCCTTCTCTCCATCTCTTCCCTTCTGCCACTTTATTTTCTCCCCTACTTCTGTTGATCCCCCGTGCCATCAACCTTCTCTTCTCTCTCCCTCATCACCTTTTCCCTTCTTCCAGCCAAGCAGCTGCTCTCTCCATTCTGATTCCCATCCTCCTTTTCCCAGCCTAACCTATCACCTCCTCCGATTATTTCTTGAGGACAGAGGAGTGCATCAGGACTGTGGAGCATTAGCAGCGTCATATAAACATACCCAAAAGACTCCATCCCTGTTTCCTTGCCTCCCTTCCAACTTCTTCAATAAATAAATACTAGCAACTGCAGGTCCAGATCGTGAGTTGATTGATTTCACAGATTTTATTCCTTTACTTCCTTTTCACTGTGAAAATTTTTCTTTAGAAATCTAGGATTGAGAGAAAGAGGGAGATGCACTATTCTATTCTTTTGTCCCCACATGGATCCAAGAGGATTTCACTGTGGCCTTTTCCTTTATACATGGTACCCTAACAGGGGGCCCTGCCTTGGAGAACTTTGTTTTTTCTTCCCTTGAGGTTTTCTTATAGACCTTTTCTTAAGTGAATGGAGAGGAGTGAGTTTCTTGTATCACAGCATTCTTTTCTTTCCCTCCTCCCTTCAGTGCAGTCACATCCCTAATTAATTGAATTCCCTACTAGCCCTTTTGTGAGTCATTTCAATTGCCCATTAGCAGAGCAGCCTGGGATTTGTGCTATGTTTTCAGTCATCTTACTGGAATTTTTCCTCTCCTTCCTCTCCTCCCCCCTCTCTTTTTTTTGTTATTGCTGTGGTCTGTGAAAGGCATTAGATGAGCTTTAGTACAGAGTGCCTATATTGTTCACAGACCCAGCTGCATACTTTTACACACTGCCTTGTGCGTCACAGCTATTCATCTTGTTTTGTACTTGGCTTGGCTGCAGACGCTGTAAATATGGTAATTTTAGATTCCCTGATTGGAAAGAGTTGCAGGGTGGGTCCGGTGGTAAGAACAATGTTTGATTTACTCTAGTTTGTACTAGTTTCACAGAGTTCTGGGGGTTTAAGGTTACAGCTGAAGTTAGACATGTTTTTTAATGCAATCTCTTTTTTTAGGGCTGTGAGACTGATGCAAGTGATGTCAGCTCTCTGTATGTGCACAATTGCTGTTCTCCAAATACTCACAGTAGACTGTAGAGAAACTAAACTCAAGCAGGAGATACTGCCTTAATCCCAGGTACTGGAAGGATGAAATGGCAGTATTGCAGAATTTAAATGCACTTGCATAGGATGCTTTTATAAATGCATTTAGCAGCAAACCACATGGATGGAAAAACTCTTGGGCATGGAGTGGCCACTGACAAACTGAATTTCTTAGATAACCCTCAGGTACAAAGACAGTTTAAACTCAGGACAATCCCTGAATAAAGCACAATGATTAATGCATTTCTAGTGGTTTTTTGGACTCTTTGGGTAGGATTGTAAAGACTGATGTACAAGGTTTCTGGAGGATGTTAGCACATCTTGGGCAGAGATAAAAGACATATCTTTTGATGGTGCAGTAATGGCCTTGAAACATGCTGCCTGAAGAGCCTTATTTGTATTCTGAAGTCATATTTTTACAGCATGTAAAATAAGGGAAGCACTTATATCCAGGATATTCCTCCCAGGGAATGTAGACAGGGCAATGGCATCACTAGACACCAATCAGAAATGTTTCCCTTATGTCCCAAGTTCCAAAACAGATTCATGACACTCACATTACTCTGCCACCTTCAGTATTGCTTGGTCCTGTGAGGTTGGAGTAAGCTACAGTTTATGACAGGAGTGATCTGGCATGTGGTGATATTTGCTGTGAGACCTAAAGAGATGATTTTTTCTCATAGCTTTTCAAAGTGATCTTGTCAATCTCTGAACTGACAAGGGAGACATTTATTGAGGGTCCCTTGACATTTGTGCTTACATATGCAGGAATTTTTCCTTCTTGGTCTCTACTTCTTTAAGGAAAGGAGGAAAGTAATGGTAGGAAAACAGTTCTGGAAAAAAATAAAGGCTTGCATGGACTGTAGACATGGGCATGTCAAGAGCATTCTATGAGACCTATTTGGGAATTATTTTGTTATGCCCTGACATTTTGAATCCCTTCCAGTAACTTTATTCAGAGGTAAATTTCAGGTCAGACCGTGATAAGATCAGCTTTTCCATACAGATCAGAGACATGGGCAACCAAAGAGAGGCATTTGAGAAGATTTCAAGTCATTGAAATAAGATGTTTGAGGACAGTGATGGGATTACATTGCTGGACTATATGTGGAATGATGTCATCAGGAGCGTGAGACCAAGGCCTGTAGTATCAGAGAGAAGCTGCAAGAGAGGAGCCTAGAGGTGGTATGGGCATGTACGAAGGACGGATGAAGGAAATTCCATTAGGGAAGCACTTGAGCCAAGAGTATGTGGGCCAAGAACAAGAGGACAGCTTAGAAAATGGCAGACAAACTGTGTCTGGGAAGATGGAGTAGGTATGCAGCTAGCATTGGACCAGTAAGCCTGGAAAAGAGTGATCTGTGACCCAACCCCAGCTGGCCGGGAAAAGGACAAATTTCAGGGGGCTCATTTAGGCTACTCTAGTGCTTTGTGTATCATGGGGCTGCATTGCTCAAGCCTAAATACATTAATTTTAAGAGAGAAACTGGCTGATGAAAGGTGTCATATATGAGCCCCAGCAAGTAGCCATCCCCTATATAGTCACAGGACATGCAGCAGCAGTGCAAACTGGGCCCATATAATCTCATTGCAGCATCTCAGAGACATCGTCTCTTGGCAGCACATTATCTAGTTAGTTCTTGTCTTCTGGGTTTTCTTGCAGGCATGCCTGGTAGCACGTTACAAGCTGCTTTTTTTTTTTTTTTAAATCTCAGCCAGGCTTTGTGCTTTTTTTGGATCATGCATACAATCAAAGGGTACGTCTTCTCTGAAGAGTTAACCTGGGCTCTGACCCAGGTGTTACCCCATAACCCTCTCCCATCCACACACAAAATCCTCCGATAGCCAGGTTTGCTGGTGTTTTCAAACTGGGCTAGCTGACAAAGCCTTGGGGTATGGGTTGGAGCCTGGGTGCTGGTAACTCACCCTCTTTGTTTTGAGGACACAAGATAAATTACTCGAGTGCTGCTAGTGCTCCAATGCCTTCCCACAGTTCCCCCTGTGTGTCCAGAAATAAGTTCTCCCACAGTTCTCTTAGAAAGAATCATAGAGCGGCTAAGTTTACTGCAGCACAAAGAACCATGGCATATGCCCTGAAGTTCTAGGGTGTGTCTACACTAGTGCTGGAAGGTGCCAGCTCCAACTGTACTAGAGCACTAAAAATAGAAGTATAGCCATGGTGGTGGGACAGGCTGCTGCCCCAAGTACACGCCTAGGGTCTCGGATGGGATCATACTTGGGTGGCTAGCCTGCCCCACTGCAGCTATGCTTCTATTTTGCTAGCTCGATCAGGGCTAGCATGGGTATGTCTACTTGCACTGGAAATTACACCTTCTGGCTCCAGTGTAGACACAACCCAAGCGGCAAACACAGGGATGGATGTTACTAGAAGTGGCTACAGCACCAGTGAAGACAGAGTAACTCAAGTATGATTTGCAGTATGGCTGTTCACACACAGGCTAGTTTAACCCAGGTGCCGATCACCCAGGCTAACTGCAATACAGACATACCCACAGATATTATAGATGGAAAAACCTGTTAGATCGGCTAAGTCATACCCTCCAGCCAACTCAGAATGGTTCCCTGAAGTATGTTTTCCAGTGCTTTGTCCATTCTATTGATTGATACCAATAAGAAGTTTTTATTGATATTAACCTACAGTTTTCCCTTAGCCATTTTATCCTGTTATCCTGATTACTTTCATCCCATGGAGTTAACTTAATCTACCTTTTGGGGTTTAAATGTTTCAGATACGGATACTTAAAAATGGATATACTCCAGCCCCTTCCCCACTGTCTTCCTTCTTAGTAATTGTGTAGCTAAGCTACCTGTATTTTGCTCTTTTAATTTTAATAAAATTCCATTTGGTGCCTAGAGTCTATGTTGCCCCATGTCCCTACAAGTCCTAAATCCACCTGGTAATTTTAATTGGACCCTGTGTTTTCTTTCTTATAAAAAGCTGCTATGTTTCACTCCAGAGGTGGCTGCATTTTACTAGTGGATAAATTACTTCCTACCTAAGTGATCTACTTTGTTCAATCTGTTAGTAAAGTTTAGACAGCATTTTGGGAACTATATGGATATGAAAGGTGCTATAGAAATGTAAGATGCTTGTATTCCAAACTCTGCGTGGAGATTTTGCATACCACATTTTTTTAAAACATGGGCTCTAATCTGTAGAGCTGTTTTAAGACTTTGTGGGTTCTACACTATAAAACTTTTTAGAGCTTCATTGATTCCCAAACATGGAACATTTTGATTTCCGCATTCTATTCTGGGGTAGGAATGAGAGAGGAGTCATTTTTGATTAGGGACAATTGTGTCTTTCAAAAGTTAAGAACTAGTAAAGATTTTTTGAAAAACCAAACCATGCAGGATTTTTCCATCTCTAGTATAGTACTACTGTTAGATACCAAAACTTCTAGGTCTAGATAGTTGGTATCAGCCAAGCTCCACTCAGTGCAAGACGGCAAAGTTGTCTTTAATCTCTCCAATCCTATGACTAGCTGGGTAATCAGTTTGGCTGCTGGCACAAGTTAGAGCACCCTCAAGACCTGAGCTATCATGCACCTGGTTACAACAGTTTCCAGACAGTGATCTGGCCACTACCTGTTTACCCAGGTATTCACTGACACACTTTCTATGCTTTATACTAAGGGCGGTGGCCACTGGTGAGGGAGAACGGAGTGGCAAAGAGCCAGCTACACCAGCCCTGTGCCAACAGGGGATTCTAATGCACCAGGTGAATCCTTGGGTAGCCAGCTGAGCTGGCTTTACAGCCTGCACACAGCAGAGGCCAGAATCTATCCCTTAGTATCTACAAGTGCTAGCTTTGTTTTCTTCCAAGCAAATGTGATAGGAGGGAAAATTACTACTATTTAATATTCATAGTATGGAATAACTCAAGAGGCGTCGCTCAGGAAGGGACTCCATTGTTTTTACAATTTAAGAAGACAAGCAGCATATGAAAGGCTGGGAAGAGGGAAACAATCAGATTTATATGTTTCTTACAAATGTATTTATATTTACTGTTTTCTATCATCTGAATGTGTAAATATCAGTTTTCCCCAACTGCTCCTCAGCTCTGCTGTCACGTTAGCCAATTTCTTGTAGGAGTCATGGTACAAGTGTTTTATTTGAAAGAGAGGGTAGCAGCTTTACAGATCCGTTCAAGGAGAGTACCCCAACCATACAGAGCAACCTGCAAGACAACATGGAGCTTATGGGAGGAATGGTCAGATGGGTGGTTGAGGCTGGCACTCTTGGTGGAAGAGTGGGACAGGAAAGTGATGTTTTACGAGACAAGAGTGAATACATAGGGAGAGGCAGAATTGTGAAGGGCCCTTAAGGTCAAGACTAGAAGCTTGAATGAGAGGAGGGATTCAAAAGTGGGGTGATGTGATGGGAAGGGGCAGGGCAGCCAGCCGGCAGCCTGGGGCTTGGGCCAGCTGGGGCAGGGCAGCCCGGGGCTCTGGGCATCCGGGGCGGCCTGTGGGCTGGGGCACCCGGGGCGGGTTGGCTGGCAGCTCGGGGCTCCGTCAGGGAAGGGGGGCAAAAGGGCCGAGGCCTCAGGCAAAAGGGGCGGGGCCAGGGGCTAGCCTCCCTGAACGGGGGGTTCACGTGCCGCCCATGCAGTTCATAATAATAGTTAGCATGTATGTAGCACTTTTTCATGTTCAAAAGCACTTTACAAATGTTGGACCTAATCTTGTATAGATTGTTCTCAACTCTCCTTGCAGTTAGCGGGAGTTTAGGGCACTTAAGTGTCTGTCAGGAACACTTTGGGGGGAAGGGATAGCTCAGTGGTTTGAGCATTGGCCTGCTAAACCCAGTGTTGTGAGTTCAATCCTTGAGGGAGCCACCTAGGGATCTGGGGCAAAATCAGTACTTGGTCCTGCTAGTGAAGGCAGGGGGCTGGACTCGATGACCTTTCAAGGTCCCTTCCAGTTCTTGGAGATTGGAGGAACTACGCCATACCTTTATAGAATCGGGCCCATTATCTGGTTAGTCCCGAAGTAAAGTATTGTTATCCCCATTTTACAGAGGGGGATTAAGGCTGAGAGGTGAAGTGTCTTTCCCCAGTCACAAAGTGAGTCCGTATCCGAGCCAGGATTAGATCCAGAACTTCCTGATTCCCAATCCTGCACCTAATCCTCCTATAGATCACATGTCTAATCTAACCCTTCTTTCTGTAGGACTACACTTACTATAGATGGAGAGATGAGATTGTCTTTATGATATATAGATAATCATGATGTAGTGTCTATTGTATTAGAAGATGGGGAAAGATTCCTTTTGTAATTATTCCCCCCTGTGAAGAACTTGTAAATCAGGATTTTATATATATATAATCCACCTTTAGTTTTGTTTGTCAGAGGCATCTGTAGGCTCTTTGCCATGGATTGGGGCTGAGCAATGTGTAATCAATTCAGAACTCTCTCTCTGTATGTCCCTCATCAGCTAGCTTGATGGCAAAGCCACAGTTTAAACCCATCTATTTTCTCTCTGATCAGGGGAGGATTTGCATTTGATTTTACAAAGAGAGGGTGCTTTCTGTACCAAGGAGGATTTCCTCCCTGCCCAGTACTTGGAGTGGGTTGGTGTGCTCTTCTACATCCTTGATCTCTTGCACTGGAAAAGGGTTGAGTGCTCTGGATTCTCAGAGTGGGCTGTCGTGCTTGCCCTCCATGAACCCCCTAGATCTGGCAAAGGATTACCCCGTCCACAAGCCCTCCAGCAGCTGGAGAGGTTAAGCTAAAAGCAACATCCATAATAGCTAAACTCCCAATTTGAAATGTGTCCATTGTATCTGATGTGTGTGTGCTCAATTCAAAAACAACATATCCAGGCGAGTGCAGCCCTTACAAGTAGTACCCCTGGGCTTTTTTTATGCCAAAGCGGAGATATTTACCCAAGGAAAACAGGGAAGTGACGGGGTAACAGAGTACACATGTTGTGAAAATATGCAGGCAGGGACTGAAGAAAAAATAACATTCTGCCATAAGTAGCTGCCTTGTTCCCTCACTTTTTTTTTTCCTCGAGATTAGAACCAGCCATTTCTTGTGCTCTTTCGAGCACCTTCTGTGGTTTCCTGACAGCTGGCTGGAAAGGATTGAAATTTGGCTTTAAAAATGGGCCATGGGTCATGTAATTTTCAGGAGGGGAGAAACTGAAATTCTCAGATTGGTCAAAATTCAGTTTCTCTTTCTTTTTTTATTGGGAGCCACAACACTAAGGCATAACCTTATTTCTAGTCTCAAATGATGGATTAATAAAAAATAGCTACAGAATCAACTTTCCACCCCCATCCTCTCCCAACCAGAAATCAATTTATAATGGCAGACAAATGTCTGCTGTTCAGTGTTGAGTACCAGCCCATTCTGTTACTCTCAGGAGTCAGATTTTCAGAAGAAAAATGTTCAATCTACTACAAGAATGTGTTGGGGGTTTTTAATGATGTGCCAACACTTATTTTCCAAAACCTGTTTCATTAACAAATGGATGACTCCGAGCCACAGTCTCCAGTTTTTTGTATGCTAGCTACTGATTGCACAATGTCAGAATTAGCAACATCATTATACCCAGATTTATGGTCAGGCAAACATTTTCTGTCTGGGGGTTTGAATTTTCTTTTAAGCTTCTCCATTCTTTCATGTTATGGAGAACATGTTGTTTCCAAACTTTTTAAAGTGAATGTGTAGCTCATGAATGGAAGTGCTGGCCTAATTGGCCTCCACTTTAGGGAGGGAAGCTCCTCTCTCAGAAACAGCATTGCCCCCACCCCCCAGTCAGAGAGGAGGTGCCACAAAGATACTGCTGTCAATTGACTTTAACAAAAGGAAACAGGTGTAGAGTCAGAGGTGCAAGGGGAGGATGTCAGTAGGAGACAACAAGCAGAGAACCCAGACAGCAGCCATTGCTCCATGAAGAAATGAAGGGATCCCAGTGGAATTCCAGCTGTATGTGGGAATGGTCATGGGTAAGGAAAAATGAAAGTACTGGTTTAACAGCCCTGGAAGTCCTCTCTTAACCCCAGAACAGTTACAGCATAGGCAGTGGTAGGGAAACTTTTTCAACCCTGCCTGTGGAAGGACCAGCTGGAAGGAATAGCGAGTCCGTTATGGATGAACCTGTTAAAAGGTGAATGCATCATACAACACAGCTGGTTTTAAATGAGTACAGCATGGTATATTGGCTAGAATAGATGACATGACTAAAGACCTGGAGCTCCTGAATTTTTATCTTAACTCTGCTACCAATTCATTGAGTGGCCTTGGACAAATCATTTAACCTCTCTGACTCATTTTGGAAATAATAATATCTACTTCAGAGGGATTGGGGAGGTAAATTAGTTTATAAAATTGGTAATTTTTATTCATAGGCAAAAAGCAACCTACAAAATGTGGGGAAACGGGCCAAATGAATGAATCTGTTCAGCCTATTTATGTCTATGCTCCAAATGATAAAATTTGACTCAAATACTTGATAAAAGATTAAATTCACTGGACCACATTTACCTCTTGCATAAGTGAGTTACATTGACTTCTTTGGAGCTGTGCCCACTAGCACCAATGGTGAATTTAGCTCGCTGTCTTCCATGTGTAACTAAACAGAATTCTCTAAAACAGAAGAGTCAAACTCATTCTGAGGTGATGGCTGAATTACACTTTTAGTTGTGGCCTGTGGGCCAGAGAAACAAAAATAATTGGTAAGAGGAATATTTCACAATCTTCAACTGCAGAATGTGCCTTTTTAGTGGTAGTAACTCTTTCTCCCCCACACCCTTAGCAGAAAATCAGCAGGAAAGTAGATTGGCTGGTGGAGGCCGGAGCATGTCATTCCCATAAGCCTTTGTTACCAGGCTCCATCTGTTTTTTGGATATAGTCCAGGCATTCAAGTTTAATTAAGGAATATTTAATAATGGAAGGCAACACAATTTAATGGTTAGAGAAGGGCAATGGGAGGCAGGATTTCTGAGTTCTAATCTCAGCTATGCCGTGGAGATGTTGGCTGGCCGCTTCAACCCTCTGTGATTCACTTTCTCCTTCAGCAAAATGCGTATAATAATATTTATGAACTTCACAGGCTTAATTAATTAATGTTTGTAAAGCTGTTAGAGTTTCTGACAACATTTGCTTTTAGAACTACAAAGTATTCTTCTTATATCATAACTTTCAAGAAAACTTCTGTCTACTTTTTGGTGGTGTTTATATGAGCTGGTCATAGTAGCAGTGGCAGTTCCATTCTTCAAACCCTTATTTTCCATACAGTATATTTCATTCTCTATTGTTCGAAATCCCCTTTAGAACACTTAACAATAAGGGTTTCTCTCCTAACTAGTTTGGTCCTTTTTCATTTGGCAAACAGTGATTTGATTTTTTTTTTCTTTCCTGTTTATCTAAAGTAACTGAAGGAAAGGGACACATTGCGTCAAGGCAGATAGGGCAAGAATTAGACCTACTGTATGTACCAGTTATATTCTAGATCACAGGCACTTCCTTTCTCCTCCCCCACACCCGCAGCCAGCTCCGCTCCATTCTTTCCAGCAGGCAGGATATTGAAATGTACAAGACTCCTGCTCTTTGAAGTGCTGGGAGACCAAGGTTCTTGTAAATTTCCTTAAACGGCCAGTTCACAAGCATGAAGAGAACAGGTACAGTGGAGAGGGAGGAGGGAATGCTTCCTGTGCACTGCTGCCAATGGATTTGCCTTTGGAATGGTTGCCTAGTACTACAAGAGTTTTTGTAGATGTTTGGTACTTTAAGGTCTGCTACGCCAATTTAGACTCACCCTATGCTCCCTTGTATATGGGGCAAATTCTTTTCAGGTTTACATCTCCTGCATACTTGTTGACTTCCATGGAGGTGCACAGCATGTATATTAATACAAAATTTGGCCTCCTGGAGTCACAAAGGCCTTGTCTACATGGAAAATTTGCACCAGTTAACCCACTGTGTGGACACACTTATTATGGTTTAGTTTTAACATGTCCCAGAATAAAAGTGTCCACACTAGGATTTGATATTAAAATATCACCTTTAGTTAAACTTTCACAAGCCTTATATTCAGTTACACTCCCTTAGACTAACTTACACCCACTTTACTGATGCCCATAAAGGACTCTAAGTTGATTTAATTTATATGCCAAGGACCAGTGTTACTATATCCTCCACTGTGTCAACTATTTTGTGTCTTATCATATGTCACCTGTAGATGTGAGCACTACACAGCTAATTCCATTTCCCGGTCAATGCTGAACACTAGACAGAGCAGGTTTCAGCTCTAGACCCTATATGGTACCTCACTTATCAGGTCTCTATGCAGTAGTTTACTGCCATTAATTATGATTCTTTGGGTGCTCCCTACAAACCAGCTCTTAGCCATTTCGCTGTTGCTTTTTTACCTTGTTCAGCAAAGGCATGATCCAATGTCCCTTGAAGGCAGTGCAAGTTTTTCCATTGACTTAAGTAGGCATTGGATCAGACCACAACTGCGTGTGTTGTGATGAAGGAAAGACAAGAAAAAGGGAACAACCTTCTATAGAAACCAGGAAACCCATTTTAGAAATAAGAAACAAATATGTAGGATTCTATGAGCCAAGCTCAGAGATGATGATGTGTAAAATGGTGTAGGTTAGACAACATCCCCCTATACACACACTCACACTAACTTTCATTCTCCATTATGCTCTGTTAGACTCCCTTAGATGGACTTGTATCTACTTTACCTATGTGTAAGGGATTATAAATTAGTGTTGGGGGTCCAATTTAAGCCACTTTACACATTTCCTCTGCATTTTGCCCTTTGTATTTTACACTTGACGCACAGATGTAACTCCCCACTAGGAGTCACATTGTACATCAGATTCTCTTTTTAAAGGGATCTTAAATATGTAGGCTGCTTAACAGGGAAGAGATTTTAGTGGAATAGCAGATGAGAGGAGAGATTGTCCACCCACTTTAGCTCTCTACTCTCCAGACTGTTTCATGCCCAGGCCTGCTCTAAAACTTGTAGATATCAGCAACCTCTCTCATCGTGTTAAAATTAAGGTGCTAAAAAAGGACTGATCCTTTAAAGGAGTTAGGTCCTGTAACTCTGTCCCTTTTAGGAGGGAGGAAGACCCAGCTAGAGAAAAAACCAGACCTCCAACTGGGGCGCACTGTTTCCCATCTTAGTAAGTGGATCAAGGTGAACAATTGGTACTCCAAAGTGGGGTTGCTCATCTAGCTCACTTCATTGTACAGGAACTAACGCAGCACTGCCATATATGACTAGACAGCTGTGAAATGGCTACTAAAGACTGTCAAGAATAGAACCTAGTACTCTGTTTCTGTCTCTCATTAGAACTGAAAGTAAAAGACTGGAGGTTTCCTAACTAATGACTCCACACCTATATGAAGAATAAGATCAGTACAATAAAATACAGTTACAATTCTGCACAAGATTCACAACTGTCTGGTGGCTGTCCAGTAGCTAAGGTGAAATTAATTAGGGGATCTCACTCCAGCTCTTAGTGGGCAAGAGGCCACGGCACAAATATACACCACCACAGTTAGTAGCGATGTCCTTTTTGTCAGTCTCAGTAGTGAGGTCAGGGACTGAATGAGTCATGGAGACTGCCTTCCCCTCTCACCTGTAGTCCTGGTCCCTCTGGGGTGACACACATTGGCAGACCAACGTTTTGGGGAAGCCGGTGCTGCTGGTCTATCCATGTTGTTCCTGTTCTGTGGATAAAGAGAGGAGCTCTGTCTCCAGGGCTGTCAGAGCTGCACCTTTCACCATCTCTAAATTAACTTTAAAAGCGATTTAAAACATTTATTAAAGTTAATGTTTAAAATCAAATTTACACAAGTTAAGAAGGAAGGTACTGTACATCTGGGGTCAGCCTTTAGTAAAACAAAGATTTGCCCAAGTAATCCTGCTTTTGTTGTGCTTTGTTTTCCCTATGCTAAGTGATCCTTTGCAAAAGGAGGGACCTCAGAGGAGGGGTGTGTGGGGAGGGAGACGGAAATCCTTATCTTTACACCTGCAAAGGCTATTGTTAGTCTGTAAAAGCCCAGGCAATGACCTGCAAAGGAAGCCTGAAGATTGAGCCAAGCAGAGAAATATGTGCAGAACTGCCCTCACTATCCAGGCTGCAGGGGACATTTAGCACATAAATAAGTCTGAAGTAATCTTTTAAGAAGTTCTCTACAGCTCCCACAGACTCTTCTGGGCAGTTCTGTGTTTGCTGCTGCTGTTACTGATACCAGAAATGGAACGGTAGTTTATTATAGGCAAAGCTGGTAGGTATAGTCACCTATAGTCAAGTTTTCCTCTCTCTTTCCATTATATGACCCAGTTTTCAGCTGCTTATAACTTGCCAAGCTTCAACTATTTGAGCTGCAGATTTGCATGCCATGTGTCTGTTCCAGATTGTGTGTGTGTGTGTTGGGGTGGAGGGTTGTTTTGTTTTGTTTTTAGTTTCTGCAAAAACAATTCAGCAATTTCTGAGAATGAGTTTAGGGAAAAGATGTTGTTTTGCCAGTGATAAATTCTTAGTGACATTTTCTTTACAATTTCTAGTCCCTCCATGCTTGAAGCAGGGATTTGGAATTTGGCTTGGGGAGAGGATCTCCTTCCTCCCAGAGAGGAGCTTTTTCTTGTCCTCATGAAAACCCACCCAACTTTGGCCAAATTATAAGACTCAGAAGATTTTCCTGCAATTGTTCCTCCCAGCTTCTAGGGACAGCTGTGGCACTGGGTGCCAGAACTGATAGCAGAAAGTGTCTCTCTCCTGTGTTCTCAGTATTCTCCCTGCTGGCACCCTGGCAGCTGGAGAAGGAGGGAGTTGCCTGAATTGAATGCAAAGGGGCAGGCTTCCCAACCTATGTGGGTTTTGTTTTTGTTTTTTTCTGATTGGGCTATTTTTGAAAGGCCTTGATGACAAAAAGTCTTGAATCAGTAACAGGCGACTTTTGGGGCTACAGATCACCCAAATCTTGCCACAAGAAAGTGACATTACTGTCCCTCCACCCCTGTTGCTCCCCAGTCCTTGTCTCTTTGCTGCTACCTGGTAGCCTTTTGAATGAGCTGCTGTCATTGAGGTGCATGCGCAGCTGGACCAAATCTTCCTCCCTTGGCCATCGGAAGCCACATGGTAGGGAACAGAGCCCCATTGGTCCCTACATAGCTGGGCTTCCTATTGGCTGCAGGATGTATCCAGGCGGGCAGGGAGGCAGCCAGTGGGGAGACAGGGTTGGGATATCAGACCAGAAGCAGCCCATGTGTGAGTGAGATGTGGCTATAACAATATGGCCAACCTCGGTGACTTTCTTTTGAAATGGTAAAAATTAGGGGGGCTTGAAGCAAATTGTTGCTTGGTGATTTTTAGGTTACACTTTGCATGCAATCAGCAAAGACTCAAGCTTTGAGGTTGGCAACACTGCATGAGGAATAGACCGAGACAGGCTGGGAGCAGTGGGAGTAGAGGGGGACAGCCAGTAGCTGAGGGAGACAAGAACAGGCTGGGGGGACAGGGCAGAAGGCTCTGTATAACCAGTAGAGTGCACACTGGCCTCCAGAAACTCAAACTGATGCCAGGATTTTTGGTGCTCAGCATTCCTCTGCCATCTGGCAATAGTATGTTTCATTCCCCTCTAGTGACTGGTCCATAGAGAGGATAACGTCCTTCTACTTCTATCATTTACTTCATTAGTGCAGGCAGTAGTGGTCTGTGCTGTGACTCTCTAAAGGTCTCAACCCTTCTGATGACCCAGGTGAGTGTCAGTATAGTTCTTCTTCGAGTGCTTGCTCATATCCATTCCAGTTAGGTGTGTGCGCGCCGCGTGCACGATCGTCGGAAGATTTTTACCCTAGCAACACCCGGTGGGTCGGCTGTGGAGCCCCCTAGAGTGGCGCCGTTATGGCGCTGGATATATACCCCAGCCGACCCAGCGCCCCCTCAGTTCCTTCTTACCGCCCCTGACGGTCGTTGGAACTGTGGAGCGCGGCTTAGCTGATCTCCACACTCCCTAGCTTCTCATTGCTCTTGTTGTATTTAGTTATATAGATAGTTGTTTAAGTTAGTTAGTAGTTAGTTATAGTGTATATATATATAGTTATAAGTTGTTATCGGGGGTTTAGGGGGTGTTTTTCCCCTTTTCCCCTCGGCGCGCAGCCGGGCCCATGCCCAAGGCTCCTGGCTTTAAGCCGTGCGCGTCCTGCGGGAAGCACATGCCAACTAGCGACCCGCATAGCTCCTGCTTGAAGTGCCTGGGAGAGACTCATCCAGCAGATAAGTGCCCTATCTGCAAGGCCTTCAAGCCGAGGACTAGGAAGGAGCGGGACTTTAGGCTCCGACAGCTCCTCATGGAGGCGGCGCTGAGTCCGGATCCTCCCTCGGCGCGCCCTGTCCCGGCACCGAGCGCTTCGGTGCGCAGCGCCCCGGCGGGCCCGACCGGTGCGGCAGAAAAGACTGTCCGGCACCGACCGACGTCGGCACCGCGCCCGCCCAAAGAGCCTCGGCACCGATCCATTTCGCCGGGCCATAAGAAGACCACTAAGACACGGGACGCTGCTGCCGCGAAGATACAGGCTCCCCCGGTGCCGGGGGTAGAGCCGCGTCCGCAGCTGGACCGCCAAAGACAGGCGGCCACACCGTCGACTCCGGCACCGAGGCCGTTGAGTCCGGTGCGGACTGTTTCACCACCAAGGCTGGTGGTGGAACCTTGTCTCCCTTCCACCCCGGAGACCTTTGCCACGGCGAGAGACCTGATCGCCCTCACGGAGCCGGCGCCGTCGCAACTCCCGGCACCGGTGGCTCCACGCGTGCTGCAGTCCAGAGGCAAGCCTGCCCTGGTGCGCCCACCGTCGACAGCACGAGTCTCTCGGCACCGCTCCAGATCCCGAAGCAGGTCCCGACGCCGCTCGGAGTCCCGGCGCCGAGGGTCACCTCGGCACCGGTCGTACTCGCGGCCCAGATCTTCCTCGCGGCGCCGTTCAACATCCCGGCACCGCCGTGACGACCGGCACCGATCGGGGTCGAGGCGCAGCTCCCGGCACCGGTATGAGCGCCGCTCGGGCTCGAGAGGCCGCTCCCGGTACCACGCCTCCTCCAGATCGTCGTCACGTTCCAGATCGGGATCCCGGCACCGAAGGGACTATCGGCACCGGTCCAGGTCCCGGCACCGTTCGCCGGAACAACGCAGGGACAGGTCCCCTTACGGTCGGCACCGATCGGCACCGTACCATCCGGTGCCGACGGCATCGGGTTCGGCACCGCCGTGGCCGTCGAGATCGGCGTCCCGGTCATCTGAGACGGTGGAGCCCGGCCACCTGCAGGAGACCGAGGACCCGATGCAAGGGCCTGCGCATTGGTCCTTTTGGACTCCTTGGGCCTATCACCAAGCTCAGGGAGCTCCCCTGTCGGCTTCCCGCTCTGGCCGTTCGGACACCAGGGCCCCGGAGTCCACCATCTCCCGCCCTCCTCCAAGGGACGTGGAGGCTCCAGTGCCTGCACCTGCAGAGGCCCCTGACCAGGGGGCAGGAGATGCCCAACACCAGGAGCACCTGGAGCAGGACCAACCATTGGACCCCTTGCCACCGGGGGCATCTTCCTCGTCCTCTCCTGATGAGGCCGTAGCGGGCACGTCGTCCATCGGGCCGCCCCCGATAGACCTTCGGGCCCACCAGGACCTACTGCGGCGCATGGCTCGCAATCTGGACCTCCAGGTGGAGGAGGTTGCGGAGGTCCATGACCCGATAGTGCAGATCATCTCAGCGGATGCTCCATCCAGGGTGGCATTACCGCTGGTCCGCACCATCCAGGCCAACGCCACTACTATCTGGCAGACCCCGGCCTCTATTCCGCCCACGGCCAGAGGGGTTGAGAGAAAATACTTTGTCCCATCAAAGGATCATGAGTATCTGTACATTCACCCCCAACCGTGCTCACTGGTGGTTTCCTCAGTGAATGCACGGGAGCGCCATGGCCAGCAGGCCGCTGCGCCCAAATCGAAGGACGCTAAGCGCTTCGATTTGTTCGGACGCAAGGTGTATTCGGCTGGCGGACTGCAATTGCGGGCAGCGAACCAGCAGGCGCTACTGAGCCGCTACGGCTTCAATATGTGGTCCTCGATGGGGAAATTTAAAGAACTGGTTCCCCAGGACTCGAGGGACGAGTTTGGGGCCCTGGTAGAGGAGGGCAAGCGGGTGGCATGCACCTCCCTACAGGCGTCCCTCGATATAGCGGACTCGGCCGCTAGGACCCTGGCGTCGGGGATAGCAATGCGCCGAATCTCCTGGCTCCAGGTGTCGGGCTTGCCTCCGGAACTGCAGCAGACCCTGCAGGATCTACCGTTTGAGGGCCAGGGCCTCTTTTCGGAGAAAACAGACTCGAGGCTCCAAAACCTGAAGGACTCTCGCACAATGATGCGCTCCCTGGGGATGCATGTCCCAGGGCCTCAGCGCAGGCCCTTCAGGCCGCAGCCTCAGCGGTTCTACCCTCCCCCGCCTCGTCCAAGACAGGACTTTGCTAGGAGGCGGGGTCGAGGTGGTAGGCGAAGGTCGACCGGCCCTCAACCCGGTCAGAACCAGGGCCAACCTAGGCCACCTTCTGGGCCTAGGCAAGCCTTTTGAAGGTGCGGTCGAGGACGGCACCTTAGCCACTTTCCAGGATCCGGTTCCCCCCTTCCGGGATCGCCTCTCCCGTTTCCACCGTGCTTGGTCCCGTATAACCTCGGACCGTTGGGTCCTTCGCACGGTGGAGAGGGGATACGCCCTCCAGTTTTCCTCGCCCCCCCCATCCCACTCCCCCTCCCCGTCCCTCTTCAGGGACCCTTCTCACGAGCAACTCCTTACTCAGGAGGTTTTTGGGCTCCTCGCTATGGGGGCCATAGAGGAGGTTCCTTCGGAGCTAAGGGGCAGGGGGTTTTACTCCCGCTACTTCCTGATACCCAAGTCAAAAGGGGGTCTACGGCCCATCTTAGACTTACGCGGACTCAACAAATTCATAGTAAAGTTGAAGTTCCGCATGGTGTCATTGGGGACCATTATCCCTTCACTGGATCCTGGAGACTGGTTCGCCGCCCTCGACATGAAGGACGCTTACTTTCACATAGCAATTTATCCGCCCCACAGACGTTTCCTGCGATTCGTGGTAAACAGGGTACACTACCAATTCGCAGTCCTTCCCTTCGGCTTGTCCTCGGCTCCCAGGGTCTTCACAAAGTGCCTGGCAGTCGTCGCGGCCTTCCTTCGTCGACAAGGGATACAGCTGTTCCCGTACTTGGACGACTGGCTGGTACGCGGCCGCACCAGAGACCAAGCGCAGGCCCATGTCCACATAGTGACACGCACTTTCCACGAGCTGGGCATTCTACTCAACAAAGAGAAGTCCACTCTAGTGCCAACTCAAAGAATAGAGTTCATTGGAGCAATCCTGGACTCCAGACGGGCCCGAGCCATCCTGCCAGACAGCCGCTTTCATACCATCTCAAGCGTCATTCAAGGACTCAGGGCCTTTCCAACTACCACCATAAGGGCGTGCCTTGCCCTCTTGGGCCACATGGCCTCGTGCACCTACGTAACCAGGCACGCCAGGCTGCGACTTCGCCCATTGCAGACTTGGGTGTCATCGGTTTACCGTCCTCATCGAGACGACCTGAGCATGGTGGTCACGGTTCCGACCGCAGTCTTGGCCTCCCTCACATGGTGGACGGATCGCACGGCGGTCTGTGCAGGAGTACCCTTTCACGCCCCACAGCCCTCCCTCCACCTAGTTACGGACGCTTCATCTCTAGGATGGGGCGCTCACCTGGGGGAGCATCATACCCAAGGCCTGTGGTCGGCGTCCCAACTAGCCCTGCACATCAACGTCCGAGAGCTGATGGCAGTGCGCCTGGCTTGTCAGGCTTTCCTCAACTTCCTACAGGGCCGTTGCGTGCTGATTCTCACCGACAACACCACGGCCATGTTTTACATCAACAAGCAAGGCGGAGCCCGATCATCTCCCCTATGCCAAGAGGCCATTCGCCTGTGGGACTTTTGCATCGCCCACTCGATACATCTCACGGCGTCATTCCTGCCTGGAGTCCAGAATACGCTGGCGGACCGTCTCAGCAGGTCCTTCCAAACGCACGAGTGGTCGATTCGCCCGGACATCATCTATTCCGTCTTCCAGAGGTGGGGGTTTCCCCAGATCGACCTGTTCGCATCTCGGGCCAACAGGAAGTGCCAGGCATTCTGCTCCCTACACGGGCGAGCCCCGGGCTCTCGGTCGGACGCCTTCCTCATGGCATGGAAAGACCATCTGTTCTACGCCTTTCCCCCATTCCCGCTGGTCCACAGGGTGCTGCTCAAGATCCGCAGGGACCATTCACGGGTAATTCTAGTCGCTCCTGCTTGGCCGAGACAGCACTGGTACACCACACTTCTAGAGCTGTCAGTACAGAGGCCGATCACGCTCCCCTTGAGTCGGGATCTCATCTCTCAGGACCACGGCCGGCTGTGTCACCCCGACCTGCAGTCGCTCCACCTCACGGCGTGGATGCTTCATGGTTGAGTCGCTCAGAGCGGCAATGCTCGCAGGCCGTCCAACAGGTCCTGCTGGGAAGTAGAAAGCCCTCTACGCGGACCACTTATTTAGCCAAGTGGAAGAGGTTCTCCTGCTGGTGTGAGCAACGAGCTACGTCTCCCTCGCAGGCTCCTATCCCCTTGATACTGGAATACCTCCTGTCCCTCAGACAGCAAGGCTTGGCGACATCCTCAATTAGGGTTCACCTCGCCGCTATTTCCGCTTTCCACCCAGGGGAACTCACGTCCTCGGTCTTCTCGAACCCGATGGTCGTTAGATTCCTCAAGGGCTTAGACCGGCTATACCCACAGCAGCGACAGCCGGTTCCAACGTGGGACCTCAACCTCGTCCTCTCCAGGCTCACAGGCCCTCCGTTTGAACCATTGGCTACCTGCTCGCTCCTGTACTTATCTTGGAAGACAGCCTTCCTGGTAGCCATCACCTCAGCTCGACGCGTCTCGGAACTCAGGGCGCTGACATCCGAGCCCCCTTACACGGTGTTCCACAAGGACAAGGTGCAGCTTCGCCCCCATCCTGCCTTTCTGCCAAAGGTGGTGTCACCTTTCCACGTGAACCAGGATATTTTCCTCCCGGTCTTCCATCCGAAACCGCACGCTACTCGTCAAGACCAGCGTTTACACTCTTTGGACGTACGCAGGGCCCTGGCTTTCTATATTGACCGTACAAAGCCATTTAGGAAGACGACGCAACTCTTCGTTGCGGTGGCCGACCGGATGAAAGGCTCACCGGTCTCTTCACAGTGCCTGTCCACTTGGATCACGTCCTGCATTCGTGCTTGCTACGACCTGGCCGGTGTACCGACGCCACGCCTCACCGCTCATTCCACGAGGGCCCAGGCCTCCTCGACTGCCTTCCTGGCTCAAGTACCGATCCAGGACATTTGTAGAGCTGCAGTGTGGTCATCGGTCCACACATTTGCTACTCACTATGCGCTGGTGCAACAATCCAGAGACGACGCTGCTTTCGGGTCAGCGGTTCTGCACACAGCAATGTCTCACTCCGACCCCGCCACCTAGGTGGGGCTTGGGAGTCACCTAACTGGAATGGATATGAGCAAGCACTCGAAGAAGAAAAGACGGTTACTCACCGTTGTAACTGTTGTTCTTCGAGATGTGTTGCTCATATCCATTCCAAACCCGCCCCCCTTCCCCACTGTCGGAGTAGCCGGCAAGAAGGAACTGAGGGGGCGCTGGGTCGGCTGGGGTATATATCCAGCGCCATAACGGCGCCACTCTAGGGGGCTCCACAGCCGACCCACCGGGTGTTGCTAGGGTAAAAATCTTCCGACGATCGTGCACGCGGCGCGCACACACCTAACTGGAATGGATATGAGCAACACATCTCGAAGAACAACAGTTACAACGGTGAGTAACCGTCTTTTCCACAGGATGGAATTTCTGCGGGTTTGGTTTATTGGTTTCTTTGTTTGGGGGGTTTATTTTCAATTTGTTTTTTTTAAACTTGGGCAGTTCTGTACAAAACCCTGTGCTGTGTGTATATATAATAAAATAATTTAATAAAGGGGAATTTTGAAAACCATGCAATATACAGCAACTAAACAATCCAAACTCCTGTGACTAATCTGATCCCCTATGGGCCTTTTCCGCGCAATCACTGAAGCCTTGTCTACACTGCCACTTTACAGTGCTGTAACTTTCTCGCTCAGGGGTGTGAAAAAACACACCCCTGAGCGCAGCAAGTTTCAGCGCTGTAAAGTGGCAGTGTAGACAGTGTACCAGCACTGGGAACTACTCCTCGTGGGGGTAGTTTTTTACAGCGCTGTCGACTACACAGCCATGTTGCTAGTGAAGACATACAAGAAAACTCAGGGCATCTTTGACCTCCCAGAACAGTGCATTTTGAGGCATCAGGCACATAAAAAGTAGGAAGACTTTGTGTGAGCCAGAATAATTTTAAAGGTTAATTTAGACTTATTTCTGTGCCAAATCAACTTTCAGTTTTTGTGTTTCCTATGTAAGATCATATCTGTCTCTCTGAGTATGTCTACACTGCAGCTGGGCCCAAGCCTCCCAGTGGTGGTAGACAAATTCATTCTGATGAGGCTTGAGCTAGTGCACTGAAAATAGCAGTGTGGACTTAGTGGTTTGGGTGGGAGCTTGGGCTCTGAAGCCCACCTGAGCCCCCTTGGCTTGAGCTTGGTTGGCTAACCCGAGTCTCTGCTGGAGCCACAATACCCACACTGCTATTTTTAGCGCACTAGCTCCAACCCCATTAGTGTGAGTCTGTCTGTCTGGGCTGGGAGCCTTGCTCCTAGCTGCAGTTTAGCTATACCCACAAAGGATAGCTCATCTGTTTAAGAAACGTGATAGCAGTAGTAAACATACAGTTTTGGGCTGGGGGCATCTGTTTCCTTGGTGATGACTAGATCTGTGTCCCAGCCAAGATCTAAGTTTTTCTAAAGTTTGGGGATGCTCAGATATAGGGTTTGGTTTGGGCCCATTTCTAGTGATGATAGTAGTCAAGCTTGCTCCAAACTCCTGTTATTTTAAGGTTTTGTGTTATGATAATGGCAGCTTTTAAACTCTTCTCATCTTCCTACTTTTTCACCAAAAACTGAAACTGTCTTGATTTGTGGGAGTGGGAACAGTTTTAAATGACAACTGTGAAATCTTAGGAGACTGTAAAACCTATCCCAAAGCTCAGACCCATTAGCATGTTAGATTTACCTTGGCATGATTGTCTAAAAGTTTACCAGAATGTACACAAATAGTTACTGGTTCTAAGAACTGTGCAGACCTCAGTTTTGCATATGGCAGTGTCTCTAAACCACAACTCACAAAAGAATGTCAGTGTGATGTTTGGCTAGTTAAAGGAGGGCAGCACTGCTGAAGCAAGCTTGTGGTTTGACATGAATGCAGTAAGAGTCCCAAATATTAGATTATTTTTCTCAAACATGTGATCATTTATTTTTTCTTCAGTTTGAAGCAGCAGCACCTGTGTAACCTTGTTTAACTGGCTTCAAGCGCCTTCCTGCTCTCAGCTAATATTCTGCCAACTTAACAAACATTTTCCTCTCTATCTACAAAATACTCTGAAAGCTGTATTCTCAGTGGTTTAATAAAAGAAAAATTGCAATGGTTAGTTGCAAGTGTGTGTGTGTGGGGGGGGGTTTCAAAACTCTTTTAGAAACACTTGTCTCATAACTGAATGTCACCTAGGTTTCTCTTAATGAGAGCTGCCATTTTACTGATACAGTGGATGCACTTAAAATGTTTCTCCTAGTCTGAGAGAAATTACCAATTCAACTGGTATTCCCCATTTTCAGGATAGGGCATATCTTTCAAAACAGAAGCAACTTTTAAAGGGCAATCACGGTACTTCACTCCAAAAAAAAAAAAAAAAAAGGAAGCGGGGGGAACAGTGGCATGTCCACATTGGTTACTGAATGGCATTGTACTTCCCACTTGTCCTCTTTTGCCATCTAAACCTGCCTCGCTGCACAGAGTTGCTTTGGCTTTCATGCTACTTCTTACTCACCGCAAGCTGAACTGATTTTACACTCCTCAGTTCATAATCGTGGGGAGGGAACAAGAACTGATAGCAGAGGAAGTCACCCCGGGAGAAGCACAACTTCCTGGCAAGAGGAGGTGAGACAAGGCTGTATTTGCTCCTCCCAAGAGTCCCAAATGTTCTGCCCCTCCAGTGACCACAAAACCTTGCTTCAGTGGTGAAAAGTCAGTTAGCTTTTTAATCATCTACGGGGTCACTAGTAACACGAGTGAAGGAAATTGTTAAAATGTTCATCTCAACACTGTCCCTTTAAACATGAGTCATCGATGTGCAGAATAGAACTCCATGTCAACAACTGAACCAATGAGGATCAAGAAATACTTTAAAAAAAAATTAAACAACCAAGGCAGAGTTTGTATTTCCTTTCCTGTAGAACATATTTGGAGCTTCCCTGTCTCCAGTTGGTTGTGGGAGTAGAGCCAGCCCATAATGGTTGCAGAGCACAGTATGTGCACAGGGGAAAGGGCTTTTACCTGATTGATGACTCTGGAAAAGTTTGCAGCATGAGGAGTGCTGAAGCTGGTAGCGCTGAAGTTTGTTTGGAGGGAGGAGGTGGATGTGTTTTTCAAAACCTGGCAGTTTTTCCCTGTGAGGCGCAATAAATGGTGCATGACGGGTCTTGTTTCATTTCCTTGTGAGCGCTTCGCTCCATGAAACCTTTTGAAGTGGTTGCCAGAGGATATAGCTGAGATTGGTTGAGCTTCCTCAGGGTTCTCTCCCCTGGTTGTGCAGCCATCCTTTTGATTTGGCTCTAGAATGTTCTATTGGCAGGGCTGCCTGTCAGGACTTTGCTGTCATGGAGAGCCCGCAATAGGTGATAACTATAAGCCCCCTACCTTGATATACATGGTGACCTGAAGGGTCTCTTCCTTGCAGGGTTTGAAGAATCTACTGTAGTGTAAAGTGTGCAATCTTATTTGAAATCCATGAAGCATCTTCCACAATTTCAGAATCCCCCCCCCCCCACCTGTTTGCTCCTTCATTGGCACTACAGTGCCCCAATTTTAGCCCAGATTCCTCAGAGTCCAGGTCTCTTTGTGTTTCTACCTGACCTGATATAAACTGATCCTGCCCTCATTTTCATCTGATATTGCAAATATCTTATTGTTCCAAGTGACTTAAGCCCCGCATAAGGATTTTGAAGTCCCTTATAGCATCTTCCTCAAGAAATGCTGCCAGCCTTGAGCTTGGGGAAATTTCAGATAGCTCCAAGGGGAAGAGGAGACAACTGAAATTGCTGAATCGTTCCAAACATGGCGATTATTATTCAGGAAGATTCCGCATGCAGCTGGGCAAGGGGCAGGATATCAGGGAATGTGGAGTAAGTCTCAGAATAGCACTTTAAAGCTTCATTGTTTTGGGAGGGAGGGGCATTTAAAAATATCCAGGAGGTGGTAGGAGAGAGGAGATGAGGGGAAGGTGTCGTGGACCCTTGCATATCTGACTCTTTCATCTGCAAAGGCAAGGCCAGAAATCTCACGAGACCAGGGTTTCCTGTAAGATTTCAGGTCCTTCTTGCCTCTGACCAGCTCAGAAATACTGTGAGTGTGGCCTGTTTTGTGGTATATTTGTGCTTCCCTTTGGAATCTGAAAGTGCAGAGATGCTTGAAAATGAGGCAGGGGGGATTTATCTTAAATGTCAAATGCAAAAAAAAAAAAAATGGAAATTTTGGAGCTGGGTTTGATTTCTGGGCAGATACTCAGGACAACTCTTATTTTGTTTGACCACTTCCCCCTCCTAAGGGGTGACATTTTCAGCAGTGATATGATGGGCAAAGCCCAGGGAGATTCCATAGCATTGCCTTGTTTTGCAGCTGGCTGTGAATAGAACGCATCAGCTACAGTGCAAGGCTCACTCCAGTTCAAAAGGGGATACGGTGCTCCTTTGTGCGCATATACACACATGCCAGATGAAACCAGTTCTCTCCTGCTTGCTGGGGAGTCTCAGTTATAGTATCTGAAGCCAGAGTTTGGTTTAAGCTATTCTAACTCCTGATTGCTGTCTCTCTGCCTCCCTCTCTCAGCACAGAGCCTGCAAAATACTCCCCCCTTCCAACGTGCATGGCACAAAAAGTAAAGTGGACTCAAGCTTCCCTTTGCAGATGGTACTTATCAGTCAGAACACACACACAGGTCATACGTGGGAACTCAGCAAAGCACTAGATCAGTGAGAGTTGGTCAGGGGAGGGTAGCAGGAGGAATAGGGCTGGATTCTTTTTTTATCATTATTATTATTGTTGTTGTTGTTGTCTGCTGTTTAAGAAGAGAAAAGGAAGAAAGATTACAGCAGCTTTGCTATTAAATGAAAAGATTAGCGTGCCTTGGATGCTTTGCTGGGGCGTGATGAGATTTGCAGCAGATGAGTTGGTTGCTATGCGATACTAATGAAAAGCAGGCCTTGAAAACTGCTGTGCTGTGAGGGCCCAAAAGTTATCTTGCCTCCCTCCCCCATCCCCCACGCAACCTTCCAAATATTTATAAAATCCTCACCAGAAACAAAAAAGCCAGACACTGGGCTGGGCTTTTGACAGCTCTTTTCCTGAGCCGCTTGTGTGACACACACACACTCGGCTTTTTTCTTACAAAGTTTTTTTGTTTTTTTTTAAAGCACCGGCTCCTCAACCCAGCCCAGTCTTGGATTTCGAAGTTCACTCGGAGTTTAAGGGCTGTGTGTGTGTGTCTGTTGGAGGGGGATGATGTGTGTTTGTTTTCTGTTTAATTCCATCCTTCAAGCTGAGATCTAACTTCTCTCTCCCCCCCTTCCTCCTCACAAGCCTCCTTTCCCTTTCAAGGCCCTCAGACACAATGGGCTTATTTTCCCATGCTCCATAGGAAAGCTTGGGATAGGCAAGTGGAAGCTGCTGCCTCTGAGGACCCTTTTAAACTGAAAAATTGAGTATTGCTCAAGCTACAGACATAATTCTGGCTATTTTTACAAATGACCCAAGTCTCACTTCCCTTCTCAGGAGTATCAGCATTCTTAGATTTCCTACCATCTGTCCCTTTTAATTTTTTTAAGTAACTTTAGTGCTGGTATGACTGCCTTGGAGGCTGATGTATTCTTCTGTTTATCAACAGAACAGAACAGCAGGCTTCTCCTCATTGCCCTGTTAACTTGTCTCAATCCTAAAGTGTGGAGGGACCACATCTAGGAGTGAGAGGGGATGTCTCCATGGCCCAGTCAGTCCAGAAACTGCTATTAAGGGGGACAGTTAGTGACAGTTGTGGTGATGATCTGATGTACACATCTGTCCAAGTTAAAAAACACCCAGATCATATCATATAGGCTGCCTAACAGTCATCAGGTAGTAACACCTTTTGGTTACTATGCTGGCCTGGTCTAGTTTTAAACCAATGACCCACTGTAGTGATTAAAGACTCCATATCTGACTACCAGTCTCATCCAATATTCCATATGTTATCATGTCTTATTCTAAGGGGTCCATTCTCTCCTCAGTGTATATGTGTATTTCCCATGAATGCTACTAGGGAGTTGTGAGCATGAATCAGTGAGAGAAGAGAAAAATTACTACAAAGACTTAGCTGAGGGTCTCAGTCAAAACAATACAAGCCTCTGTTTGCCAGAAGCTGGGAATGGGTGACAGGGGATGGATCACTTGATTACCTGCTCTGTTCATTCTCTCTGGGGCACCTGGCAACAGCCACTGCTAGAAGACAAGATATTGGGCTAGATGGACCTTTGGTCTGACCCAGTATGGCCATTCTTATGTAGATCACCAACAATACATGAAGAGCCTAGAGAAGCCACTGGCACTTTGGGAAATGGAATCAAGGGTCTGTGGGTTTTTACTGCTTTTATTATTTGTTTTGTTTTTTAACTACACTGGTTTTCCGTATGCCTTTCTCCGTGACTCCAATATAAATTGCTCAGGTGGTCAGAGTTTGTGGTGCCAGGCACAACCTTGCCAAGACCATACTTTGGATGGCACAAGCCCATCTATTCTCTCCCTCCTTTGTCTTCTCTCTTCTAAGTGTCTCTACATTGTGTTGGGGCCACTGGGTGGATGGAGGTGTCACGTTTCAGAAGAGCTGTTAAGCAGGGTCTTGACCACATCTGGTGATTAAAGATCCCATAGCACTTTTCCCCCAACTGTTAACCGTTCAGATATAAGTTTGGAGAATTACGTTCTACATCATAAATCCCCCATGCAATTTTCAATTGGATACACTATTCTTTTCACTTCCTATCCTAAACTGTTGTGTAGTGTTGCTGTGCGCTATTAAACAGCCGTTGCATTCCACCACAGAAATGGTTGCATTTCAGTGAAGGATGTAGTGATTCCTTTAGGTAGTTTGTAAACTGCTTTGGAATGCTCCAGGACAAAGTGCTATACAGTATAAATATAAAATAGTATCATCTCTCTAGATAATCACTTGGTGTTCTATGTTGTTCCCACATTAGCAACCATCACCCCGCCTTGCCCTGTATATAGGAGGGCTTTGATTACCAACAGAGCTGGGTTGCCCAAAAAATCCATCTGTGTGACCGTATATTGAAACACCAAGTATACTTAAGCTGTGACATTGTTTGCAGAAAAGACCTTACCTCCACAGCTCCCATCAGTCAGTGTGTTCAGGAAGCATTGCTTTGGGGTGCTACTTTGGGAACTACATGAAAAACATGTGCAGATACTGCACAACATTTTCTATTAATAGTTAATTAGCTTAATAAAAACAGCTGAGCAATCAAGTTTTATTGGCATGACTTCCCATAGAAAACAAATTTCACAATCACATGCATGATCATATGTGAAAACTGTATTTTATAGTCCCATGTGTGAGAATTCACATTGGAATCCTTATATGGTCATCCAGTCAGGAAAGAGAAGCAATACTATGTGATTTACCTGACCAGTCACAACAATACACCCAGCTCAAAAAGCAACTGTCATTAAATAATCATGTGTGTGATCAGTCCATGCTTATTAAGTCACACACAAATTAATTGAATAAGTTTGAATAATTAATATTTTGAGGGCATTTTAATTTTTGGCTGACCTTCATTTAATACCTCCTTTGGCAAAGATAAAAGAATGAAATGCCCCCTACCTTCAAGGAGGTCCTGCCAATTGTACCACAATGTTTGGACTTATTTAGGGTTAACACATGCAGCTGTTTGTTCTTTAGGATAAATCCATTATGTTGTCTCATCTCACCGTGGTGTCATTGCAAAATTGTCGTCATACAGTTGTGCAATATCACAGTGACATCATATCACAATACAGAGTGACCGCATCAAGACATAAGGTTATCATGTCACTATATGATGTCACAATGTGCCAATATTATGCTGGCATGAAATAGTTTTGGGAATTGTTGCAACTTGCAGGATATGAAATTAGGACAAATATGTTGCAATCAGGATGATCCTATAAAGTTCAGAATGGTTGGCATCTGTAAGTAGCTAAATTATTTCAAACCCGTTAAGATAAATTGCTCGTCTCATTAGCAAGTCTTTGGACCAATTGCTTCAAAGTGAAAAGTTCCAGACAGTAATCCTCCCCTTCTCTCACCTAGGGCTTGATCCTGTGCCCATTGAAGGGAATGGTAAAGCTCCTATTAACTTCAGTGGGGAAGGATCAGGCACATAGTGATCTTTTGGGGAGAATGCTATTGGATCTGTGCAAGCAAAACAGCATTTGGTAGACCTAGTTTATCGAGTTGTTTCACTTGTACCTTGAAGTAACATTTCCTGTTCCACAACTGCCATTGCTAGTACCACACATTGTTTAGAGAAGGTCCTCCCTAGATTCTCACACACTCAATTGATCATGAATGAACCTCAGAGCAGTTATTAATCTTATTGCCCTGCTGCTAAACCCCTTCTAATCCAGCTTCTGTTCTCATGGACAATGAATGCAGTGAGATGAAGGCAGGATCTGCGCCAACGTGGAGCTGCCCTTTTTACTAGTCATTACAGCAGGGGTTTGTACATCAACTGCAGTGCTTCTTCCTTTAGAGTATTAAAGGAGAAGGGAGTGAAGGGGAATTAAAAGGGTCAGAAGTTATGCTCTAGAAGGATGACAGAGTCTCATCCTGGCATTTGGTGCCTGGTGAATTTCTGGACTGGGCTCCTTGTATTTGATGACTGACCTAACAAGACGTTGCAGCCCTCCTGCCATTTGGAGAGCAATGAAGAGCTCAACAAGAATTAAGAAAGAGTGCATTGTGCCTTTGATCCAATGGACAGTATTAAATCTGCCAGGCTGTGAAATAAAATCTCAGTGGAGCCTCAGTTCACTTTCTAAGAGGATTAACACTGAGTTATAATTTCCCTTTCCTCTGCCATTGGTTGTAGACTATTCTTCCTTATGTATTGCCAGTGGTGCTGTGGAGAAATAGGGCCTTCATGAGCTCAAACTGGTTATAAGCAGCTGGTTGAGACGAGTTCGAGGCCTGCAGTGAGAATAGCGGGAAGCTAGATGCTGCTTGAGTCTTTTTGTTCTTTCTTGTGCTTTGAAGTGACCCTCCGCCTCACACACAATGCTAAAGCCATGCTGCACGCTCACAGAGGAAAGCCAAAACTGGTGGTGATGCTTTTTTGTCATTGTTTTGAGCAGCATTTGCATGACAGGGCTGGGTCCAGTGCCATTACCTTATGCCTGGCTTCTGGAACCATAGGTGTTGGAACAATTTTTATAGTGGAGGTGCTGATAATGGAAACCATGGAGATCATGTATTTGTTGTTTATTATTACTACTTCAAGCCAGGAGGTGCGATAGCACCCCCAATGCTCCATAGTTCCAGAACCACTGTCTGAAACCTTATCCAAATCCCAGTCAGCACTGCGTGCAAGTAGTCTACTCCAAAGCTGGTAGAGTGAAGAAGTCCACTGCCAAGCAATCATCCCTTGAGATAGTTTTACTTGGATCAGGATATGGTCAGAGAGCAAAGTTAAGTCAGGGGAAGGTTTTACAGCAACTAATTAAGGGAGCTTCAAGCAGTGACCATCCCTTCTTCAAAGCAGCCTCTCTAACAAAAAAGTGAAGCGTTGGAAGGAGTGTAGAGCTGGACAAGCTGTCAAATAGCTACCTTGGGAGTGACCACTTCCTTGAATACTCAGTACTTAGGCAACTTAGCACTCAGGTCTGAAAATGAAGTACTAAGCTCCAATTGGGATTTTGGGATGCAGAATCTAAAGAAGTCCAAATATGAAAATCCATGGATTTGTGACTGGAGAGTTGTTTGTTTGAACATCTGATCACTTTAGCCACACTCCTCCAGCTTTGTCTGCTCCCTCTCTGCTGCTGTTATGGAGGAGCTGGTTGTGTCTCCATGGTTAATGTTGCAGTGAGAATTCCAATCTAAGCCATATGTTGACACACACACCCTCTAACTTTCTGTAGAAAGGCAATATGAAAGGTATGAAAATGACTGTGCTTAGTTTAAGGGAGGGGAAGGATTTTACTGAGATTTTTTCAAACTTGCAAGATAAATACTTCTGAAATGCTAAGGACTCAAACCTTAGCCCTTTTTGAAATGTAAAATAAAATCTTGTGATTTATTTCAGCCACCACTAACTGAAACAGAATACTCTGTAAGCTCAAACATTCATTCCTAGATTGTTGCCCACTCCCATACAGAGTATGGGCTGTTGGAATGTTGGTTTTGAAGCAAAAAACGTGTTTTATGGATTAGATCTCTACCTGCCACTTAGTGGTTAAAATTTTAATTACCATTGATTAAAGTTTTAATTGCTTGGTGAATAAAGTTTTCTTTACTAAGCATGTAGCAACTGAAGTTTTAGCATGTCACAGTAAGTGACTAGCTGTCAGCTATTGGGGTTCAGGGAGCACTGTGTGGGTTTGGCGGGATCAGGATAGGCTCCAACTCTGATGTGCAGGGACTTTAGCACTCAGCACTCCTGCTGAGGTGCAGTGGTTAGAACCTCCATTCCAGTGGATCTTATAGGACCCAGCAGAGCTCGGGTCCCCTCCTTCAGTCCTCAGTAGAGGGACATAGATACTGTAATTTATACAGTACTTCTAATATAGGAGTGGGAGGGGAAGAGCTGCATTCTGGAAAGCCAAACTATTGTTTGGAACTGAGGGGTACAGGGGTAGTGGTGAGTATCAAAAGGGAATAAAGCAAACAAAGTGAAATATCATGAAGGGAGAAGGGAAGCAGTCATGCAGAAGGCAATGGAGATCTGTGAGATTTTTGGAATAGTCTGCCAAGGGGGACCAGAGAAAGCACTATTATTTGAGATTTAAAATTAGACCAGACAAAACAATGGAAAATCCACTCCACTAACTCCTTCAGGAGAGACTAGATAAACCAGCAGGTCTTCTTTTGCCCTCTGCAAGTTTACTTACTCTTTTGCCACTATCCCTGAACATTTCCATTCCAAATAATCATTTGCCCTCCCTGAATATGAGAACTCGCCCCCTCCTCGGCTCCTTCCCTTTTAAGAAAGGAGCTGTATTTGATGCATTGTGTAAGTTGTCTCTGAAGTTCTATATTGATCCCAGGGGTGAGAGCTCACAGTACTGATGAGGGTAGGAGCGATCAGCTACAGGCGTTCCTGTTGCTGGGTTTGCTGACGGCCTGACCATTTTTAAGACTTCAACAGATGTTTCTGTTTAGAAACTATTGGCATCTTTATGGACTGTTTTTTCCATTCTTCCCTCTCCCCCTGTGTCCCAGCAGCAATGAATTATGTAAGACTACATTCCAACCTTTTCCTTATTAATATTTCGGTAGACACATCCCTAAGAAGTGGATCCATGTTTTCCTCTCATACTTCTGAGGGCATGGACATTTTCTTGCGTGTGTGTGCATGCCCATGCACCCAGAGACCATTAAAACACATACACATGTGCTCTCTCACATCCTCACAAGTTTATTTGCATCTTTAATTCATTCACAATTCCAAAAAGCAGACACTGAACATGGCCCATGGGTAGTCTCAAGTTTTCCCTTGGTCTTCATATTGCAGTCCTACTTGCTATGCTCTGTGTATAGTCCCTACAACACCAAGGAGCTAAGTTCTATTTGCATTTGTATCTTCGCACAACTGACTACACTGCAGGTGCTTAACAAATAGCAATAAATAATAATAAGCAATGGAAATAGATGTAGCAGTTGCTGTTTCTGTTTGCAGCCAGTCTTGCAACTGCTCTAACAAACGTGATCCCAGGTTTAGTGATTTAGCTGACCGTTATTAAAAAATAAATCATTCAGACAATTGTGGGTGGGCTGCATGCACTAAACCAGTTTATTTGTATTCTTGAGAAGGTAATCCCAAAAAGTACACTGTGTAATGTGTACAGGCCAAACTGGTGCTGTCTGATTATACTTAACCAGTTTACATTTTGCTGAAAAACTTAAAATCTGGCAACTGGTTGGATTAAATTTTGAAAAAGATTATGTAAGTAATGTGTGCAGGGCCATATGCAAAACTTTTTACCTGCTGATTCATAAATTGGACGCATTTTCTTCTTCAGGAAACTTGGTGCAGCACAACCATTTTTCATACTCACTATTTGTCTATCATCTGTTCCTTTCCCTTTTTTATAAATCTGATTTAAGCCTTCAATTGTTGAAATTTACTTAAGGTAACTAACTAAGATTGCTGGAAGTGTGCCTACTCTGCTATGTTTAGATTTCCCTCTGGATTTGAACATACCAGGATTTTTGGATCTGGGATTTTGGACTGGCCCAGTTTAAAGACATTGCAGATACAGAGAGAAGATCTAGATCCAAGCGTTACCATAGTCTAAGGGAGTTTTTGAACTGAGATCATCTGTGAGGATTGAATCTGTGACCTTTGCTACAAAAAGTGGCCTCTACTAATTAAGCTAAAGGAGTGACTTCATTACTTGGTAGCTACAGTAGGCTCTTACTTTCTTTGTGGACTAGCTAGTAGAAAAGGACATGATGCTCTTAGCCAGTTTGTTAACTGGGGGTGGCAGGTTGGTTCAGGCCCTTCTGTAGTTATTGCAGCAAACCTGCTCTGTAAATCCTGCCGGTATCCTTCTGCTACAGAAATACATTTTAAGAAATGTAATTTGTTCTTTGCTAGTATAATTTTCTTATTGTCCATCACTGTGAATATGAATATCTTGTCCTAATTGAATAGGGTTCAATTATTTCCAGCTATGTTTGAAATGAGCTTTTTGGCTTTTTAATTTTTGTGTGAATCTACTGTAACTGAAAGGTGCTGAATGGACAGCCCTGGATGCTAACATCTTCCATTTATCTATATTGTAGGTACAGCTCAGACAACAACTGAGCAAACCCCCAGACTCCCTCACATTACCTTACCAATGTGCCTCAGCCCTGACCTGAAGGGATCACTACTAGAGTACAAAACGGAGTCCACAGTCCATTTATTTCTTGGCCTCTCAACTGAGACTGCCCAACAAGGGAACCAGTAGCAATGATGGTTTTAATGATGTGGCCTTGTACAGCTGATAAAAAGATTCTAGCAGTTGGAGTCTTCTGCCTGTGAACAGTTAGAGCATGGCATTGGCAATGCAAGCATTCCTTATGCTATCCTGCTTTTAGACCTTTTTAAAGTCCATTCCTACCCATAAAGAAGATTGAGATAAGGTGGGGAATATCTTTTATTAGACCAGCTTCTGTTGGTGAGAGAGACAAGCTTTCGAGCTACACAGAAAGCTTGTCTCTCTCACCAACAGAAGTTGGTCCAATAAAAGATACTACCTCACACACTTTGTCTCGCTAATATCCTGTGACCAACACGGCTACAACACTGAAAACATAAAGAAGATAGTCTATGATATATTCTACTTTTAGATGGACCAAATTCATATGCTAGCATGAGGTGGGTACAACCGCCATTGAAGTCAGTGAAGTAACCCACTTACACCTACCTTCTCCTAGGAGCGGATCTTTTTCTGGACAGAACTGAGACATTTCTCAGTAGGCTAGGATGGGTGAAGCTTTCTTTGTCACTGCCTGTGCTGTACCTGTTCTGTGGATACAGGAGTCTAGTTTCATAGTTCGCAGTCAAGCACCTTTCACCAGTAATGTATTCACTTAAAAACTTTGTACAATAGACGGTTTGGTTTGGCTTTGTATTTTTTAACTCTTATCCAGTAGATAAGATATTACTGTTTGAGCGGTTATTCTCTATACTTTTAATGGGGAATACCACTGGAACTGGTAATATTTTTCTTACAACATTTTTTTCCTTTGTATCAGTAACTATGCCCCCATGTTACACAGAGCTTGATGTTTTATAAACACCTTAGAAATATTAGTGGTACGAATCCTAACCATGGCCTGTTTTTGTTATTACCATTATTTTTAGGAAATAGTATTTTACAGCTAGTCACACGGCAAGCTAGTGGAGAGCCAGGATTAGCACTCAGGAATTCCTGGCTCCCAGTCCTGGTCTTACTCCACTACACCACACTGCTTTGTGCTTTTCCTGTGGAGAGTTAACTTCACTTCAGGTTCCAGCAGAAGATGCCAAGCTATGAGCCCTTATCCAAGAACAAAGATCTGCAAAAACACCAAATGGAGCACATAAACAGACTAGCCAAGGAACTTGATGCTCTCTTTTCACAGAGGTCTCGGTGCTGAAGGTCTGCTCAGACCTCTCCCCATTAAATATCAACTCTCCCAGCTACCTGGACTTGTGGCTCACTGGCTGAAGGCTTTTGGCAAGCCCTGTTTTGTATGGTTTGTGGCTGATGCTGCATTTTTACAGGTTTGTTATATTTTCCCATATTCTGAGAAGTGATCATTCCACTGTCAACAAATAAATCTCTTTGCCCAGTGAACAATTTTCCGTTAGCAACTTTGTGCTCCCATACTATAGAGTGCTGTAAACAACAGTGTTTACACTTTCTGTGATTATAAGAACATTAAATCTCCCCTCTGTTTATATGTTAAACAGGCTAAAACAACCCCAGCCTGGCCTGTTGGGAAGGGGAGGCAAGCTGCTTTTTCAGTGTGCTCGCCAAGGATGTCAACTTTTCTGTAGGTTTATTGCATGAATGAAAGGCTTAAGGGGATGGAAAGCTTTTGTCTGACAAAAGGAAGATCCATCAGGCTTAGAAATGGACTGAATGATGTCTTGCCTATTGTGATTTCCCTATGAGCACGTTTTGGGGGGGCAAAGGCAGGGGGTATTCCATTAGAAATCATAGGTGAGACCTTGGAAAGAATTCTCATACAATACTGGTTCTGCCCAAGTGCCAAGAATGTGATTATTGCACATGGAACAAGCATATGGCCTTAGGAAAAGAAATACAAAACAATCTTGGGTTTGTGTAGCATCATTAATACACACTGCATCTTGAATGCTTTACAGTAAAATAATAAAGAAAATCATTTACCTCTCCTATCTTCTCTATATATGCTATCCATCCACCCATCATATTTCAAAGGTGCCCATCACTAGTGAGCAATAAGTACTAATATTGGGGTTACTATCAAATAACTCATCTTTCTTCTTATCATTAATACAGTTTCAACACTGAATGTGTTTTATTATAAATAAAATATTGAAAATAGAATAAACAATAGCAGAAAAGAGAGAAATGAAGAGAACGAGGCAAGGGAGGAAAAGGGGGTTCTCACCACCAGGGATGAGACTGTGTGAAGTAACAGGCCGGAGATCAGTACCAGATGAAAAGCGGGAGAGGAGTAATGAGAGATGAGACTAGGCTGGTGCAAATCTCTGTAGCATTTTAAAAACAAAGAGGGTAGTTCTGAAGTGGGTTATTCTGAAGAGAACAAGAGAAACTAATAGATGCAAAGTACGGTATATTATACACTATTTTTTTTTTTACTACCTTCCCTTATTTTGCTGAAGGATGAAACCCATCTTGTCCTGGTGCAGTGCCGTCATGTCATAGATCAATAGATAGCACAGCCTGAGCATGCCACTTGGTATTCCAATCTGACCCTGATATTTCACTGGACACCTCCCAATTTTAACTGGTTTAAATATCTGCAAGTGCAGATGCCTTAAACCTCCCTTGGAGTCCCAAAGCAATTTCTCACCCACTGCACAAATGCAGGGCTCTCATAAATGTCCTACCTATGGGACAAAGAATTAGGACTCCTCAAATTTCAAGACTTCATTTAAAAATGATACTACATTGAACAGGATGGCTCAGTACTAGCCAATGGGACATGGAGACTTTCATTTCTAGGTATCAGTTTGAATCTGATCTAAGTTGACAGTCCCTCTTAAATTATCGTCTGATGTTTGTTCCAGTGACCATATGAAATGAGAGTTTTTTTGTAAGGGATGCGGGGAGGGTCTTATGAAGTCCCAAGGGACAGGTGTCAGCATTACCAAACCCCCCACCATAGCTGGCACAAATCACGACCTTAGTTGGCAGGCTGATCAGAGTGGGCCATGGCCTGAATAGGCCATGGAGAGTTAACTCCCCACTCACTCCTAGAGGTGTGAGGCACAGAAACAGAGAATGTGAGGAGAAACATGGCCTGCTGCTGTTTTTGCTGTACCCGTTCTGTGGTTTCAGGCTCCAGGGCTGTTGATCCATCATCTTGCATGAGCAAAAGCAGCCCATTTATTACAAGTAGGTTGGTAAATTATGGTGGAAGCCAGTACAGGGATAGGATGGAGGCAAGCTAAAGTGCTGAACTGGCCTTGGGACTGGATTTGGGTCCACCCGCTGTGCCTTCCCTCCATTGGGGGTTGATAAATATCCTCCTTCCCCCAGCCCCATTTTCCACCGCAAAGAGCAGAGACAAGGGGACCCTTTCATCTTGGCATAGCCCTCTGCTGATTAATGTGATGCAATGTTCCCATGTAGGCAGAGGCAGCAGTATGTCCGCCGTGTAATTAGGAGCGAGATAATGAATGCTTTAGAGGCTATTCAAGCACTGCTGCCCGCCTCCCTGCAGAACGAGGCTCTTTCTCAGCAGTTAAGCCAAGTGGAAGGAGGGCCGGCAGAAATCTCATTGGCTCTCTGCTTAATTGTACTGGAAACTGGGGCCTCACACGGCAGAAAAGAAGAGTAAGGGTTGGTAGGGGAGAGATGGGCAAGTGGGTCTCCTCTAACATTACAGGACCAAAGTTTTGTTGTTGTTTTTAATGTGTTTGACCTTGTGGCAGTAGAAGCTTTAAACATGCACATCTTGGCTTTGTATGTGCATGCCTTTTTTGTTTCAAATCATATGGGAAAGCCATCATTTAATAAGCATAAGACTCTGCCTTCTCAGTAACCCAGGGGCAAAGATGCTGCTGCTGCTGCTTCATGGCCTTTGAAATGTGGGAAACAAGCCAGAGACACAATAGGTTTATTCTTTATTGTGGGGCTTTACAGTTACAGCACCATTGTCTAGTTAATAGTTGCAAAAAGGACACTCCCCTTCTCCTGACCCCTATGCGTACACAGGGAAAACAACCCATTGGTTCTAAACACTGCTACCCAAACTTCCCCAGATTCATATGAGACTCAAACGAGAAAGAAGCTGAAAGTTTGCCTGATCAGCTTGAAGCCAGTGAATCCATGCTTTTTATTAGAAATTAAGCTTATTCCCCATATGGTTTCCTAGATTATTTCTGATGTTTGCTGATGAACAATTATTTTAAACTTCATAACTGAACACACAGTAGGCTAAATTCAGCTCAATGCAGTCAGATGTTAGCAGGTGTAACTCCCAGAAGAACCAAATTCACCAGTGATATAAATGTGGTGTAAGTTGCATAGTGGGTGTAAATTAGTCAGAATACAGCTTTTAACTAGATGGTAAAGTGAAGAAATTTGCAATGATTTGGTATTGTCGGTTTGCAAACTGAGTGCAACTTTCGCAGCAAGTGGCCAATGGAGGATCGGGTGTAAAATAAAGCAATCCTCGCACATGTTCAGATTTATGCCTGATCCATCCCAACAACCCCTAGAGTAAAATTCACACTAGTATAAATAGGTACATTCCCATTAGCTTCAGTGATAAAATTGATCCCCACAGAATACCAAAATGGAGTAAGTCCCACTTTATTTTGCACCCACACTGAGTGCCAAATGGATGCAAGTTACATCACTTGCTCCCATTTTTAATCAACCCAAAATGTAACTAAAACCACCATTTACTGCTGGTTTTCACCCAATTATCAGATAGTGGAAGCTCCCTGTGTAATTTTCAGGACTTTCTTGCATATATAGAGCCAAAGGAAGAGATGGAATTGGACGTCTAACATGCTGATGCAGTTATGACAAGATCAGATTTTTCCCCCCACCAGAAATGTATATTCATCACCACATACCACGTGCAACTGGCATTAGTGGCAGAGAAGGCAGTTCTACAAAACAATCAAAGCCAGCATTCCATTGCTATCTCCCAGAAATCCCACAGAGCTATCCAATCGTACACAGACACACATTAACTGATATTCTTGCACATGCTCTCACACACACACACTCATTACACCTCATTTTGGTCATGCTGTACCAATGCACAAAATACCACTCACACATGCTCGCTTGGCACCGCATTTCCTGGGTCTCTCACGTGCCCTTTATTTTTATTCTTTTTCTCTCTCTCTCATGCCTGAGACCCGGACAGTAAAAGTTGAGGAGTGGATAGTGGAAATAAAGTCAAGATAGCCCTGTCCAAGCTGAGGGAAGCACAGAAAGTAAACAACATAAAGGAGAAACCAGAACCCCATTCCTAAAGCAGATTAAAATGTTTTCCAGAGTCTCCTCCTATTGATGAAGCTGGCTGGCAGGAAGTGATGCAACATGATGTAAGTGTTTCTTCCACTAGCAGAAATACAGAACATCCTCCAGAGGGGGCAAAGTCACTGATGGTGTTGACCGTAGGTCTATAAACCATAGTATCTCTAAATATATCATAGGCAAACCTGCTGATGAAAAACATTTGGTGATCTAACTGATGACTTCAAGTTTCATTCCTGTGCCAGTGAGCAGAGTCTATCTGTGACTGGTACTAAAAGAAATATGCACAAGAACCCATGACTAATTTGGTGTGTTGTAGAAGGATGCAATGTATCCCTACCCTACAACTTACATGATGATGAAAACAAACCTCACCAGATTCTTATTTGAAGAGCTATTTGTTCAGCATCTACCATGCATCATCTGGAGGATTTCCAAGTGAGTAAGGCATTCATTTACCACGAAGTTCCACTGATGTGACCTCTCTCAGGGCAACCCATGAAGCCACTGACACGTCTATAGTCACATGACATTAATGGCATTTGCAATTTAGTTGTGTCTGCAAGAACACAGATGTTCTGCCCCGCTAGTGACCGGCTCCCCCCACACCCATGTTTATTGTTCAAAATGCTGAGTACAGTTGGTTACAGTCAGGAAACGAAAATATATTCCCATGGAAACTGTTTTGCAGAAGCTGCCATGTGAATCTCAGACATCTCTGTAGCCTTCCATGTCCTGACAGGATGAGATACTAGGTGCAAACTCTGTGAGGGAGTTTGGGTACAGGAGGTGGCTCCGGTCTGGGGCAGAGTGTTGGGCTGCAGGAGGGGGTATAGGGTGCTGGCTCCGGGAGGGGGCTCAGGGCTGGGACAGGGGGTTGGGGTGCAGGAGGGGATTCAGGGTGCAGGAGTGGTTATGGGGTGCTGGCTCTGGGAGGGGGCTCAGTGCTAGGGCTGGGGCAAGGAGTTGGAGTGTGGGAGCGGTGCGGGCTCCCACTGGGCAGCGCTGACCTGAGGTGGCTCCCAGTCAGTGGCGCAGTGGGGCTAAGGCAGGCTCCCTGCCTACCCCAGCCCCGTGCCACTCCAAGAAGTGGCCAGCATGTCCCTGCAACTCCAGGGGGGGCACATGGCTCCGCACACTGCCCCTCCCTGCAGGCACTGCCCCTGCAGCTCCATTGGTCCATTAGCCACAGTTCCCCGTTCCCAGCCAATGGGAGCTGCGGGGGCAGTGCCTGCAGGGAGGGGCAGCACACGGAGCCACGTGCCCCCCCCAGGCGTCACAGGGACATGCTGGCCGCTTCCAGGAGTGACGTGGGGCCAGGACAGGCAGGGAGCCGCGGGACTTTTAGCATCTGGAGATCGACTGTCAGAGGCTCCACGATCGACCAGTCGATCGCGATCTACTGGTTGGTGACCACTGCTCTAGATGAGCAACCTCCCAACACTTGGGGGTCAGTTACAAGATAATAGCCTATTTCCGGGCTCCATCCCAAAGTTACACAGCAGTTTTGCCAAGCTGAGAGCGTAGAGATCAAAGGGACACTAAACAGTTCAAAAGACCCTCTGGAAAGAGTGAGGGAATCATGAATTTGCTATTCCTGGGCATAGAACACAGACACTTACCCTGCAGGATGTCTGAAAGCAGCTGGGGCCGTCCCCAACTTCCAGGGACCAGTAAACCTTAGGGAAAGCAGGCATGCGTAGAGACTGGTTATTATTTTAAGGTTTGTTTTCTCTGGCATGTTTGAGTTTTAAATAAACAAATCTTTGCTTTAAGAAGGCTGTCTGGTGACTGGACACCACTTGTCATAGCTCCTGGAAGGGAAAGGACTGCAGGTACTGAACCTAGCTAGGACCTGCTGAGGTAATCACAGCTAGCTGCTGGGGACTGCAGCCAAGACCTGGTCTAAAAGTGAGAGAATCACATAATTCCATCCCAAGAGAGGAAATAGTTCAAGGCCTGAGACCTCAGAGGGGGTGCGTTGGAATAGACCAGGAGGGGTCAGAGGTTCAGTAAGCCCAGTAACTGATACACAGATCCACTGTTCCCTAATAGCATACATTTCCTTTCCTAAGTTTCATCCCTTACCTGAAGAGATACCCCTTGTGTATTTATTTTGATAACGAGATGCCAGCACTCTTGGGATATCAGCTTGTTGGAATTACGAGGGCATATCAAAAAAGAACAGCAAAAAGCATGTTCTTTATTATTGCAGTATAATGCCAGGCCCAGTGATGCTTCCAGAAGGCAAGAGAGAGAGAGCAGAGCATAACGTGTCCCCGACCTGTCCAGAGGGACATAACAGAAGAAGTTTTATTTTATTTGTTTATACAGTGACTCAGTCTGTAGTAACTGGGTTAAAGTCCACTTAGAAATAAAGAGAACAAAAGGCCCCCTGTTAGTACTGGACATTTTCCTCTTAAGATATCACAGAAAGGATTTAAGAAAAAAAGAAAGGAAAGAAAAACTCCAGCAGGATGCAGGAAGCCACAAGCTTATAGGAATGTAGCAGTGCTTTGGAAAGGAAAACACAGACTCAGACTTTCATCTGTAGATTTTTTTTCTTCATTTTTCCTTAGCTTCTCTACAGCCCATTGCAGCTGAAAGCATTATCAAGGCCAGATCTCCAAAGACTACAGGGCTCCTATACAGAGGGCAAGCACGTGGGTGGGGGCAGATCAGTGGATCCAGTGTTCCCCAGACAGAGGAAATACGCTGGATTGTGCCGATCTCTGGAGTTTTGCCTGCCGGGGGCTTCTACAGAGAGAGAAATTGCACTGGTGTGGCTGTATCCCACAGCCACTTGATCCCATAGTCCCTTGCCAGATTGACAATCCTTCAATGGCCAGATTCCTTGATCCTATAGAACCTGCTAGAGAGAATATATAGGGCATTGATTATTATTGTTTATTTTGCACATCAAATCACCTCCTTTATCCAAGTATCTGAAAGCACTATCTAAACATTAATTAAGCGACACTGTCCCCTGTGTGGTATCAAGAAGTGTCTGAAATGTTTGCAGTGAAAGTATTTGAACTAGGAGGGAGCATGGGGCTGCATTTTATTACAAATGCAAACACTGTCTTAATATCGGTAAACTAAAATTTCATGAATTTTTTCGAATGGAAATTGAGTAATTTTCAAGTGAAGGTGACTAGTCAGGGAAAGCATGCCCAAGTGAAGTTCTGAATATAAAAATAACCATTTCACTGAATTTTGCAAAAATACAAAATTGAAGAAGTTAGCAGGTGCCTCAGATGAAATGATGGCAAATTTCATGACTAATTCGTCACTCTTTTCTGCAGTTCTAGTTAGTAGTATTATCCACTTTTTAGATCAGCGTAAACAGAGGTAATAAGCTATTACCTGACTTGCCTAAGGCTACACAGCAAGTCTGTTGCTCAGTTGTTTGGTCAGAAGACTGTCAAAAATATTCCCAGTTAATTTATAGATGTTTGAGACTTTTTTGTGTTCAAAATAACTCCTGAACAGTTTTCTTCACACCCTCATGACTTTGTCATGCTGCCTTCATTGAGGACCCATAACATTGTTCAATCTTTTACACTGACAAAAGACAACCATTCTTAAAAATTCAGATCTGGGGGACTAGATGGTTTAAGGGATTGATAATGAGGTACAGAATCATTCCCCTCTAGTTTACTAATTCAAATCTAACTAAAGTCACTGGTAACCAATAGCAATTAATATTGAAGACTGGTTTGTATTTTATGTGAAATGAGTTGGTAGCCTGGGTCCAGTTCCTAATGGACAATTGCTCCAGTCAGTAAAATCAACATAGTTGTCACTGACTTCGATACGTGGAAAAATACTGGAACAAATTATTAAACAATCAGTTTGTAAGCACTTAGAGGATAATAGGGTTATAAGTAATAGCCAACATGGATTTCTCAAGAACAAATCATGCCAAAGCAACCTTTTTTCCTTCTTTGATAGGGTAACTGGCCTAGTGGATGCAGGGAAGTTGTAAACATGATTTACGTTGATTTTAGTACACTTTTGCCACAGTCCCACATGACATTCTCATGACCAAACTAGGGAAAAGTGATCTACATTAAATTACTATAAAGTGAGTACGCAACTGCTTGTAAAACCTATTCCGAGTAGTTATCAATGGTTCTATGTCAAACTAGTATGACATATCTAGTGGGGTCCCACAGGGGTTTATCCTGGGTCTGGTAGTATTCAATATTTTCATTTAATAATAGAGTGGAGAATATGCTCATAAAATTTGCAGATGACCTCAATTTGGGAGTGACTGCAAGGACCTTGGAGGACATTCAAAATGACCTTGACAAATTATAGAATTGGTCTGAAATCAACAAGATTTCAATAAGAAAAGTGCAAAGTACTACATTTAGAAAGGAAAAGTCAGAGGCACAACTACAAAATGGGGATAACTGGGTAGGCAGCAGTACTCCTGAAAAGTATCTGGGGGTTATAGTGGATCACAAATTGAATATGAGTCAACAATGTGATGCAACTGGAAAAGGTTTAGAAACCCTGACTGATGAGAAAAGGTTAAGAAAGGCTCATTTAGTCTTGAGAGAAGAAGACGAGGGGAGACCTGATGAGTATTCAAATATATTAAGGGCTGTTATAAAGAGGACAGTAATCAATTGTTTTCCATGTCTGCTGAAGGTAGGACAAGAAGAAATGGGCTTAATCTGCAGCGAGGGAGATTTAGATTAGATATTAGAAAAAACTTTCTAGCTATAAGTTAAGTTCTGGAATAGGTTAGCAAGGGAGGTTATGGAAATCGCTGTCATTGGATGTTTTAAAGAACAGGTCAGAAAAATACCTGTCAGAGATTGTCTAGGTATACTTGGTCCTGCCTCAGCATGGGGGTCTGAACTTGATGACCTCTCAAGGTTCATTCCAGCCCTACATTTCTCTGATTCTACAATTGTCTTTTTTATTGGCATTTCCAGCAAAAAGTCCTAGGACTAAAATCCCTACTCTTCTGTGACCTCATATGAGGCATTGTCTATACTGGGAGAAATCATGTTAGAAAATGTATTAACTAAGGATATGTCTACGCTGCAGCTGCCTGCCAGCCTGGGTAAATAGACTTGTGGTAGCAGAGCACATGCTAGCTTGCTAAAAATAGCTGTGTGGACATTGTGACACTGATGGAGGCTTACGCTAGGCACCCAAGTTCATCTCAGAAAAGTTCTCCCAAAATTTCCTACCTTATTGCAGTGCAAATAACCATGGGATATGCTCCCAAAAGTCTCTGTGCCATAAACAGATGAATGCAGCTCAAGTGAAGACACAGCAGTTCTAGTGTTATTTTGCAGTGTGGCCTCTTGCACTCGAGCTAGGCTAACTTTGAGAGAAGTAACGTGAGTGTAGATATCTTGCATGAGCTCTGCAGTGAAGACATATGCAACACCTATGAACTAACAGTGTTAAATACTACTTTGTCTTTACTGTGGCCAGTGATAATCATGTTTAAAAACATATTAGCCTGGTCATGATTATCTCTAGAGAGGATAGTGTTAACCAGTCAGCACATGTTTAAACTTGTCTGGAGTTATCCAACCTGACATACTACATTATGTTAGAACATGTGTTAACTAACAGTATGCTAAGCACTCAGTGTAGAGAAGTATAGTCTCACTTAAAATGGTGTCAGCTAGTCTCCTTAACATTTGGGATAACCACAGCGATCTGACATGGTTTTAAACATGACAGTCCTTGTAGTTAACCATGACCAGGTGCTGTGGTTTTAAACACAGTACTGTAGCCCCTGTCTATACTGTGTGCTGAGTTATATTTAAGATCACTGTGAAGGAGTAAGGGATAACATTCCTCCGCAGTCAGAGGCCTGGAGCTGGCCTGGCTGCCTGATTAGCCCACCTCCCCCTGCACCTGAGGAGAGAGGTGGACCTTAATTAGCTGACCCATAGAAAAGAGGGCAGCAGGAATGAGGGGGAGGGGACTACACCAGGTGGAGGGGATTCCGGGAAGTGCAAGTGCTTGGGCAGTGCTTCAAATGGATTGTCACTGGAGTTACAGCTGAGAAGAACTGCTCTAGAAAACCAAATGGACAAGAGGGAAATTGTTTGGGGGAGCCCTGAGGTTGTGAGGTAAGGGCTAGAAAATCTTGCTATGGGAATTACTGGTGCAAAAGACTGATTTGGGGAAGGGACTGTTATGCTTGCATAGACTTTGAAGTAAGAATCTGTAAAAGGTGGGTTTGTGTTTAGGAAGGCTCAGTTATAGAAATTACTCAGCTGATGATTACTTCTTAAGGAATTGAAGGGAGTGAGCAGCTGGCCTAGCAGAATAAAGCTTGGTCTGACAAGAGGAGGGTGCTCTAAGTTAGTCCCAATCTATTAGTCACATTAGTTAATGTGTATTCTAACATAATAAAATCTAGCTCAGACAAGTCCACTGAGGGCAAAATCATGTTTAACACCATGTTAATTACTGTGTGTTGGAGAAGGAGAATGTTCCCTGAACTTTGCTTCAGACTCCACCTTTCTAGGCCTCAAGAGATGCATTCTCCTCTAACCCATCTGGTAAGGCACTCTGTAAAACCTCAGCTTGGCCCCCACCCACCTCAGACCCTGAACTGTAGTTCATACGTTGCTAGAATCACTAACTGCCCTGTTTCACATATCTCCATATATCTGCAGTGGAACTACAGAGCATATGTATGGAGGACATTTTGTGGCTTTTAATTGTACCCAGAAATTTACCTTTTACTCTTCTTCTCTCTCTTCCCTTCCCCCACACACACCCCACTTCTGGCAGGACTGTGTGAGGCGGGAGAGAGAGGGGAAGAAGAGGAGAAATAGAATTTGGGGGGATGCATGAGACTTCTCAAAAAGGGCCGGAAATTCTGTCTGCCGTGAGGGTAGGGTTGAGTTTGCTTTTGAAATCCCCTTCTTTTTGGAAGGGATCCTACACAAATTTTTGGTTTTAGGATGTGATATTTGATAAGTGCAAATGCACCAAAAATATTTTGAGTTTTTTCACTTCTGCACGTCTGCTGCCTGCTCTAGAGGGCCGAGCCTGACTTGTAACAGCAATTGCCAATGTCTGTACAGCCAAATGGGGCCAGCAGTTTTCCCTGACCCCAGCTTACAGCTTCCCAAATGAATATGCTGCGCCTGAGCTGCTGCTGCCAAGGAAAGCAAATGGACAAGCAGCTTCTGCAGCACTTCGGCAATGGGAATGGAGTCTGCAAATGGTGAACACACAAAAAGAGTTCAAGGGCAGGAGGGCTGGTGTTTCCAAAACCCATCCATGCCAAACTGTTTGCAAAGTCCAAGTAATTCTTTGTATTTGCAAATGAAATACAATGGCCTTTGGGAGAGGAATCAGGATCAGCACTATAATAAATTAGGATGTGCAGCCCATCTAGTCAGGGACAAATCTTCAATAAAATAGTGGCCACAGACCTGCCAATGAGACATACACAAATGCAGGGAGGGGGAGAGAGGCAGAAGGGGAAAGAGATGCACACTAACAGAGCAGAAGTGAGGGACTATAGAAGGAAACCTATGAAAACAAAATAAACCAGGAGTAGCAGACTGTTGTGCACCCAGGCAGTCCAAAGCAAACCTTTCCTTGTACTTCCCATGACACCCAGAATTACATGCCCAAGAAATTAATTTAAAAAACTGATTCCAGGCCATTCATCTGCTAACTGATGAGGCAGGAGCAGAAGCTAGTGTCAGCTTTAAACAAGGTTAAAACTGCAGGAATGCAAAGAGACTACTTCACACAGCATACAGGCTCTAGCTACATTACATTTTTTTTCTGAAAAACAGTTCTTTGATACTAATACAGTGGCAATGCCACTGGTAACACAAATGGTGGCAGCTCTAATTCAGGCAAGGCTCCAGGCAGCTGCTGGTTTTAGCTGCTGTGTCATCTAGACCTGTGCAAAGCAAGTCTGAATTGCATGCTGGTAAAAAAACTGGTGGCTGCTGGCACTTGGTGTACAGTAGCACTTCACTGCCAGCAGTGGAGTTGCTCCAGTGCCAGCAACAGTGAGTTCTTTCTGCCACCTCTGCGGGACCCTGCAGTGCACAGTTTGACCCCTGTAGGATGAACTTGCTCTGAGTGCATTTAGTATTTAAAGCCATTATACCTCTACCTTGATATAACGTGACCCGATATGGGCTGCGCGCTCCAGTGGATCAAAGCAAGTTCGATATAACGCGGTAAGATTTTTTTTTTGGCTCCCGAGGACAGCGTTATATCGAGGTAGAGGTGTACTAATTAGCTCAGTGGTTGGAGCATTGGCCTGTTAAACCCAGGATTGTGAGTTCAATCCTTGAGGGGGCCATTTAGGGATCTGGGGTAAAAATCTGTCTGGAGATTGGTCCTGCTTTGAGCAGGGGGTTGGACTAGATGACCTCCTGAGGTCCCTTCCAACCCTGATATTCTATGATTCTAATTTAGGATGATCTGCAGCAACTTCATTCAGTGGGGCTGGAACTGCTGACCCCTCTGCATTATATAATCCCAAGAGGGAGGGGTTAGGGGACTGTACACAGAACACCCGGGACTGTGGAATTCTTTGTATTTCAACAGGCAGGGAGTATAGCCTAGTGGATAGGGCACTGGACAGGGTTTCAGGAGATCTGGGTTCTGTTCCCGGTTCTGTTATTACCCAATGTCACCCAGAAGGGCAAGTCACTTTGCCCTGTTGTGCCTCAGTTTACACATGTGTAAAACAGGGATAATGATACAGCCCTCCTTTGTAAAGCACTTATATCTAAAGATGATGAGCTGAGTGTTAGTATTATTAATATACACCAATGTACTTCCATGGCTCATTATCGGTTGCGGGGAGGTTTGGAAGGAGTTATTTTTACCCCAGTTCTTAAATCTTGTTTTGTTATCAGGCTGTATTCCCATATAGAAATTTCTGGAGCCATAAGGTTTTTGGGTTTGAACAAATTAAATGTGGTGTTATTGAAATAAAATGTGATGGCAGTCCTAGTTGGCCCCTATATCTTCCCCTGGACTGTGAAGAGCTTTGATCAGCTGGTGAGTTTCCAGTTGTAACCTGAGCCCTTCACTCAGTTCTGTTAGGCGCATATTGTAACCAGTCTGAGGGTAAGAGGGCAGGAGTCCAGACACAGAATGTTCTAAGGGGGGTGACGAGACTGGAGTTTATACCCAAGGTCAGGGACAAGATAGCAGCCCCTCTTCAGCTCGGGCAATTAAATGGCCGATGAGTTCAAACTCAGTAGAAAGGGACAGCATAGTGGAAACGGAAATTACTCCTTTGTTTTTCTTTTTCTTTCAGCGTTGGTTTAAGAGGCTGAGTAACTTCAATCTAAGTGCACACCGAACCATGTCCAGTCAGGGTAATAAATAGGGGCTGGACAGAAAGGCTGCTCATGTGGAAATGGGTGGGGACCTTGTATTGACATGTTAAAAAATCTTTTCTCTGAGATCAGAGTCAGGCTGTGTACCGGAACAGAACTACTCCTCAGGAATCCCGACGGGCTGAGGACTCCAGAGCTTAGCAAATTCTTTATGGCCTTCCTGTGTGTCAGTATCTTTCTCTTTGTCTTGCTAAATTCTTCCTTTTTTAGTGATAGCAAAAGAGCAGAGGTATTTGTGAGGGAGCTGGTGGGGAGAAGTGAAGGGGAGAGGAAGCCATTACATTTGCTGTTGCGAATCCAGAACTATTCCAAAGGCAGGAAAGCTGTAAGGATTCTGTGCATGGTAGCAAGGGACAGGGCAGATTTGCGTCCCTGTGGCTGCTCAAGAGAGAGGAGCCCAGTGTCCTTGCTGTGTCGTAGAATGGGGCAGCTCTGATTTCTGAAAGGGATGTCCCTGTGGTGGTGAGGGACAGAGCAGCTCTGTTATCCAGTCAGTTATAAGGACTGGAGCAGCTCTGTGTCCCTCTGTGGCAGCTCAGCATCCCTACCACCACACAAAATGCTTCAGCTCTTCAGGTGAAGAAACTGCCAAAAGAGATTGAGCCAAAGCCAGTAACCGTTTACAACTCTAGTCCCTGGCTCAAAGTGTGTGTGTGTGCGCGCGCGCAATACAAACTGACACAGCAAATAATCCCAGTAAGGAGGAAAAGGTAACGTTGTGACCCAGTTTCAACAAAAAGCCCATGAATTATGCAGAGAAGTAATTAAAAAACACACTGGCTTCAAATCCAAGCCATTCATGCATGAAAATGGAGCTGTGCCTGTGCAGTAGAATTTAGCACCAGGTGTTTTCCTCTTCTAACTTTGGTCCAGAGATGACAATCAGCTCTCTTCCCTTTCAAAAGGGTTAGTCTCAGGTCTGATGATTTGTAGGGAGGAGGAAGAGGAAAGTCTCTGTTCAGAAGCCAAATATGATAAGGAGAGACTCAGTACATGGTCTGTAACAGGAATAAAGTCTTTCTTTCTCTCTCTCCCCATCCCCCTGCCTTTCATACGTGGGATTAGTTCCTTCATAACCAGACTCTATGTAGTCACAAGTAGGGGAAGTATTTTGAAATTGGAGATGGCACCTTCTCTTGGGAGTTAGAGCTTTGTTGCAGGGTGTCTTTTCCTTTTCTTCCCTGTTTTGTGTGTGTGGTTCCCACCCCCCCACACTCTACCAGAGATGAACCTGAACCAAAGATCTAAACCTTTGAATTCTGGGAAGTGTAGATCTGGATCCAGACTTTGCAGCTGACTACTTATCTCACTAATGGGTTAAACCAAAACGCCTGATTCAAACAATCCTAAACTTTTTAAGAAAGTTTGGTTCCAGAGCCAAACATCAGTTTTTGCCTATTGCTAGATTCAACTTTGTTTCCCAGTTACTGGCCAGAAACCATAGCAAGATAAGTGAGATCAGATGGGAGAAAAGGAGGCCTACATTTGTGGGAGAAAGGTTCTGAGTATAAGAGTTGGCTGTGTTGGTGTCAAAGGCGGAAGGAATCTCTCCTTCTATCCCCATTGTGCTGCCTTTTTTGTTTTGTTTTTTAAACAAAACCTCTTTCTGAACTGCTAGAGACAGAATATTAGACCTGATCTGGTATGGCAAATCCTCTGTTCTGTTCTCTCCTCTGGCAGGCTCAGAAGTGTGTGCTTTTAAGATAAGACACCTGGAGTTTTCTCTGGCTTTGTGTGTGTGTGTGTGTGTGTGCGCGCGCGCACACGCACCTCTTAATTATTTTGTTTTGTGGGAATGTAGGTGTAGAAGGACTGAAGCCTTATAATGGGTTGGGCAAGCTCACTTTGCTCAATTTCAAACCAGTTGAATATTGTAACCTTGAAAATTCAACTCCTGTGATACACCTCTACCCTGATATAACGCTGTCCTCGGGAGCCAAAAAATCTTACTGCATTATAGATGAAACCGCGTTATATCGAACTTGCTTTGATCCGCCGGAGTGCGCAGCCCCGCTCCCCCGGGAGCACTGCTTTACCGCGTTATATCCGAATTCGTGTTGTATCAGGTCGCATTATATCGGGGTAGAGGTGTATTTGGATTCAGGTGAAGGGCAGGGGAGAGAGAATTTAATGACAGGAAAGGAAGTGTAATGTCTTTCATGGTGGAGAAGAAACTGGACTGTTGTAAAGATTTAAAAGGGATTCTTTTTGGAAGTTTCTAGATGCAGGCAGGACTCTGTAGTTCTTTCTGGCCCTCTTGTTCCCAGACTATCTAAACCAAACTTCTCTCCACACAGGTTCACCGTAACTCCTGCCTTGACTCAGCAGTCATGGGGAGGTACTTTCAACTCTATTACTGGAAGTATTATCTCCATTTTACAGATGGGGAAATTGGGCCTAATTCTCCTCTTTTTGTGGCAGTTTTACAGTGGTGTGACTCAGTTGACTTCAGTAGAGTTAATCCTGAATGACATTTGTGTAAGAACAAAGAATCAAGCTGAGTAAGTCTGTGGCAGAGCTGGGAATAGAACTGAAGAGACCTGACTGACTGCCAGTCCCTTTCTCTAATTGCTGTGCATTGTTCTTTCTCCTGGATTGGAAAAACATGTTTGTGGCTTAAATTCTAGAAATGAGATTTCCCTCTAGTTTGCCCATTTTCCCTTCATTGTGTCATTCATCCCGGGTCTCCCCTCTGCTTATCTAAACACAATTCTTACATACGCAGCCCTCGCTACAGAAGAAGCCAGCACGTTTCCATTTCTTCCCAACGCATTTGGACTTGTCCATCACACACAGAACAAAACACAAGCAAACCAGTCAACATAATGCATTTTGTCCTCCTATTCTCTCTTCCCCCCGCTCCCCCCACTCCTACACTTGGGAACCATGGGACAGAAGCGTCTCCTGCCTGCTACTCCAGGTTACTGTGATCCAACTTGCTCCCAAAGTGCATCTTAAGTTTCTAACGGGGGTTTGTGGGAGACTGAAACAGACCTTTCACCCACACCCACCTGCTCAGAGCGCCTAGTGTTGACCTGTCCTGCCTGCTGACCCCTGACCCTTCCTCTGACCTTGCTGGATTATTCCTGCTGTGCTTTCTGCAAGAGAAGGCCCTCAGCTCTGCAGACGAAAGAAAAAAATACCCTCCTCCCCCTCCCCCCCAATAATGACTTGCTATTGTTGAAGGGAGTAATCTATACTCTGGGCGCCAAGCTGAAGTGGCAGAGGGAAGGCTCTTTAACCCTCTCTGTGCTGAACTCTCCCTGGGCTCTTTGCCCTTCCCACAGCCAAACTCAGCTGCTGCACAATGCTGATTAAGAAAACTGTATCTGTCATAACTGTAGTCTGTGCTGGGGGGGGGGGGGAACTGGACAGAGCAGAAAGGGTGCCTTTCAGAAACAGATGAGCAGGAATTTATCTTGGACACTTGTCTCATCTCATTACTTCCCGTGGGGCCCTCTCTCAATCCTTGGGGGTATCCCCTCATCTCTTCCCTGATGTTTAATAACCTCTAATCTGTCACATTTACCATCCTTCCCAAAAGAAGGACTGGAAGCAGGATTCCCGTTAGAGTTTAGTATCGGAGGTAGCCGTGTTAATCTGTATCCACAAAAACAAGGAGTCCAGTGGCATCTTAAAGACTAACAGATTTATTTGGGCATAAGCTTTCGTGGGTAAAAAACCTCACTTCTTCAGATGCATGGAATGCATGCATGCGTCTGAAGAAATGAGGTTTTTTTCCCCCCAAGAAAGCTTATGCCCAAATAAATCTGTTAGTCTTTAAGATGCCACCGGACTCCTTGTTGTTTCCATTAGAGTTTGTCACCACCTCTTCCTCATCAGCCAGAAGAGTTTGCTGTAAATAACATAAGGTGTTGCTTCCTTGGTTACTGCACAGTAGGCTGGGAGCATTATGGTGGGGCTTCTGGTTTTTTGTTTTGTTTGCCTTCCTCTAAAGCACAAAGCATTGGCTTCTGCTTAAGACAGACTTGATGAGCCTGTTTTGGTTTTGCAAATTCTTTTTCCCTGAGCATGTGACCACTGCAGCACTAGGACCCTGCCAGCTGGGGAGTGAGAAACTAGGCCCAGGAATTGAATCTGGAAGTGCAGAGCACTCCCCACTGGCCAGCCCTATTTCAGCCAGGTATAGTTAACAAATACTCTAAACTCGAGAAACTCTTTCCCCCTGTCATTTCTGCTGGGCCAGACCAGCTAAGCTAGCATTTAGATATTGAACGAGAATCTGCTAGGATTCTCCAGGAGTCCCCAGTCCTGCTTTCACTCTACCTTTGACATTTGGTGGGAGCTTGGCCAATTTAACTTACTGTCTCTCTCACCAGGTGTAAAATGAGGACTGTTTTATACTTTGAAGTGGTGGTGTGAGGCTCAATTAATTAATGGAAATAAAGAGATCCTCTGAGGAGAAACACTACAGATGTGCAAAACTGCAGGTTTCTCTCACTGGACTTTGTGGGCTCCACATCACATCAGAGTGGAATCTGTTACATCAAACGCTTGCTTGCTCTGTTGAATTTCTGTTCTTCATCCTTTGCAACAGGATCAGGGTATGGCATGTGTTCTGTACAGTAGGTTGGACACAGACCTGAGCAGGATTTCAGATCCAAGGTGTGCCTTTTCATCACCGGGATTAGTAGCGAGGTGTGACTGGAGATAGCAGCCAACCACGCAAGTCTCACCTCTTTATCATCGCACTTTGGAGCGAGGATAAAGGAGGCTTAGATCACTTGTTCGCAGCCCTAGCATTTCTTAGATGTCTGAAAAGCAATATCAAGCTCTGCTTTATGTGAAAGCGGAAGGAGTCTTTGCTGGAGGGACTGTCGCTCTTTGGCAGGCTTAAAACGAGTATACAGCAGCACAACTGGCAAATCTTTAATTGTGTTCGGACTGCTGCACTCTATTAACATTTTGCAAACTGCTTGCAGCCAGGTTCCTGTATAAAGGATCCTGAGCAAAGTTCCAGTTACAGGCAGAGTGAGCAGAACACCTATCTCAGGAGCTTTTTCTGCTTTGTCTGTTTGATCACAGGAAAGTTAGCCCAAAACAAGAAAAAAAGAGAGATTTGTCCTTCTTCCCATCTACAAAAACAAGGGGGTGTGGCTCCCCCTAGCCCTTTTCTTCTCCCATACAGAAAGACACTTAACAGGAGGAACCACTTCCCCTCCCAGCAGCCAGAAGGGAAGGGGCAAACACCAACCCCCACACATGTTTTTGTAAGACCTTAAAAGTATCTTGGGAATTGAGAGAAGCATTTTTGACTGGTTTAACCATAAAACTGGACGTCAGGATGCCTGGGTTCTGTTCTGGGCCTGTCATTGACTCATTTCCTGACCCTGGGCAAATCACTTTGTTCATTAATGTTTGTAAAGCACTTCGAAATCCTTCGATAGAAGGGCAACGTATCATTCTTATACTAGTGGGTGATGGGTAATAGTAATAGTGTGCCTCTAATGTACGACGTAATAGTGTGCCTCTAATGTACGACGTACCCAAAATCTGTGGCAAAGTAAATAGCATCATCTGTTGCCTATGTTGTGTTGAAGATATGTTAGAATAAGAATAAGTTAATTGCCCATCCTCTCCTCCCTCCTGCATGATCTTGCAGTCAGATGAAATTCTTCTGTGTTTGTGACCTGCAATATGTTGCCATGGAAGTCACAATGTGGATTAGAGATGCAGCATTCCAACTTCATAGTGAGATCAAGCAGGGGTAGGAAACTCTTGTTTTCAAACAAGGAAAATGTCAGAAAATGCTTGATTGGATGAATGGATTTTTAATTTTTAAACTTGTCTTTAGATCAGAAACCTGGGTCCTTTACTTCAGTGGTTCTCAACCAGGGGTCCAGGGTCCCCTGGGAGGCTGTGAGCAAGTTTCAGGGGGGCCACCAAGTATGGCTGGTGTTAGACTCGTTGGGGCCCAGGGCAAAAAGCCAAAGGCCCACCATGCGGGACTGCAGCTTGGGGCCTGAGCAGAAGCCTGAGGAACTTAGCTTCACAGGGCCCCCTGTAGTGGAAAGCCCCAGGCAATTGCCCTGTTGCTACCCCTTAACCGGCCCTTGCTTTTACATGTAGAAAAACAGTTGTGGTGCAGGTGGGCCATAGAGGTTTTTATAGCATGTCGGGGGGCCCCAGAAAGAAAAAGGTTGAGAACCCCTGCTTTACTTCATGTAAAGGAGCATGATCTGCATTCTGTTTTGTGGCCCTGAGCAAGTCAATAACTCCTCTGAGCTTTGGTTTCTCTAGCAGCAAAATGAGACTATCCTACAGGGGGTGTGTGAAGTGTAGTTAATTAATATCTATAAAACGTTATGATTCTCATCTGAAAAGTGCAATATACATTCAGTGATAGCATGGGAGTGACAACGCTGGTCTACAATTTTTGAGAAGTCGTCTGCTTCAGAGATAAAATGTGCTATTTATTATGTATTTTGATGTGCTGAATTCAAATATGACAATTAAAACAACTGGCTACTGTTTCTAAGATATTTAAGTTTTTACATTTTATGTCTATGTATATTGTGTAGATAGTAGAGTTTTATTCATAAATTGTAAACCTAGGTCTTTTCATGTGTTTATGGTTGCTTTACATGATGATAATTCACCTGTCCTGTTTATGTAACACTTTAAAAATCAGCAAAAGGGTTATATAAATAAAATTTATTATGAAACAAAAGGCAAAAAACTATTATGTACATAGTTTAGTCCTATTCAGTGTCTACTCGGCGCTTCTTGGCTTGTCTCTTGTATTCATTAAATGGAGCATCTCTTGTCACTGTCCAGCAATAGTTTGCAAGCATTGATGGGCTCCATTTGCCCTGATAGCGTTTCTCCATTGTTGCAATGTCCTGGTGAAATCACTCGTCGCTCACTGCTCCGCAGTTCGGTGGAAAAAAATCTAGATGAGAGTGCAAAAAATGTATCTTTAGTGACATGTTGCAACCAAGGCTTTTGTATGCCTTCAGGAGGTTTTCCACCAACAACCTGTAGTTGTCTGCCTTGTTGTTTCCGAGAAAATTTATTGCCACTAACTGGATGGCTTTCCATGCCGTCTTTTCCTTGCCACGCAGTGCATGGTCAAATGCATCATCTCGAAGAAGTTCACAAATCTGAGGACCAACAAAGACACCTTCCTTTATCTTAGCTTCACTTAACCTTGGAAATTTTCCACGGAGGTACTTGAAAGCTGCTTGTGTTTTGTCAAGGGCCTTGACAAAGTTCTTCATCAGACCCAGCTTGATGTGTAAGGGTGGTAACAAAATCTTCCTTGATTCAACAAGTGGTGGATGCTGAACACTTTTCCTCCCAGGCTCCAATGACTGTCGGAGTGGCCAATCTTTCTTGATGTAGTGGGAATCTCTTGCACGACTATCCCATTCGCAGAGAAAACAGCAGTACTTTGTGTATCCAGTCTGCAGACCAAGCAAGAGAGCAACAACCTTCAAATCGCCACAAAGCTGCCACTGATGTTGGTCATAGTTTATGCACCTCAAAAGTTGTTTCATGTTGTCATAGGTTTCCTTCCTATGGACTGCATGACCAACTGGAATTGATAGCAAAACATTGCCATTATGCAGTAAAACAGCTTTAAGACTCGTCTTCGATGAATCAATGAACAGTCTCCACTCATCTGGATCATGAACGATGTTGAGGGCTGCCATCACACCATCAATGTTGTTGCAGGCTACAAGATCACCTTCCATGAAGAAGAATGGGACAAGATCCTTTTGACGGTCACGGAACATGGAAACCCTAACATCACCTGCTAGGAGATTCCACTGCTGTAGTCTGGAGCCCAACAGCTCTGCCTTACTCTTGGGTAGTTCCAAATCCCTGACAAGGTCATTCAGTTCACCTTGTGTTATGAGGTGTGGTTCAGAGGAGGAGGATGGGAGAAAATGTGGGTCCTGTGACATTGATGGTTCAGGACCAGAAGTTTCATCCTCTTCCTCGTCTGACTCAAGTGAGAATGATTCTGGTGCATCAGGAACCGGCAGTCCTTCTCTGTGGGGTACTGGGCGTATAGCTGATGGAATGTTTGGATAATGCACAGTCCACTTTTTCTTCTTTGACACACCTTTCCCAACTGGAGGCACCATGCAGAAGTAACAATTGCTGGTATGATCTGTTGGCTCTCTCCAAATCATTGGCACTGCAAAAGGCATAGATTTCCTTTTCCTGTTCAACCACTGGCGAAGATTTGTTGCACAAGTGTTGCAGCATATGTGTGGGGGCCCACCTCTTGTCCTGATCTCCAATTTTGCAGCCAAAATAAAGGTGATAGGCTTTCTTAACCATAGTGGTTATACTGCGCTTTTGTGATGCAAAAGTCACTTCACCACAAACATAGCAGAAGTTATCTGCACTGTTCACACAAGTACGAGGCATCTCTGCTCACTTTGGCTAAACAGAAATGTGTCCCTTTGCAAAATCAAACACTGACAAATAAGAGAGCACGACACTGTATGCCTTATATCAGCTCTAGAAATCAATTTGTTCAGCGGAGTGATGTAAGTTTTGTTATGATTGCATCATCCATGACTTCTAGGAATAACATGATGCAATTCATATCATGTATGACGCAATACCAGCTTCAGAGTGCATCATTCATTGTTTTGCCTAAAAAGCAAGTACTGTCCAAACCCAGTCATAGATTTATTCATAGATCCAGTCAAAGATGTATTTTAGTCATTTCTGGTTTAAATTGAGATCCCTTCCCTTTATAACTCACTTATCCTCCGCCATTCCCAAGTCAAGGGTCGTATATACTGACCCAATAGCATATCTTGAAAACTAGAGCCAATCAACAATTTTAAGCATCATTTTCGTTCTCAGTGACCCAGAATTAGTAAAGTTTGACTACATTTATTTCAGAAGCATTTTGGCTGTAGAGCAGTGCAATCAGATGGATGAACCCTGTGGGAATCCCAGCATCTTCAAACTGGGCAGAAATCTTTTGGATTGTCTCAGGGTTGACTTTTCATTTTACTTTTCTCTCAGCCTGTTTTCCAGCTTTACTGTGACTTGGGATCATTGCTTTATCTCTCATAGGATGTGTGAGGTGGTTTTCCTTTTTTTACCTGGGAAATTGATACCAACACATTTACAAAGGTGCTTTTGTCAAGATGAAATTGACAAGATAACATAAGCTTTCACCCTCCTTATGCAAACTCTTAACAAAAATACTCATTAGTAGAAGAATGAGGAAGAGAAAAAGGAATCTTGTGCACCTGTGCCATCCAGTTAATCTTAAATTAATCCTCTGAATATTCCAACATGCCTTTTCATTTTCACCAAGGCTTCATATTAACAACACTTTCCCTTCTAAAGTGCCTTCCACCTAAAGTTCTTGGAGCACTTTAGAAACATCAATTAAAACCTCACAATTTCCCCATAAGGTAGGTAAATATCATTAAACCCATTTTACAGATGGGGAAAACTGAAGCACTGTGAGTTTGTGGCAGAACCAGATGCTGTATCAATCAGTAAATTCACAGTGAGCTCAAAACCTTTAAAAGACTTTTTTTTTTTTTTTTTTTTTTTAAATCTTTGTATGGTAACGTTTATTTGATACTTCAAAATCAGAGAGATTTCCTCCAAGATTCCTTTGAAATCAGAGGCTAAATCTGTGTGATTGGGGTCAAAGGGATAATGTAAATTGGCTGAGTCCAATGTCTAAGTCAGTGAGAGTAGCACATGGGCATCTTTCTGCATTAAGCCCAGTATTGGCTATGAAAGTAGCCTGAAAGTCTTGTTTACTATTTCATTGTTCCTCCATGCTTTTTAATGACTGATCTGGAAAGTTCCTCAAATTTTGTCTAAAAGTATGCTGTCACGTTTTAAAGTCGAGACTACCTACTTTAAAGTTATCTGATGGAAAAATTCCTCTCTCACTGGGTACTTATATGGCCCCTATCACCATGGTATCTGAGCATCTCCAAAGTATTTAAAAATAGAAATAACAATCTCTCTCTTTCTTCCCAACCTGGAGGAGCAATAGCTTGATTAGTTCAAAAGGTTTTTCCCCCCCCCACCTATGGGTTCTAAATAACCGTGTTTTGTACAGAATTTACCTGCTGTTCCATTACTCCATTGGCAAGGGGTGGAGGAGCTATTAGCCATCACTTGTATAAAGCCCTCAAAGCTGTAACGTTTTATGCTCCCTCTGCTGAGTCCGCTCCAGCCATTAACTAACAAACCCTATTCCAGGGTTTGTTAACGCTCAAACCCGAGATGTCTTGGCAGGATCCAGTGTTACATAAGTTGTTGATGTTTAGGGAAAACTGCTATGTATGTTAATTTCAGCTCCAGTTGAAACGTGGGGGTGGAGGAATCAATGCTTGCCAAATGGAAAGTGATTGAGAAAATATTCTGTTGCCACGTGAAGGCAGTTCAATGTGTCAAAATTAAACAAGTGTCATTTTTCTTTTTTCTTTTGTCTGTCTATTCTACTCTCGTTATGGTGGTATAGAGCACATTATAGTAATCGACACTGATCTCTCCTCTGACCTCTCCCCTTTTCTATTGGGCAATAGACTGAGCAGTTTGTTGTGTTTTTATGTTAATTATTGTGGAGAACCATTGCAAAAGGGTGGGTGGAAGTGTTCTGAAGACAGTAAATTTGTCTAAAGGGAGCGCTGAAGCTCTGTCCCCTGGCCCAGTCCATGAGATACTTCAGATCCATCCCACTGAAAGCTTTGAAAATCAGAATTAGGTTTTTATGTGATTGGGTGTTTTATGGGGAGTCAGTAGTGCTGGGGTAAAGTGGTCACAATGACTCGTTATTTAATAGGTGAACTGCTGCATGTAGGACCAATTGGAGGCTCTTCAGGTCTTCCCATGTATAGTGCATTACAGTAATCCAGTCTGGCGGTCATGAAAGCTCAGGACTCAGATCACTGTGGCCAGATCCTCATCTGTCAGGAAGGGACCAAAGCCTCCTGGAAAGCCCAAGTTGGAAACTGAGCCCTTTGGAGCTCTACAAATGAAAGTTTTCATGGCAGAGAGCAACTTCCCACCATCGTCCTCTGGGATTGGCTCAAGAGATGGGATATGATGCAACTCAGGGGCCTTTCCGTTTACCCTGACAGATCTTTAAGCCAAAACAGCACTGTTTCATTATTATTGCTACTGAGTAGTATGAGTGCTAGATCATGCCTCTCTTAAAAAGTATAGGTATTGAACAGAATTACAAAAAATGGATAATACTTCAGTTTGGGAATTTATAAAGTTATGTACAGGAGATAATCCAGTTACAAAGCAGCAGAAAGAGGAAAATTAACCGGAATAAGCAATGGTGAGGGCTTGTCTGTACAATACATTTTTATGCAGCATGACTTTTTTCCATATGGATTCTTATGTTTCATCTAAAGAAAAGACCCCTTGTATCATTTTTTAAAAAGCATTCCCTTGTGATGTCTCTGTAAGGATCTCACAGCTAATAAACTTTTAGAGCACTATCAGTGGTTTGTGGGAAAACTCAGAAAACCACTCTTTTTAGAGACAATTTTGTAAATGTATCACACTTTCTGCAGTACTCACTTTTTATTGCTGGCAGCATTAGCTTGGAAACAAGATCTGTCTATCTCTCTGAGTGTTCATGCAAAGTTCTTGCTTGCTCTTCACCTGACATCATCATTGTCTGCTTCTGATATTTGGTATCTGGCTTTGGAGATGAGTGTGATGGCACAAGCTCAGGATGACGAATAAGCAGCAGGTCTAACTTCACAAGGCAGAGAGTTGGTGTTCAACAAGCTAGCTTTAGAGGGGACTTTGTAAATGAAGAAGGCCTGATACCATGGTGCCTTGCACTCTGTGTAGTGATTTACACCTCTAAAGTTGAGGGCAAAGACCATATTGGTTAAAAGCCAACCTTGTTTACAGGGGAAGTGAAAGTAGCTGTAAAACAAAATACATAAAAAATTTTGAAAAAGGGAAGTTGCTAGTGATGGATATAAATTAGAAGCTTGGAATTGTAGAAAATTGATAAGGGAAGTCAAGGGGCCACAAGGAGAAATCTGTGGCCAGCAAAGTTAAAGACAATAAGGAGTTTAAGTATGTATATTAGGACCAAAAGAATCCTCACAATGGTATTGATCCATTACCCTATGGAACTAGTAGAATTATCCATAATAATGCAAAAAAAAAAAGGCAGATGTGTTCAGTAAATATTTCTGGTCCGTATTTGTGGAAAAAACAGATCTAATCCATCATATGATTATAACACTCTTTCCATTCTACTAGTATTTCAGGAGGATGTTAAACAGTAGCTACAAAAGTCAGACATTTTTAAATCAGCAGGTCCAGATAACTTCTATCCAAGAGTTGTAAAAGAGCTGGTTGAGGAGCTTGCTGGACCATTGATGTCCATTTTCAATAAGTCTTGGAACACTGAAGTTCCAAAAGACTGGAAAAAAGCTAATGTGCCAATATTTTAAAAGGGTAAATAGGATGACCCAGGTCTGTCAATCTGACATCGATCCTGGGCAAGATAGTGGAGCAACTGATATGGGACTCTATATTACTAAATAAAGGTGGGTAATATAATGAATGCCAATCAAGATGGGTTCAAGGAAAACAGAAACTGTCTGTCTGATCTATTATTTTTTAAATAGATTACAAGTTTGGTTGATAATGGTAATCTACTTGGTCTTCTGTAAATCCTTTGACTTGGTACCACATTTTGATTAAAAAAAACAACTACTATAATTAGCTATAAAATTAACATGGCACATATTAAATGGATTTTAAAAAATGGCTAACTGATAGGTCTCAAAATGCAAAGGGAATCATTGAGTGGGTGTGTTTCTAGGGGAATCCAGCAAGGATCTGTTCTTGGCCCTATACTCAGCGCCATATTATTGCCTAGGCCGGCAAATTTGCAGGGGCGGAAGCTCCCCTCCGCGCCTCGCCCCCCTGCTCCAGCTCACCTCCACCTCCTCTGCAAGCGCGCCGCCGCATCCTGTTTCTCTCCCCTCCCAGCGCTTGCGCCGCGAAACAGCTGTTTTGCGGGGCAGGGGGGGAGGAGGGGGAACGCCGTGCGCTGGGGGAAGAGTCGGGGCCGGGGGTGGGGATTTGGGGAAGGGATCCAATCGGGGAAGGGAGAGGGTGGAGTTGGAGCGGGGAGGGGGTTGGAATGGGCGCAGGAAAGGGGCGGAGTTGGGGCAGGGCCAGGGCGGCAATTATTTCCCGGCCTAGGGGCGGCAAAATTATTAATCCGCCACTGCCTATACTACTAACACTTTTTTTTTTTTTTTTTTTTTTTAAATCAGTGACCTGAAAGAAAACATAAAATCATCACTGATTATACAAAAATTAGGGGAGTGGTAAATAATGAGGACAAGTCACTAATACAGAGCTATCTGGATCGCCTGGTAAACTGGGTGCAATCAAACAATGCATTTTAAATGAGCTAAATGTAAACATGTACATCTAGGAACAAAGAATGTAGGCCATACTTACACCATGGGGGACTCTATCCTGGAAAGATGCAACTCTGGGGGGAAAAAATTGGAGTGGATAATCAGCTGAATAGAAGCTCCCAGTGCATCACTAGCCAAAAGGGCTAATGCAATCCGTGCACGCATAACTCTTCTACTCCTACTCAAGATTTATTTTACCTCTGTATTGGTCACTGGTATGACCACTGCTGGAATCCTGTGCCCAATTCTGATGTCAACAATTCAAGAAGGATGTTAAAAAATTGTGTAGGGCTCAGAAGAGCCACGATAACAATTAAAGGATTAGAAAACATGCCTTATAGTAGACTCAAGGAGCTCAATCTATTTAGGTTAACAAAGCAAAGGGTGACTTGGTTATAGTCTATAAGTAACTCCAGGGGAACAAATATTTGATAATGGGTTCTTCAGTCTAGCAGAGAAAGGTGTAACATGATCCAAGGGCTGGAAGTTGAAGCTAGACAAATTCAGACTGGAAATCAGGCATACATTTTTAACAGTGAGAGGGTTCCAATTGTTAGCCAATCAACCAAGGGTCATGGTGGATTCTCCATCACTGACAACTTTTAAATTGATTGGAAATTTTTTCTTCAAGCTGTAGGAATTATTTTGAGGAAGTTCTGTCTTATACAGGAGGTTAGACTAGATGATCACAATTGTCCCTTCTGGCCCTGGAATCTATGAAAGTGGGTATAAATCATATAGCCTTATCTGGTAGCTTTTACATCCAATTTTCACTAGGCTAAATGATTGCACAAGATGCAGCGAAATGATGAATTGGACCCAAATGATGAATTGCAAGAAAAGATTGGCTAATAAACATTTGGCCCTTTTTAGAGAGAAAAGCCTGCACTATTTAGTATTAGTACTAGTTAGCATTACCAGCAAAATTATTCATAAAGTGGTAAAGCCTGAGTCTACTGAGCTCTGAGGCCAGAAACCTGTGGTCAAAAAGCTTGTTTGCCACTGGTTCCAGCTCCATTTTCCTCTGGAATCTTCAGACAACCAGACTCTCACTCTGTACAGTGTCTAATGTGCGGAATATTCCAGCAAGTGCCTGACTGTTCATGTGTACAAAGAAGCTGGACTACTTCCATGCCTATTCTCAAGCACCTCCACCTGCTCCCCATTCATTTCAGGATCCAGTTCAAAATCGCCCTCCAATGGCTTGCAAAAGCCTACCACAATGACTCTTTACTACCACCACAGTACACTCCGTCTAACACCAGCCTTCTCTCTCTCTCTCTCCCTCTACAAGCACTCACCATCTGACTTCAAATATTGGCCCTAATCATATATTTTCTGTCAAGGAGATAAGCTTTGTTTAGGTTGTTTCAGCATGGGAATAGGAATCAAGAATTCCTGAATTCTAATCCTGTCTCTGACACAGAGGCCTTCACCTCTCTGCCTATGATACGTTTCTCCATATGTTAAATATGGAAATACTTCCTACTTATCTATCTCACAGCGCTCTTAGGAGGCTAATTAGATATTGTTCCATCCAGTGCTTGGAACATAGAAATGCTACATACAGGTGCTAAGAATTTCTGCTTTGTAAAATGTTTATGAAAGACACTATAATGAACTGTAGTAATTAAAATTTTATTATTTTTATCAACATAATGGGATAGAAATTTACCATTGTTTATGGGTTAATGCATCAGGAAGAACAATAATACTTTACTTTTCTTAAACTGCCATTCAATGATCCAAAGTATTTTACAACATTAGGGCTCAGTCCTGCACAGAAACTGCACGTGCTTCACTTCAGATACCTGAGAAATCCCATTGATTTCAATACATAATAATAATATCACCTACCTCTTATTACTCACTCTTCATCCATAGATCTCAAAGTACCTTACAAAGGATGGTGGTATTATCCCCATTTTACAGATAAGGAAACCGAGGCACAGAGAAATGTAGTGACGTGCCCAAAGTCCTATAACTAACCACTGGTGGGCACAGAACCCAGGTCTCCTGGGCTCCACTCCTGTGCTTTAAAAGGGGATCAAATGCTGGATATACTTGTAAACCTCCCCCTCCCCCAAGAAACTTACCTAGATTCCTGGGGCTCTGTGCTTTGGTAGCTCAGGGAGAGGCATGCTGTCTCTGGTATGGCGGGGAAGCCAAGGGTTGACTCCGTGCCTGCTTGGCAACCAATAGAGAGAGATGCCCTTCCCTAGGAGCTCAGGACGGGAGAGAAGCCATTTTGGAGCAGTCTGGAGCCAGCCAGGGAAAGGGCAGGACTGGCTGTGTGGGGGACTGGTGACTCCTAGGCTTGCATGCAGGCTTCCCCCCCCGCCCTGAGAACTGGTCTCTGGGGACCTAGAACATAAGAACGGCCATACTGGGTCAGACCAAAGTCTATCTAGCCCAGTAGCCTGTCTTCTGACAGTGGCCAATGCCAGGTGCCCCAGAGGGAATGAACAGAACAGGCAATCAAGTGATTCGTCCCCTGTCGCCCATTCCCAGCTTTTGGCAAACAGAGGCTAGGGACACCATTCCCGCCCACCATGGCTAATAGCCATTGATGGACTTATTCTCCATGAACTTACCTAGTTGTGTTGTTGTTTTGTTTTATTTTTTTATTTTACCTAAAAGCAAGATCCCTCAGCTTGGCCCTTTCCCTCTCCAGGGTAACTCCCAGTTTGTAAAGTTTTGTTGGGAAAACTTCCCCAAGCCAGGCTGAGTTAGCTCTACAGCTCTCTAAGTGAGATCGGGCACCACTGTTCTGGCTGCTAGTCCGGGGCTGGCTGGCTGGCTGCCTGCTCTGAGTATGTCTGAGCACTGGGGTGAGAGACTAAAGTTTGGATTTTAGTATAGTGTTTTGTAATCTTCACTCCGAGCCCTGCACCCCTTTGTGGTGAGGGGAAATCCTGGTACTAGAAGCAGCCTGATGCCTGCATGAAGAGGACGCCTGACACCAGCCCCTCTGCGGTGTCTGAAGCGTCCAGAGCCATCTCCGAACTTGAGGATCGGTCACAAAGTTGTGAGTCCACCATCTTTTAGCTAGCTACTCAGGGAAAAATTATTAATGGAGATATCCTATCTCCTAGAACTGGAAGGGACCTTGAAAGGTCATCAAGTCCAGCCCCCTGCCTTCACTAGCAGGACCAAGTACTGATTTTTGCCCCAGATCCCTAAGTGGCCCCCTCAAGGATTGAACTCTCAACCCTGGGTTTAGTAGGCCAGTGCTCAAACCACTGAGCTATCCCTCTCCCAATAGTGTGGGAGACCCCTTACTCCCTGAACTGTGTCCTCAAGCCAAGGAGTAAGTGTTTGGGGATTTTGTTATCTGCTGCCTATTAAATCTGCGGAAGGATTTAGCACCTTATCCTGCTTGTGAGTCTTTTGGGCTGTACTGAACAGCCCCATTGCTAACTGCTTCACAGAAGATGTTGTGGTCACAGGTCATCAAGGGCCCCTACAAGGTATGTGTACCAACAGTACACTAATTTTACATTTGCTATAGCAGGTCACGTGAGTGGGGAAATTCATGGGTATTATCCTCCTGGTGACCCTGAGAATAGTGTTTTACCCTGTTATGCTATGTTTATCTCCTGTTCAATGTAATGACTGTGTTTATTATTTCTTGGAAGTCTCCAACTATCTGGCAAGTAAGGGGGGCTATCCTGTGTTTAGAATTTTCCTCCCAAGCTGCCCTGGTGACCCTGCCAGGAAGGAGCAAGGGGTGGAGGCACCGCCAAATAAATTCATATGGGAAGAAAAGTTACACCTACTGAGTGGGTGGCGTTCAGAAGAACCCAGGCCTGTACATCAAAATCTGTAAGGAGATTGGTGCTAAAGAGGTAACTGGGTGGAAGGGGTGGTGGGGGCGCTACATACTGAATTCGTAGGTTCTGCATTTTAGGTTGTGGAGGAGGAAATTAAATGATCCTTTCTTCCCCCCCCCCCCAAAAAAAACAAAACACAGCTCATCTAGTGTCATTGCCTAAGACCAGTAAAATGCAGCAAATAAACATCAGTGGTGAAAAGTACATTAGATTTTAAAAATCTATTAATGTTTAATTATCTCAGTTGTTAGCATCATAGACCACTTTTTCTTAAATGTGGCCAAATTCTGGTGTCCACTAAACATGCACAGTCCCTTTGATTGCAATTGAGTAGTGTGGGTGTAATAGAGGGCAGAAATGAGCCCCCACTTTTTGTGTCTCTGATGTTCCTTCAGGACTTATCCTACAGCAGTGAAGGGGTTAATAAAAATTCCCCATGTACCTGGTATATAAAACTGTCATGTAATCGAATGAGAGGAATGTACTCTACTGTGTACTCTAGCGAACCCTCCATGCAAGGGGGCTGGCTGGGGCACACGGTTTTCAGTGTTGCCTTGCACTACAAAGCCCTTCTTTGTTCTCTTGGCTCTGTTTTAAATATCTGCTGACTATTCCACACCATGTCAGTGCCAAATCCTCCAGCTTTGCTGCAAAGTCTGTGCAACAGCACATTGTGGGCAGATTGGGTGGGGACGGACTGGTGGCATGTTGGTATCTCCCATTTCTTTGCCTCTCAGGCAGGTCCTTTCATTGACTCTTCCATCTCCCTGTTTCTATAACCCCTGGCATCCACCTTGATACACTTCAAAGCCAAAGAAAATAACGTTGGAGTGAGGAGCCAAGTTTGGTTCCGAACATGGCAGCTCCATTCTTGAGTATGCGCCAAGATGGGTGTAGTCATTGTTGAGCCAAGGCAAGGCAAATAATTTAAAGTGCATTCTTCTTGCAAGGAATACCTTTGTTGAAACTTGTTGCACTCATACCATCTCTGACTGTGATCTTGTCCAATATTGATAGCTATGCAACCCTGAGCCTTGAAAATAAATAGTTTACCTGGGAACAGCTAGGTGCTACAGGAAGAGGAGTTGGTGGTGATCTTCCCTTTGCTTCAGGATTGAGCCAATACCCAGGAAGGCGTTAGAACCCCCAGCAGCACAGCACTACTGTCTTTCAGATGAGATGTTTAAACCAGGGTCTTGACCATGTGCATTCATTAAAAATGCCAGTGCACTATTTGCTTTTTAGAGTGTATACTGGCCACATTCTAATTTGGGTGACTGTCCTGTCCAGATTTTTCCTGTAGTTTGAAATATTTCACTTCCTTTTGGGTGTAGCATTACTGTACCCATTCAATTGCTGCTGCGTTCCACTCAAACGATGGCTGCACTTCAGTATGGGCGAGTGATCCTATATGGCTTTGGGATCATTCACTATGAAAATTGCTAATGTCATTAAGATCATGAAATAGTCTCCTTGTTGGACCTAAATCTGGTACCTCTGACCAGGAGGTGCACTTCTAATTACTACAGCTGAGACTTTCTGGATAAACCTGAAGTTAATGGTGTTTCCTGAAAAGTTCTAAAAAGCCTATGAAAAGAGGCTCTGCCTCTTCTGGGTGAATGAAATAAGCAATACTGTGAGCAAAGAGGAAAGAAGAAAATCTGAGATGCTTAGCCCATGGGTGACAACTCACTTTTTGTGACTAACTCATATAGAACATAGACTGCTCAGTTTTAGAGCTGGAAGAAATTTTGGGGGCTAAACTTTTTCTCCACTGAAAAATGCAGATTTGGGTTGATCAAAATACTTAGTGAATTTGTTGATTTTTGGCAAATTGTTTTTGTCGGGAAGAAAAGTTTTTGGAAATGTCAAAACAAACTGTTTCCACACTTCTGAAACAAAACATTTTTACTTTTTTTCAGGCTAGATTCACAAGGGAATTTAGGTGTCATTCAGAAAAAGGAGAAGGAGTTGACCTATTAGGTTTAAGGGGATGTAAGTGCACTTATGTGGGAGAGGGGAAGACCTGGGCTCAAGTCCCTGTTCCAGAGTGGGGGAGGGATTTGAACTTCAGTTGCCCACAGCCCAGCTGCATGCTCTAACCACAGGGTGGCAAAGGGACAGCACCATGACCATTTATGTCAGGTCAAACTAAATATTTCATTTGACCCAAAATAATTTTTTTTTTCTCTAGAGTTTTCAATTTAGCTTTTGGGTGACCTGGAACACTTATCTCTTCCCCCTCCCCCGAACTGCCACTGAACACAAAAATCAGTTATTCATGCAGCTCTACTCCGTTTCCTTTTCTGTTTCTAGTCTGCTTCACTTTCTGCTTCTTCCTGAGCCTCGCCCAGTGTTTTTAAGTCGGAAACTCAACACTGCACCAGAAGGTTTAAATGAATTGTAAAACAAGCCTGTTTTCATGCAACTTTTTTCACTTTACATGCAAACATTTCTAGTCATGTTAGACTTCGTAACTCCCTCTTTTAAGCAAAATCTAAATATTGGGCCAAAATGATTTAATATGGACCACTTCAAGGTGAACCACTGTGCTTTTGTTTAATGATTAAAATAAAAATCCATGATTTCCAAAGCAGTGAATGAAGTTCACAGTAGCATAGAGACGAGGCCCTATTCACTGCTAAAGCTCATTGGCCCAAATAATCCTATCTAGCACACAACTTAAATATATGGTTGTGTGGGGGCTGCCTGAGAAGGAAGAATCTACTTTCCCAGGACGAAGAGTGGCTGGGGAGACACTGATACTGCGGCTTCCCCTATCTTCTGTGGCTCCCCTCACCGTAGTATCTGAGCACCTTCCAACATTAATGAACGTATCTTCACGATACCCCTGTGTGGTAGGGAAGTGCTGTTATCCCCATTTTACAGATGGGGAATGGAGGCACAGAGAGACTAAGTGGCTTGCCCTAGGTCACACAGGACGTCTGTAGCAGAGTCAGGAATTGAACCTGCATGTCTTGAGTCCCAGTCATGTGCCTTAACCACAAAACCATTGATTTTTCCTCAGGACCTTGCCTTTCTATTGTACATTTCATCTCGGTGAATCCCAGAAAGCGTCCCAAACAAGATCCAGTGAGGTGGAGGGCAGCAACCAGCAGGCAAACATCTCACTGCATAGCATTGGGACAAGGTCATGTGTCCACTAAAGGAAATTGAACACACCCCTACTCCAAAAAAAAATGTCCACACCCAGCAGACATGATCTTGGTTTTTAAGGTCTCCATAGAACTTTGTTTATCGTTCTGAGGAAGAGTAGAGACTGAGGTGACCACCTGGGATTTGTATTTGTGATTCCAGGCAGTCTAGGTATTTGGAACACACAGCTTAGCCACTAAGCCATCCTGTGATGGAGTGCATGTATTCTTACATACAGTCTGGCAGGGAAAAAGTTTAAAATAGGCCTGAAGGGAAATGTTCCACCTGGCCCCACTTACAGCTGTAGGTACACATAGACTTGGCTCTCATAAGGGAAGATCTCATCTCAGGGCAGGACTCAACCTGGCACAAACCAAAGGAGCCCACAGACGTTTTAACCAAAAGAGGCTATTAAACCAAGCAGAACATGGGTATATGTTGAAGACCAAACTGTACATAGGGATGAGGGGCTAGACTAAGGCATTTTCCTGGTATTCATTGGGCTGGACAGGGCTGATGGTATTCAGATGGGATGTTTGGGAGAAATTAAACAAATGTGTTTAGTTTCCCAAAATATAGTTGGAGCATAACTCAAGACCAGAGAGTTAGCCACTGATTTCAGAGTGATAGGTAGAGCCTGTTTGGATTCTTAACTGGAAGCAGCTCCAACCAAGTGAGGGGGGTGATCAACAGCTTTGAAGGGGAAAGCGCTGCTTCTCTCCGGCTGCTGGCTGCGTGGCTGCCCCGCTCCTCCTGAGTCCTCTGGCCCGTGCTCGCAGGACCGCGTTCCGAAAGGGGCTTTAGAGCTGCAGGCCAAGGCCCCGGGGCCCCCTTAGCCCAGGACCCTGCAGCCCCTAAAGCCCCTGCATTCCAGGTGGCCCTGGCTGCAGGGGGGACGGCAGCTTCCCCGCTTGCTCCCTCCTCCCAGAAAGTCCTGCCAAACAGCTGTTTGGCGGCGGGGGAAGCACTGGGAGGAAGGGAGGAGGTGGAAAAGAGGAACTTGTGCAATGCTCCCTTGTAAAGTCAGCCAAATGACGTTCTAAGGGAGCATTGCACAACTTTAAACGAGTATGTTCCCTAATGGAGCAGTGACGTAACTTCGAAACAACATTAAGCGGGAGGATGGTGAGTGAGGAGTTACTGTACATGGAATTGCAGTCGTTGCTGTGCCCTAGCTGGCACTGCTAGGCGGAGAAGGTGGCTTACGTGCCAACACAAGAGGCAGCCACAACCTGGCTCTTTTTGTTGTTGTTTAGATATAAAATAAAGTATTTCACATTTTAAAAAAACAACAACCTGCAATGGATACCCTTATAGCCAAAGTATAGGAAACCCCTTATTAAGCTTCTCATATTAATGTTAAGGAAGCAAAATATGCAGTAAATTAAGTCTGATTAGCATGGGATTTGTCAGGCATGGAGCGAGCCTGGCATGAACAAAGAGATCCACTTTGTTTGAATATACAGGGCCAAATTCATCTGAAGTCAGTGGAGTTGCCCCAAGGATGAACTTGGCCCTTTGCCTTTGAGTCAATTATTTATAGCCACACTATCTTTCTGTTACATTAATGGAAAAGATCCAGTCTGCCAGTAATCCCTTCAGAGCTGGATAGGGGCATACTGGGAGTGGGGGGTATATGCTGCCTGTGCTGTACCTGCTCTTGGAATAAACAGAGGACTTTGGTCTGCAGAGCTGTCAAGCCAAGCACCTCCCACCAACATGACACTAATTTTAAAACATTAAAAAAACCCATAAATGGAATCACACCATTACAGATCCCAGCTCTGTAGAAGGGAAAGAATAACAGTATCCTTACAATATAACAACCCCCTGGCATTTACAATACAGCATATAAAAGGATACAGTAGATGGCCCCAAAATGAAAAGAAGGCTGTAATTCACTTGAGGAGCTCTGCTGACATCCCAAACCGTGAGAGCGCAGCTGGAGCAGTTTATGAACAGCAGTCAAGTTCCAAGAGGGAAGTCAGGCCTTTATTATTCACACTACAGTCACCTATTGTTTTGCTTCTTGTTTTTCTCAACATGTTTAGATGTCTGGCATGCAGGAAAGCAAAAGATTGAGAGTGTTGGCTGTAGCCAGCCCCAACCTTTGCAGATACTGTGCAAACTTCCTCCTCTCACAGCTCTGCTACTGCTGCTTTAATACCAAGCTGCAGCTCCCTCCTGCTCTTTCAGTTCTGGGTCCCCACACCATTTAGCCAGTGCACCTCAGTCCTGACCTGTATCCCCTCTGCTATTTCTGTCTGGAATCCCACATACCCAACTTTGAGGTGCAGTGGTTGAGCTAGTAGCAGCCCCTGCTACCCAGTCCTGGGTCTCTCTTGAGGGGAAACTGCAAATGGTGCTAAATTATGTCACATTCTGTAGTGATTTTCTGATTAGAGCTAAGGACCAGGGTGAAGTTAATCTCATGTCAGTTGTGACCTCAGACAGGTATGAATCCTGCTTTCCAGTGGCAAAAGGCCTTAATCAGTAATTGTCTGTGGGTCAATTCAAAGTATAATATGATAAAATATTTCAATTTCTTGACATAAAAATCCAACATTTGTTAGCTGAATAAAAACATTGGGATGGGATTCTCCAGTCCACTAAGGCCATTATAAAAGCATAAAATGATCTTAAAGCAGCCAGAGACAGCTAGTGGGGAATTCCTCCTGCATACGGTAGGTGAACATGAACCACCAGCTGCCCACTCCGCCCCCAGCAGAAGGGAGGGAGCAGAGCTCAGTGTGCTCTAACCTCCACTGCCGTAAGGTCCCTGCTTCTCTGTCGTTCTAATTTGGACCAGAGCTGGGCCACTAAGGGTCCAAGAGCTACAGCTAGCTCCCTGCCGTCCTCCAACTCCATCATAGTGGAGCTCAGGCAGAGTGGAGAATTGAGCCCACTTAAATTACTATAAATAATCTTAGCTATTTCATTATCACCGTATTCTTGACAGTCCCATCACTGTCCAGAAGTTGATGATGTGCTACTAAAAAAAAAAAAAAATGGGGCCAATCTTCATCACTGGTGTAACTCCCAGGGATGAATGTGGCCCATAGTTTGGTCCTCTGTGTTTTAGGGAATCTGACTGCAGTTTTAGGATGATGCAACAAGGCTAGGGGAGTTTCCCCTGTAAAATACACAGAAGGAGACGCCCTGTTCAGTGTCCCAGCCTGCCTAGGACAGATTGTTTGCAGGCATTCAGACTCGTGTACTCAGAGCATGGCATGCCAAATAGCTGGAAAAAACAAACCATTCTGAGGACAGGGGTGAACGATGCATGCTATTGACGTGGGACACACAATAAAGGAAGAACATTTTTTTTAAACATGCTAGATTAATGTCTCCAACACTCTAAATATAACCCAGCTGCAGCAAGCTGCTTTTTAGCCTTACTAATACCAGGGCCCCACATTCACCTCACTCTTTTAGTCTAAAAAAATCACTCGCAAAAGATTAGAATTTGGTCCTTCAGAAGAGGCATGAGTTGTTCAGACTCACTGTCTGGTGTCAATGGGGTGGGTGCATGTAGATGGGTTTCTGTTTTTCTTCCCACTTATCCCTACTGGAATAGAAATGCCTGGGGCTGTCAGTAAGGACATATTAGGATGTAAAGTTGTCCTGTCTCTGAGGTAAAGTAATTCTCTTTAAATTCACCAAAGTCTTCTCTACATTAGGAAAATTACCTATTACAGACGATGGATGTCAGCAACTGGCACAGATATAAGGCTGTGGTGAGGAGGGGTTAGAGTTAGGGTTGGGGTTTAACAGAACAAACTCTGTTCAGCACCATTTGAGAAACCATGGTTAACATGTCAGTTAAATCGTGGCCAGCACCTGTGTGTGGTGTTGACACCCTTTGTTGGCAAGAGGTAAGTGGGCTACTATACAGAAGGCTCTAGCTGTACCAAAGCAGGGGTTCTCCAGCTCTGCTTTTCTGGCCAGCACTAACTAAACATAGTTGCTTTCTGAGGGGTTTTTTTTTATTTATTTAAGGGAACATGTGGCATATGAAAGAGGCAGTTTAATTGACCTGGAGACTAATGTCCACTAGCTACAGAACATAGGGTTACCATATTTAAAAAATAAAAAAAGA
>NW_020664447.1:34594745-34673678 GCF_002925995.2 Terrapene triunguis
CGGACGTATGGTAACCCTAATAGAACAGGAAGAGACTCAGCAGTGTAGGCTTCCCCACAAGGCCCCAACCACCAGCCTGATTTTCCATTCTCTTCCATCTTGTATTTGTTTATACCTGTGTAAAGGGCTCCCAGACCAGCATGGTGGGACTTTGCAAAGGTGTCAATGATAACCTGAAGGTACCAGGTAGCCAGAGAATAATCCATAAGTGCCTCATCCCTGGCCCAAAGAAAACACAGAGATGTGAGCTGCTCGGTTCTTGGCCCATATGTACAGTTAGTGCCAGTTGCAATGGTGGTTTTCTTATTTGAAAGTCCAGCAGCATGCCAACCATAGTACTACTGTCACCGCTCATTTGCGGAGCGTGTGTGGAATTCATAGTGCTGTTGCCATTGAACTTTGATGGTAATAGATGCAGTTTTACTATTGTCTATTTCTTGTAATTACACCTCTACTCTGATATAACATGACCCGATATACAGTGTGTTAAGGGTGCCGGGCCAGGGCCAAGGGGTCAGGTGCTCCCCCCCAGGGTCTAGGAGGCAGGAGCTGTGGGGGGGGGCAATTTTGGGGGCCCTGCAGTCCCAGAGTGGCCCGGGGAATTAGTGGGGGGCTGGGAGCAGCCCACTCCACTTCCCTCGCCCCGGCCCCAGCCGTGTCGCTTGGGGGAGGGGGCTTGGGGGAAGGGAACACCCCTCCCCCCCCCGCACTTACCAGCCGCGGCGGCAGCGGAGCAGCCCAGCCCCAGCCCGCTCCACTCTGCCAGCTCCCAGCCGCGGCGCTCCGCTTCCCGCTGCAGGTAAGTGTGGGACCTTTCCCCAACACGCGCCCCCCCACCGCCCCCAGTGACACGGCTGGGGCTGGGGCAAGGAAAGCAGAGCGGGCTGGGGCTGCGTCGCTCCGCTTCCCGTCGCAGGTGAGTGGGACCTTTCCCCAACCTGCGCCTCCCCACGCCCAACGACATGGCTGGGGGCAGGGCAAGGAAAGCGGAGTGGGCTGGGGCTGCGTTGCTCCGCTTCCTGCCGCAGGTGAGTGCGGGGGGCGTCCTTTCCCCAACCTCCCCACACTAACGGCAGCAGGAAGCGGAGCAGCCCAGACCCAGCCCGCTCCACTCTGCCAGCTCCCAGCTGCGGCGCTCCACTTCCCGCCACTGGTGAGTACGGGGGCATCCTTTCCCCAACCTCCCCGCACTCACTGGCGGTGGGAAGCGGAGCGCCGTGGCTGGGAGGTGGCGGGCTGGGGCCACGTTGCTCCGCTTCCCGCCGCTGCCGGTGAGTGCCTGACAGAGCTGAGGCTGGGAAGGAGGGGGGTCTCTCCCTGGCAGCTGCAGCCCTGGAGCTGGGGAAAGTCGCCTCTTTCTCTGGCCGCCACAGCCCTGCACGTCCCAAATTCCCCCTTCCCCCTCTTGTCACCCTACTGCCCCCTCCCACCTAATCCCTATTCCCCCCAAGGCCACCACCTCACCTTACATGTGTGTCTTCTCCAGGATCCACGCACCAAATTAATGGAGCCACGCCTGCGCAGCTCCACTAATTAGGTGGGTGGCTCTTCATTCTTAGAAGGAGCTATCCACAGACCACCTGAATGGAGCTCGCGAACCACATGTGGTCTGCGGACCCCTGTTTGAGAACCTCTGATCTAAACATTTGAGTGTGGGGACAACCAAAGGTTATTTATCCAGAAAAGTTGTGTTAAAATGAGATGGTTCACTTTACAAAGGTGACTTAGACTCCTCTTCTCTTATTTCTGTCCTTCATGTTGTTCGTACTTTACTGAGATGCTATGCTAATTGGGGATTGTGCTTCTTCCACATACCTTCCTTCCATTCCATCAGACCATTGACATGATGGCTGAACAAATTATTTTGCTACAAGTTTGGATTTTAAGTGAAGTAGAGAAGTGGAGGTCAGACCCATAATAAAGAGGCTGCCTAATTCATAAGAGTTAGAGTTGGAGCAACCCTGCTAGAGCCTACTGCAAGATGCTTCCTGGTGCTCAATATAGGATTATTCCATACAGTGCATTCTCCAGCGTTTTTTGGCCAGCACTGTCCTAAATATCCCAAGCAATGGGGCTTTTACCTCCTCCCCAGCAAAGGGGGTTTTGTCCTTGTGACCATGCTCTGGCTGCTGTCTGCGGGTAGTATTTGCTCACTCACACCTGGATGAAGTCTACAAAGCAAAATGCTCTTAATTGCTTCTGGAACAGTACAGAGAATTGTTTAGACTAAATTTGCTGCTCTGATTTGTGGCTTTCAACTAAGTGGGCTAAGAGACAGAGCTGACCTCTGCCAGAACTACAAAGAGCACCCAGCTGAGGCTGGATACATCTCTTAGGAAACAGTTTGGGAGCGAGCCTGACTCACTGACGAATGTTGCAGCACTGATTACAGTAAATCCTCATCTTCTGCTGACTTCAGCAGACTATTTTCAGACACGAGTCCTGGTTCTAACAGTACCTCAGAGGTTAAAACAAGAAGGCTGTGATGCCAGAAATCAACTCAGTCGTAATTGTTCCTCTCTTTAGCAGCTTTAATTTACAATACTTGAAGTTTGGGTCCGATTTACTTTGGAGTTTTGGATTAGAGCCCCCTCACCTCCCCACCCCAGTCAGCTTGTCTCTGCCAGCCCACTGAGAGAAGCAGTGGGGAGGGGAGTGGGCTATGTTGTCTTTAAAGAGCTTCAAGACAGAGACACTAATATGGAAAGAAAACAGAAGCTTTTGGGACTTCAGTCTCTGGAGCGGTAAAGAGTTTCCCTAGTAGAGCAAGACATTAACCCATTCACTCTTTAGCTTCTGGGGGCTGGGCACCATGCCAGTCACTTCCATGACTCCAGTTCCTCACTCTTCCCACAGGGGTTACAGACTTACGCACTACCCCAATTCCTCTACCTTCCTACTGGGCCTTAGTCCCTGACCTAATCCCCGTATCTACTGTGCAGCTTGGTGACTGCTCCTAACATCCCCCTCGCCTGCTTCAGTATAGGCATTGCCCCAAGCTCTCCATCTGCTTGTAAGGCCCAGCAACTGTCCTAGTCCCGTCCTTTTCTTATCGGGCAAGGTTCTCCCCTTGGCTGGGGAGTCCCGTGTGCTGCCCTGGTCCCTTCCAAACACTGAGGTAGAGGCACTACCCTAATTCCTGCACCCCATCCCCATTGCTTCAGGATATTTATAGCTCTAAAGATAGACCTCTTGTTATCTTTTACCTATTTTTCTCCATCTGTTCACCATCCCTGTGTGTGTTAGATGTGTGTGTTGGGGGCATTTCAGATCATTGGCAGCATAACACAAGACATGTACCTTAGCTACTGTTTTGTGGCTTCTGTGAAGTGGGTTGGTTTGGTCTCACTTCACTTCCTAGCAAATATACATGCACATCGCAAATGCTGGTAGCCTGGTTGGCAGACTCAGCAGAGAAGCCAAGAATTAAATGGGCCATGGAAATAGAACTCCCCTTTCAGTCCTAGAGGCAGGCCTCCAGGTCAGGGCTGAGGGCATTGGCAGGGCAGCATGTGTAATGCTGCTGCCTAAGCAGTATTTGTTCTATGCATAAACAGAAAGCGTCCATGTTCAGAGGTGTCAGTCCGGCACCTTTCGCCAGCTTGAAATTCATATAAAAGCATTTAAAGAAAATAGAATGCAAATATCAAATTCGGGTAAATAAGTGAATATTCAAGTTCCTCCAAATTTTAAACTGGTATGGAAGCCAGATGGACAGTGCCAGTCTCTGCTCCATTTCCACACTTACCATCTCATAAGAATACACAACAGAAAAAGCTGACAAACCGAATGGACATTTGGGAAAAAATATTTTGACGTTAATTTTATTAAAGCTAATGTTTAAGAAGGAAGGTACTGTACATCTGAGGTCAGGGTTGAGTTATGGGAGGTTACAAGTATTGGTTTACAGGTTCACAAGATACATACATATTACATAACCAGCATGGACCCAAATTGGGGTGTGGGAGTTTTAAAGCGTCACTGAATAAATGATCTTGGGTATGCCACCCATAGAATTACTACAGGCTAAAGCTGCTACGTTCTTCTTGCCCTACTACTAACTGGCTGCTGTACTCACCTGCACTTCAGAGGCAACACTTTTCATTTTCACTGGTGTTCAAGAAGGTATCACACTACTCTACATTTACCACGCCTGATTCTCTGCTACCTTGTACCTTGAGCAGTCACTTATACCTGTGCAATGCAGTTATAGGGTGGAAGCATTTATACTGGTGTAAATTACATAAATGACAGGGTCACTTAGCTTAATTTGAACCCCAGAGGGTCATTAGATTTTGTGGGTCTGATTTTTATTTACACTGTTGTGGCTATAATGTAATTTAATGTATTGTAATTTACTTCCAATTTACTACCCTTTTACACTGCCTTAGCGTAAATGAGAATTGTTGTTGTAGACAATGAGTTTCACAGAAAACCCAAAGGAATAAGTATTATTTAATGACTTTTTTCTGTCCAGTGAAAAAAGTTTTCATTTTTTATTTAAACTTTTCCATTCAGTGTTGGAGACAGGGACCAGAGAACTGGAAAGTGAAACTGACTAGAAATAGGATGATGAAACTGACTTATGTAGTTATCCTGTCCAAGTTCAGTGAAGCATGAAAAGTAAACAAACTGCATAAGTGGTGGAAATGAGAACTTGATTTTAAAATTCTTGATTTTAATTATTCAGGATTTTACAAGTACCATTGGTAAGGACTTTAGAAAATATTTATGCCATTTTCATCTTGAATATGTCTCTATAAAAGGCAGTCCGTAACTTCATTAGTAATCTATTTATAAGTATGCCCAGGAGAGTGCACGGTAATATATACATAACAAAGAATTTCCAAAGCATTCTCAGCTCTGTATAATATTCTCATGCAGAATCCCTGCAGATGCGGATACTTTATGGAAAAAGTTTCCCATGTCTGAGTGAAGGAACATATTTAGGCAATTTCTACCAGTTAAAGGAGAAATACATGTGCATCACAGATCAATGCGCTAACTGTTCTGTGCTTGGAATGCTTTGTACATTCTTTTTAGGGTGGTATTTATACTGAACTATGCATTATCTGTAGAGTGTTTATAAATATGTCTGCTAAGTCTATACCGTGACTCTCTCTCCAGCAGCCCTTATAACAACATGTCACCCTTGGTTTTATTTATTCCTTTGCCAGGCTGGTAGTTCTTTTTTTCATTATAATTTCTTTACATACCTAACACTGCCAGCTTCAAATTTGCCTTTTTGCACAAATTATTGCAAGTCACTGTGCCCTAAATATAGTCCTCATGTCTGTTTTCCAGATGCTGAGACCTTGGCATACATCCTTGAAACATTCCAAGCTAATTCTCTCTCTCGCGCGCGTGCACGCACATGCATTTACACACATGCACAAAATTATTCAAAAGAAAGTTACTGGGCTGGATTCAGTGCAATGAGAAAAGAACAGTAGTTCCCTTTGCGGAATGGAGGCTATTTAAGTATGTATTCTCCTCATTCATGTAGCATCTTGTAGGGGTTTTTTGCTCCTTGGTTACTGACACCATTTCGTTGTCATAATGGTACAGTATATCTTTACTGATGTAGACATTTTAGCTAAGTTTTTGTCTCCTTACAGTGTGTGGTTTAATAATTTAAGTCCAAATCTTGCAATCTGATCCATGTAGGCAGATCTTACTCCTACTGCCTCTTGTACAGACTGGAGGATCTGGGCCTAAGTCTCAAATATTTCAGCACACAATATGAAAGTTTCAGACTGAAAATGGGGATTAGAATAGAAACACTTATACAGGCTTGAACAGGCAGTATGTTCATTTTGGATAAATCTCCCACAGTTTGAAGGCTTATTTGAAGCTTATCCCAACAACCAGATCGGCAGTATTGGGCTGGAAATCTCATGAACAGAAATATTCTTCTTCACTTCCTGCCCCATATCTGTTGTGTGATGGGGTTCGTACCATTAGAATGTCTCCCGCCAGTCAAGTGACTATTTTGATACTGAGTGAAGTGAACCTTGTACAGAGTATTTAATACTTCTACCCTGTAAAGTAGCTTGAGCTTGCCAAAGGCACAGTATAAATCTATTATTTTTGTTATCATTCATTAATGAATTCCATGCATTCTATAGTATTTTTTCATCACAAAGGATCCCAAAGTGATTTACAGATTTACACCAATACTCAGAACAAACAATATATTGGGATTACTTTATCCACCACTGAAGAGCAGTCACCTCTGCACTGCAGTGTGGCAGCTGTTTAGGGCAGGAAGTAAAGAATCTTGTATCTAATCAAAATTGCAGGGGGGAATTTAGGTTGGCAGAATGTACTAGGGACTGACTTTTCATTGTGTGTGTGGGCGCACGCACAGTGCCTAGCTCATTGGGGCCCCAAGGATGGGGGCCTCTGTATGCTACCACAATACAAATAATAAATACTAATAATACTGGTACTTAGTCAGGACCACAGGGTTAAATTCTGTCATAATATTTTGTAAATTGCATATGGATTTATGTTGACTATAAGTGGTGAGGGCCTCAATCTCACCCAGAGGACAGTATCTCCTGCCTCCTAACACCAATGATTCATTATTGTCTCAGAAGCATGACTCCTACTGAACCACTAACCCCAGTTCTTGCAGTATCTGGTCCCAAGAATTGGCCCAGCCCTGCTTGGCTTGTGAGACCTGATGGGAATAACAGAGGGGTGTAGCTGGATGCATTCAGTTATTTCAATAATAATTATTTAGTGACACAATGCAGAATATCTAAAAACAACAGCAGAATTCTGCAGCCAGATAGCATCTGATTTCCAGGAGTTGTGCAGCTTCTCGATGTGCTGAGTACTCTGCTGAGCTGATGGAAACCAGCTTCCCGGGAGGCTTCCAAGTCCTTGGGACTCCAGAAGTAACAGTGGTTCCAGGTGCTGCTGCCAGGCCTCTCCTATAGCAGCTTGTAAATATCAGTATCAATGACTGGTTTGCTGTTCTTCTACCTCCAAAGAAGTTATAACAACCCCTACACCATGTATTTCACAACACAGCGTGTCGTTCAAAACAGAAGATAGCTGCAGTTCAGAGCAGGGTTGGCGGGAAAGGATCACTCAGGGCGTATTATGTAAGCCCTCCCCAGCATTGTGCAAGCTGGTTTGATGGGGAAAGAAGGGGGGCTGAGAATGATGATCGCTGAGGCTGTAACAAGGCAAGCATTGTTTGCCTGCCTATCAGTTGGTTTCTGATTCATCGACAGCCAGTGTTTCATGATCAGATCACAGCTGGCCCAAGGATATGCTTTCCAGTGCATTTAGTATTTGGAACAGCCCCAGATTTCAAGAACACATGGTGGGGAGGAGGGGACAGCTGTGATATTGGGAAGGGAGCTGATTTTTTGTCTTTCGAGATGAGTGCTCTTTTCGTAATTTGGTAGCATTAGCAGCATTTGAGGATGTTGTTTGAATTCCAAACCTCTCCAGGTGAGGGAGAAGGGCAGACAGAGAAGGGAGGAGGATCATATGGGCCGCTGGGTATATGTACTGCCACATGTCCCGCTCCCATTACATTGAAGCTCTGCCTGTCAGTGATCTGTTATGCCAGTTCTGGTGACAGCTCTCAAATAGATCCCAGGTGTTTAATCTCTTTCTCCGTTCAGCTAGGAGATTTTGAAACACACTAGTTTGGCTCTAATTTGGGGGATACGTGCCTGATTAGTCCAGCAGAATATCATCTATGGCAAAAGCTGAGCTTTGTTGTATTTGAAAGTTGTCCATTCTGAGGTCAGTTGGACAGTGGAGAGGTATGTAATGGCTGTGGGAGGGGAGTGAAGTCTAGATTTGAACTTGAGTTCTGCTTTGGCCTTTTAATTTATTTTTTAAAATCTAGTGTTTAGGGACTGCTGAGCTTTCTTGCTCAGGTTTCCTGTAAATCATTAAACCTGCTATTCTTCCTCACTCCCTAGCCTAAACTACCATGTAGCATTTCTGTGTGCTGTAAACAGCTACCACGTTCCACCCGAGAGGTGGCTGCAATTCAGTGATGAATGAAGGAGTCCCTATCCACGGGGCCAGTTCAAGGCTATGGAAGTAAGCTTGGAATCTGGGACCATCCACAGAATCCCCCATCAGCAGCAGTGGATCCTGAAATGGTTCCATCTCTTCTTCCCTCTTTCTGCAGCTGATCGCAGAAAGTCAGAGCAACTGATGGTGTCTGGGTTACTGAGTGCTGCAGATTCCACTGAAACCTAGCACAGAAATTAATGACTGCTTGCCAGGGAAAACTACAGATCCTGCCTATGCATTATGACCTATAGATCTGTAAAGTACTTTAATGCTTGAGGCAATATATAAATCAGTAATCATAATAAACCAGCTCTTTTCTCTCTCTAAGGAACACCAATCCTGTGTAGCATCATAGAGGCTAAACATAGAAAAGACCTACCTTATCATCAAATCCATCTCCTGCTAGTGCAGGGTTGTCCTGTTGTACCATTTTTTTTTAGTGTTGTCCCCAGTGTAGTTTTAAATGTCCCAAGTGATGGGGCTTCTGCCATTTCCCATGGGAGATTATGCCCAGCCTAACACAGCTCGCTGTCCAGAAGATGTTTCTGATAGTCATCTAAATTGCCCTTTATGTTAATTAATTCCGTTACTCCTAGCCACACCCCTGCAGTCCCTGCAAGATAGTGCATTCCACTGGGAAAACAATCCCCTTTTCCTTTAATGAGGCAGGTGAGGCAACAGTCTATTTGGCCTGGCCTCTCTGCATTCAGATCTAATTTCCCTTACCCTTCAGTGGGGTGGGAGGAGCCCTCTTCATATTTTCCCTTGAAGCCGAGCAATGAAAAATAGTTGTTTGCCAAAATCTTTCACCTTGAGCAGATACACTAACAGATGTTTTCTACAATATAAACAAAGAAGCAAAGAATGTTCATGGTTGGGGGAGGAGAGGTAGTTGGGAGGAAGGGAGGGATCATGCGGGAGAAATACAGCTTGAAATACTTGACTGCGGTTTGATCCCTTTCTGAAATTTAAAAGAGCTGCTTCCACTACTATGAGGAGCAGTGCCAGCTGCAAAATCATGAGCGGCTTAATATAACATATACATTCAAGCCGTCTGTCTTTGTCTAGGCATTTTTATGCACTCATCGTCACAGTATCTAGATGCCATATGTACAAATTAAGAATAGTAACAAAACTGGCTGATAAGACCAAGTCGTCAACCCTCCATCATTGACATATTTTTCTAAATAGAACTGCTCTTGTTTGTCTCCAGGAGAGGCTGTGCCATCCATTGTTACTGAAAGCAGTCCTTCAGGAAGAGATGTGTCTAAGGATAGCAAGACTTGGGTGTATCCTGATCTCTAGAGATAGGGCACTCCATAGCTGAGAGCCTGCCACTGAGAATGTCCAGCACCTGAGAATTTCACCATGGACTCTGGCAGCCACATCATCTCTATTGAATGCAGTTGTCTCAATGGATCAGAGTGGTCATCTCTGGGACAGCCTGGTTTATCTCATTGCAGCCTTTAAAAATTAGCTGTAGGACCTTGGAGAACATATGGAATTGCTTGGGGACCAAATGTGGGGTCCTGAGCACTGGTGTGGTGTGATGTCACATGGTTCAGGCTGACACAATTTGGATCAACTGAAGCTTTGACATGGCTTTCACAGTCAATTCCAGCTAGAGTATATTGCAGTGGTATAATTTGGAGGTGAAGAAAGCATGAATCACTGGGTCTATATCTCTATCTGCAAGGAAACAGCACAGTCTTCCAACCAGCTAACAGTGGGAAAAGGTATTTTTGGCTATTGCTGCTGTTTGAGTGTCAAGTAATGCCATGAGTCCAGTAGGAACCTGATGAGACTTTGACAACTGGAGGCGCTTATGATCCGGAGGGTGTTTACACAAGACCCTTTTGTCCAATGAAAGAGAAGTTCAACTTTCATATTAAACAAGAGTGAGTTTCTAGCCCATTTCCTTGTGAAAAGAGCCTTGAAAACAACAGATTTAAAAAAAAAACTTGTACAAACCAATTGCTGTGGATGATGAAAGAGTCAAGCATGTGGGCTCCACTTCAGCAACAGGAGGCTTGGGTGGGAATCTAAAGATGTCTCATGCACTCACACATACATTATATAGAATGAATCCGTTAGATTTGGGATGTAGCAACTCATTAACCCTTCCTCAAATCCTGGGGGGCCGAGAGGTACTGAGCCAGAGGTGGTGAGAGTGGAAGGATTAAGAATTTGAAATTTCATGTATTATGGATAGAACTGATGGTTTGTGAGGGGGATAAGAATACAGAATGGAGGGAGTTTTGATGCATAGGCATTTGTATGTAATTGATGCTTTTTAAGGGAACCAGGGATAAGAGAGTGTGGGACTGCAGTTGAGGTTATTCCCATTCAAGAGAGGTGTAAAGGGGGAAGGTTTCTTGCACACTCATTTGAGGACTGGCCACAATTTGACCTCAAATCCTTGCTAGGAAGTGGGGAAAGAGTTTTAATTTTGTGTTTGTATGGAGTGGGGGCGGGGGTAACAAAATTTTACTCTTAAGTCTAGCATGCAAAAATATGAAGAAATATATTTTGAGCTCTTGTTTTGTGAGGTTGTTGACTTAAGGACAATCATAGTTACAGGGTATCTTTGTTAACCCTAAACACAGTGTTCCATTGAAAATATCTGGGCTTCCCAACTATGCAGTGATTTCCCACTTCTAAAAGGAAAATGCATTACTAAGGCCTGGTCTACACTACGAGTTTAGGTCGACTTTAGCCGCGTTAAATCGACTTAAGCCTGGACACGTTTACACTACGAAGCCCTTTCTGTCGACTTAAAGGGCCCTTTAAACCGGTTTCCTAACACCACCTCGACAAGGGGATTAGCGATAAAATCGGCCTTAGGGGGTCGGAATTGGGTTAGTGTGGACGGAATTCGACATTACTGGCCTCCGGGAGCTATCCCACAGTGCTTCATTGTGACCGCTCTGGACAGCACTCTCATCTCAGATGCACTGGCCAGGTAGACAGGAAAAGCCCCGCGAACGTTTGAATTTCATTTCCTGTTTGCTCAGCGTGGAGAGCACAGGTGACCATGCAGAGCCCATCAGCACAGGTAACCATGATGGAGTCCCAGTCCCAGTCCCAGGATCGCAGAAGAGCTCCAGCCTGGACCGAACGGGAGGTACAGGATCTGATCGCCATCTGGGGAGATGAAGCAGTGCTCGCCGAACTCCGAAACAGTAAAAGAAACGGCAAAACATTAGAAAAGATCTCCAAGGCCATGAAGGACAGAGGCCATAACAGGGACGCGCGGCAGTGCCGCGTGAAAATTAAGGAGCTAAGGCAAGCCTACCACAAAGTCAGAGACGCAAACGGAAGGTCCGGGGCAGAGCCGCAAACATGCCGCTACTACGCGGAGCTGCATGCCATTCTAGGGGGTGCAGCCACCACTAGCCCAAGCGTGTTCTATGAGTCCCTCTCTGCAAACGGGGAAGCGGGTTCGGCGGACGAGGAAGATGAGGATGGAGAGAACATAGATAGCTCACAGCAGCAAGGAAGCGGAGAAACCAGTTACCCCAACAGCCAGGATATGTTTGTCACCCTGGACCTGGAAACAGTAACCCCCGAACTGACCCAAGACCCTGAGGGCACACAGGGGACCTCTGGTGAGTGTACCTTTGCAAAAATTACACATGGTTTAAAAACAAGCGTGTTTAATGATTAATGATTAATTTGCCCTGGCAATCGCGGCCAGTACAGCTACTGGAAAAGTCTGTTAACGTGTATGGGGATGGAGCGGAAATCCTCCAGGGACATCTCCAGAAAGCTCTCCTTCATGTAATCCCAAAGCCTTTGCAAAAGGTTTCTGGGGAGGGCTGCCTTATCCCGTCCGCCATGGTAGGACACTTTACCACGCCAGGCCAGTAGCACGTAGTCTGGAATCATTGCATAACAAAGCATGGCAGCGTATGGTCCCGGTGTTTGCTGGCATGCAGACAACATCCATTCCTTATCGCTCTTTGTTATCCTCAGGAGAGTGATATCATTCACGGTCACCTGGTTGAAATGGGGCAATTTTATTAAGGGGACATTCAGAGGTGCCCCTTCCTGGTCTGCTGAACAGAAATATTCCCCGCTGTTAACCACGCGGTGGGGGGGAGGGGTGAAGTGACCATCCCAGAGAATTGGGTGTGAGGGGGAGGAGAGTTAGTTGGGTTTGTGCTGCATGTTAAACCTGAAATCGCAGCCCCTCCTTTTACATTGCAAACCCATTTTAAATGGCACGGGTGCTTGGTATGGGAAATGAGGGCAGAACTGTTTGAAACCATCCCCACATGTTAAGAAGGTTAAAAAAGCCCAAAGACTATATGTCTTACCATGGCTGCCTGCAAGCTGAAATCTGTGTCCTGGCACTGCGTGAGAGATCTCTCACACCAAACCAGGAGACTCTCAATATAAGAGGAAAAATGCGACCTTGTAACGAAAGCACATGTGCTGTGTGATGTTGTGAACAGCAAAATCTAACGTGAAAGAGTCTACCCATTGTTCTCTAAAATGTATCTTTTTTAACAACCTCTCCCTTCTCCACCAGCTGCAAATCTTACTCCTTCGCAGAGGCTAGTGAATATTCGAAGAAGGAAGCGAAGGACACGTGACGAAATGTTTACTGAACTTCAGACTGCCTCCCACGCTGACAGAGCACAGCTGAATGCGTGGAGGCAGTCAATGACTGATTTTAAAAAAGCCCAATATGAGCGAGAGGAGAGGTGGCGTGCTGAATCGCGGGCTGAAGAGGAGAAGTTGCGTGCTGAAACGCGGGCTGAAGAGGAGAGGTGGCGTCAACTTGTAATCAGAAAGCAAGAGTCGATGCTCCGGCTGCTGGAGCATCAAAGTGATATGCTCCTGCGTATGGTTGAGCTGCAGGAAAGGCAGCAGGAGCAGAGAACGCCGCTACAGCCCCTCTGTAACCAGCAGCCCTCCCCAAGTCCCATTGCCTCCTCACCCAGACGCCCAAGAACACGGTGGGGGGGCCTTCGGCCACCCACTCACTCCACCCTAGATGATTTCCAGTGCAATAAGTTTTAAAGTTTTAAATTGGAGTGTGTCCTGTTCCTTCCCTCCTCCCCCACCCATCCCGGGCTACCTTTCCAATTATCCCCCTAGTTGTGTGCTGAAGTAATAAAGAATGCATGAATGTGAAGCAACAATGACTTTATTGCCTCTGCAAGTGGTGCTCGAAGGGGGGAGGGTAGTAGGGGAGGGTGGGGTGGTTGGTTTGCAGGGAAGTAGAGTTAACAGGGTGGTGGGGGAGGGTCAGAGGGTTCATCAAGGAGCAACAAACAGAAGTTTCACTCCGTAGCCTGGCCAGTCACAAAACTGGTTTTCAACGCTTCTCTGATGCGCACCGCGCCCTGCTGTGCTCCTCTAACCGCCCTGGTGTCTGGCTGCGCGTAATCAGCGGCCAGGCGATTTGCCTCAACCTCCCACCCCGCCATAAATGTCTCCCCCTTACTTTCACATATATTGTGGAGCGCACAGCAAGCGGCAATAACAATGGGGAGATTCTTTTCGCTAAGGTCTGAGCGAGTCAGTAAGCTGCGCCAGCGCGCTTTTAAACGGCCAAATGCACATTCCACCACCATTCGGCACTTGCTCAGCCTGTAGTTGAACAGGTCCTGACTACTGTCCAGGCTGCCTGTGTACGGCTTCATGAGCCATGGCATTAAGGGGTAGGCTGGGTCCCCAAGGATCACGATAGGCATTTCAACATCCCCAATGGTTATTTTCTGGTCCGGGAAGAAAGTCCCTTCCTCCAGCTTTCGAAACAGAAGAGACTGCCTGAAGACGCGAGCATCATGTACCCTTCCCGGCCAGCCCACGTTGATGTCGGTGAAACGTCCCTTGTGATCCACCAGGGCTTGCAGCAGCATTGAAAAGTACCCCTTGCGGTTTATGTAGTCGGCGGCTTGGTGCGCCGGTGCCAAGATAGGGATATGGGTTCCGTCTATGGCCCCACCACAGTTTGGGAATCCCATTGCAGCAAAGCCATCCACTATGGTCTGCACGTTTCCCAGAGTCACTACCCTTGCTATCACCAGGTCTCTCATTGCCCTGGCAACTTGGATCACAGCAGCCCCCACAGTAGATTTGCCCACTCCAAATTGATTCCCGACTGACCGGTAGCTGTCTGGCGTTGCAAGCTTCCACAGGGCTATCGCCACTCGCTTCTCCACTGTGAGGGCTGCTCTCATCCTGGTATTCTGGCGCTTCAGGGCAGGGGAAAGCAAGTCACAAAGTTCCATGAAAGTGCCCTTACGCATGCGAAAGTTTCGCAGCCACTGGGCATCGTCCCAGACCTGCAACACGATGCGGTCCCACCACTCTGTGCTTGTTTCCCGGGCCCAGAATCGGCGGTCCACGGCATGAACCTGCCCCAGTAACACCAAGATTTCCACATTGCTGGGGCCTGTGCCTTGTGAGAGGTCCATGTCAATTTCCTCATCACTATCGTCGCCGCGCTGCAATCGCCTCCTCCTCAGCTGGTCCTGGTTTGGCTTTGGCATGTCCAGGAGGCTCTGCATGTTTTCCAGGACAATGCGCGTGGTGTTCATAGTGCTCAGAATTGCCGCGGTGATCTGAGCGGGCTCCATGATCCCAGTGCTGGCTATGGCGTCTGGTCTGAAAAAAGGCGCGAAAGTAGTATCTGACGGACCAGGGGAAGAAGGGAGGGAGGGAGAGAGGGAGGGAGGGGCGAGTGACACCACGTACAGGTACAGGGAATTAAAATCAAGAAAGGTGGCTTTGCATCAGGGAGAAACACAAACAACTGGCACACAGAATGCCCCCCCCCCCAAAGATTGAACTCAAAAGCCTGGGTTTAGCAGGAGGGAGGGGGGAAGCAAATGAATGGAGAATAAATCTATTTTTTACATCTTAAGACGACGGCGCAGCATGACTGATAGCCCTTGGCATTTTCTGGGTGCTTGGCAGCAAATACTGGGCGCTTGGCAGTAAGCCTTCAGGTCTACTGCACAATATGATGCCCACTGCAGTATGACAACGATGGATACCAGTCGTAATATACTATCTTCTGCCCAAAAGGCAAGGGGTTGCTGCTGTGTAGCAATCTAGCCCCACGTCTGCCAGCCCCATGTCTGCCAGCACCCAGATCGCCATCGGCCTCTTCTGGGTGCTTAGCAGACAATACTGGGCACTTGGCAGAAAATAGCATACTACGACTCTGCTAACGTGCAATGAGCCAGCAGGGCGCCTGGCAGAAAATAGCATACTACGACTGATAACCATCCTTGTCTGCCCGGGTGCCCATGATCGACAGCCACTGCAGTACGATGACGACGGTTACCAATCGTAATAAACCATCTTCTACCAAAAGGCAAGGGGCTGGTGCAATGCAGCACCACGGCTGCCAGCCCCACAGCTGCCTGCACCCAGATCGCCAATGAAGGCTACCAGTCATGCTGCACTGTCTACCGCCAAAAGGCAGTAAGCTGCTGCTGCTGTTTAGCAATGCAGTCCCACGTTTGCCGGCACCCGGAAGAGATATGGTGACGGTAAGCTGAGCTGAGCGGGCTCAATGCTTGGCGTGGTATGTTGTCTGCACAGGTAACCCAGGTAAAAAGGCGCGAATCTATTGTCTGCCGTTGCTGTGACGGCGGGGGAGGGGCCTGACGCAATGTACCCAGAACCCCTCGCGGCACTGCTTTGCATCATCCGGGCATTGCGATCTCAACCCATAATTCCAATGGGCGCCGGAGGCTCCGGGAACTGTGGGATAGGTACCATAGTGCAATGCGCCGGAAGTCGACGCTAGCCTCGGTACTGTGGACGCGGTCCGCCGACTTCATGCACTTAGAGCATTTTAGGTGGGGACACACACAATCGGCTGCATACAACCGGTTTCTATAAAACCGGCTTCTATAAATCCGACCTAATTCTGTAGTGTAGACATAGCCTAAGACACCTTTGTCGCTACCAAAAACATAACATATATCGTGAATAAAAACTCAGGTTGATTGTAGTAGTGCCCGGTCTTCTATAGTTAAGATTGAGTGTTGCTTTCTGTTTAAAGGTGAACTATTCTAAGTGCTCTAAAATCTACATGCTAACTTGGATTTTCTTGAAATTTGCTGTGCCTTCTGGGGATGGAGTGTCAGTGGTCCAAATTTGGGCTCATGTGAGCTAGGGGTTCATGAAATACAGCTCCCTCCCATAAAGCATTTTACAGATCTCATTCATCTGACATTTTGTGCATACCTGGGGCTCAAACTATAGCACTGATCCTCCCCAAACTGATCGCAGCCAGTCAGGGTTTATCTCAGCTACTGCACAGCACTCACTCTCACTTGGGAGAACAAATATTGAAAAAAATAAGGGTAAAGTTTGTGACTCAAGGTCAGCACATGCCAAACTGATGTGCCTAAAGGACAGAAATGTACATGGCAGCAAAACTAGGACTCTGTTCAAGCAAGAGGGTTTCCAGGCAGTAGGGTGGCTCAAGGCGACATATTGTGGCCATTCAGAGAATGTGTGTTGTGCATGTTCCTTGCTCTCTGCCTGCACTCTGCAGAGGCTCCTTTTGGAAGTTTTGTCATGAGGCCAAAATTTCTGTTTTAAGAACGACATTTTAAAATGCTCTAAAATCCACGTGCAGATTCTGATTTAACTTTAATCAATACTAATTTCCTTGAAAACACATCTAAATAGAGGGAAGATGAGTCTAGTAGGCAGTGAGGATAATGTAATGAGGCTTCCTGAACAATGGAAATGAATGTGATCAAAGGAAAGCAAGTCGCTGGGTCATTTGCTTGAACTGATACACATCCCCACCCCCCAACATGACCCGCTCGTACCCTTTCAGATTATTTTAATTTTTTGGTGGGGGGGGGGGGCAGAACAGTGAGGAGGGAATGTGTGGGGACTTTGGAGGCGGAGCTGTGCTGGATGTGTGGTGGGGCGGTTGGGAGAGTGCAGGAAGGTGAGGGGGCATTGGTGCAGAAGAGTAGGGGGAGAGGATTTGGGGCTGTGGCAGGGAAAGTGGGGAATTAGGACAAGGGGGATAAACAGGGATGAGTGGTAGCGGAGGGGATTAAGGAAGGCGGGGCTTGGACCAGAGAGAAGAAGTGAGGAGGGGTGGGAAGCTGGGAGACTGGAGGCTAGGGGGGAAGGATCAGGGTTGCCAATTCCCTCATTTGCTGTGTCCTGTCTGGGCCAAGTCGGGAGCCAGATAGGGGAGATACCTCCCATCACAGCCCCATCTCTCAGGGCAATGGTCAGGAGCCAGAGGGGGATGTACCTCACACAAAGGTGTGAGTGGAGTGGAAAGGGGCAGCAGCAATCCCCTTTTACCTTCCTCTGACTATTTCCACAGAAATCTGACTGAAATCATTGGAGTCCTGTAAAGCTGAGACACCCCCACACATTCAAGCAGTGCTCCCTGCAAGAAGCTCTGTTGAAATCAAAAGAGCCTCAAAGGATGCAAACTTTTCCTTTGCAGTTTTATGTTTCTTCTAGTTAGTTTGTCTTGAGGACTGATAAGGGCATATGGAATTTTTCACCGCTTGATCACCTGTCCAGCTCCAGTTGATAGTGAATGAAAGTTGTTACCAGCTGATGGTTGTTTTGTGGACACTGTGAAATGAGTTGGTGGTCTCTCTAATTCTTAAAAGTCAGGTGTTCTGACCATCATCTACCCCACCCAATTTGTCCCCGTTAGTATTTTCAGCAGAGATCCAGAGTTAGAAATGTACTATCCTTTGTCTACTAGAGAATGTTTCTCAAATCTCTTCTGGAGAAACAAGCTCAAGATGGTCCCCGGCTGAGTCATCAGTACCACTTCCTGCTGCACCTTCATTTTCTGTGGAATTCTCCCAGCCAAGTACCTGGCCTGACCCTGTTTAGTTGTGAGAACTGGAAAGTTCACAGCCCAAGATGGTCTGGCTTCAGGCCAAAGTGGTAGGCCAGGTAGGCAGGGTTCTCCCTGCCTGGTACTGTAATTGTTGTGAAATCGTGTTTGAAGCACAGGCAGGTTTTTGTTTTTTGTTGTTGTTTTTTTTAAACAAATCTCCTGGAAATGTGCTGCTTTTGAAGACTAGAGCTCAGAGACCTGACTCTCTCCACGACAGATTTATGGATTCATGTCATTCTGTAAGGGCAAGGGGAGGGACCCCAGCCTCTTCAAGTTGCTGTTTGCATGGCTGAAAGCCAAAGGGGGTCAAGAGCATCATCTGTTTCCAAGAACATATTTTTAAAAATCACTTCTTGACCTGCTTTTCCAAGAGCCCTCATTATTTTCTGACTTCTATATATGGCTCTTTTCTATGCAGCACAACAGAGCCTTTGTTAGGCCCTCGGCAGAGTAGCTAAGGGGGTAAGGACTGCTTCCTGTGTTGGGCGTTATTCCACCCAAATGAGGAGCCAGTCCTGCAATCCTGACTTCCTACGACTAGTCCTTATTTGAATAGTCCCATTGACTTCCATGGAACTACTCTTTTCAGCAAGGATTGCAGGATTGAGCCCTGCTCTTCATGCAGCCAAGAGAAGCCATGCTGTCATGGAGGAATCTTCCGATCTTCATGGGAGGTATGGAGTGGACAACAAGCAGCCTTTCCCCCACACCCACTCCACTCTTACTCCCGTGTACCACAATCCTGCTTTGTACAAAGGGCAGAACAGCAGAGCTCGGTGGCATATGCCACTTCATTTTTATCTTGTTTATATATAAACTGTATGTTTTACTCCATCTTCCCTTCCCTCTTTAACAGCCCTGTAACTGTCCCAAGGAATGCATTATTCAATGGTAAAGGTGTCCATTTGTTTGCAAGGATATCGGATGCACCCTAATCTTCTCTCCCTGCATCACCAGTTTGAATATTTTTCCAAATTTGGAGGGGGAAGGAGAATTCAATGCTCACACAGTGAGTGACTAATGCACCAGCCAGAGCCAGGCAGAGTGTGGCTAGGCTTTGTACAAGCTTTTCCTGTGTAGCTCTACCAGTTCAACCTGCAATCCTCTTCTAGTCCTGGGCTCCCACATACACAGCTCTACTAATGCATCTTAATCCTGACCTGCAGCATCCCTGCTATTCCAGCCCTAGCTCCTGTCAAGCAAGTGCCCAGTCCACAAACACACCTGCTTAAATCTCCTGCACCCTGGTACACAATCTTCCCTCCCAACTTCAAAATCTGCCGGAATCACAGTCTCCCAGCTGTCAAACCTTCCACTGAACAATCCCTTACCTGGGAAACCAGAGATGTCCCATGAATTTTACAATGGCTTATTTTGATTTTGCCTGGAAGCTGTGCTTTGAAAAATGTACTGCTCCTGAAAGTGTTTGTACTGGCTTACAAACTATACGCACATTTTTCCACATGATTTTTAGCAAGTGATCTCCTGCAAAAGCCTGTAGTTATAGATTAAGAGCCAGATCCTCGTGTAGTTTCATTGACTTCTGTAGAACTACAGTAATTTAAAGAAGCTGAGGATCTGGCCTACAGCCCTGATTCCTCTCTTGTTTACTCTCGCTTTAGCCTACAGACTTCAGCTAAATTACTCCAGATTTACACTGGTGTAACTGGGAGCAGAATCAGGCCCTTATTCAGCTGGTTTCTGACTGCATCTGCTCTCAAAATAGACACTAAAATTGTCAGAATTCAGATGTGGGGAAAGCAAGTTGGTAATCAGAATGACATGATGTTAAGGTCTGTAATCTCAAAACTTAGCAAAACTAATAATGGAATATATGAAGCATATATGCCATGACTGAATTTTCAAGATGAAGGATTATAGGTGCTGGCTCAAGCCTTTAATCCAGTCCAATGGCAAAATTCAGATTTAGCAGAAATGAGCACAATTCACATTGATTCAGTGGGAGTTGTATCCACATCAGCGCTGAATTTAGTCCTAAAGATTCAATGATCTTTAGCAAAGTGCCTACTATCCTCAAACTAACAAGCAGTGTTGGTTAAACTCCATATCACAGCTGGGCAATGGACATGAGAGTATGGGAATTATTGTAGAGTTATAGTCTGGATAATCCCTGCAAACGAGGAAGGGCTTGAGCAGTTCAGGGAGTGATAATGGGAGGCAGAAACTATCAGGTGTAGCTCACCAATTTGCATCTTACCCAGGCAGGTAGTGACTAAAAGTTGTTGGCAGAGCTGATGGTGATTTAGACCCCACTGTAAAATGAATTGATTCAGTCAAGTTCCTAAAGAATAGGCATCCACATCATGAAAACCAGACTCGCATTTTACATGCAGTGGACACCCGTGCTGGCCCTCAACAGAAAGACCTAGGACTGAACTATAATGGAAACTGAATTTACCCACTCACCTTTAGAGTTGATTCCTTGTTGGTGTGAGTTGAGGGGGGAGGTTTGCACTGTTACTGCCCTTCCCATACCACTTCTCTATGAACAGAGGATGTCAGTCTCTAGGACTTACCATCTGGCACTTTTCATCAGTACTAAATTCACTTAAAATTGAAACGCAAAGATAATCTCTTTGAAAACTCTTCAGTTCTAAAAATGGAGACCCAGCTGTTTCTTATCTCTTTGTAACTTAACATTTGTTCAACATGAAAAGTTCGCAAGGCAGATTCAGCCTTCCAAGATCCATAAACGTGATCAGTATTTTTATACCCCAGGAAACAGTGGCCTTGTTTATCTCAAAATGTCCAAGATTAAGCTGATTTTGTTGTTGTTAATCTATCCGGAAATAAGCAGAGAGGCTTAATTGCAAACAGACTGAACTTTATGTAGGAAATATTTATGCCCTTTGGGGGCACCTAGAAAGTGAAGGTCTGAAATTAAAACCCTATCCCCTTCTCCCTTGCTCCCTGAAGCATGTAGGCCTGAAATGAGAGAGCCTGCTGTGTGCTAGCATAATATCTCAGTAGTTCCTATCCAGTGTAATACTCCAGCCATTTCAGTACTGGATTAACAGATGTTTCCTGCCATGTAAGAACTTCAGGTAACTAGTGATGCGTGTGTTTGTAGTGAAAGTATTTAAAGAGTCTGGAGATAAATTAGAAAAATAACAGCTGCTATATTAGCAACCTAATTCAACTACATGAGCACAAAGAACAGGCGTACTTGTGGCACCTTAGAGACTAACAAATTTATTTGAGCATAAGCTTTCGTGGGCTACAGCCCACTTCTTCGGATGCATAGAATGGAACCTATATTGAGGAGATATATATATACACATACAGAGAGCATGAAAAGGTTTTTTCCTCTTACTTAATTGGCCTCTCAGAGTTGGTAAGACAACTCCCACCTTTTCATGCTCTCTGTATGTGTATATATCTCTCCTCAATATAGGTTCCATTCTATGCATCCAAAGAAGTGGGCTGTAGCCCACAAAAGCTTATGCTCAAATAAATTTGTTAGTCTCTAAGGTGCCACAAGTACTCCTGTTCTTTTTGCGGATACAGACTAACACGGCTGCTACTCTGATACACGAGCACAGTGAAGCAGGAATGTTCTGCCTGATTCAAGAGCTTCACCCACATGTTTCCCAGCAAAATGCCAGCACACCCAACCAATGAAACAGAAGATAAAAAGCCTTACATTGTCAGAACAACTCCTGATCAATGATCCTGAGGACAGGACATGCCTGTCTATAAACCTCTGAGAGCTGCACTGTGTAGTGGATAACACATACACTGTAGGACAGAGCAAATGGATTCAGCTTAAATAAAAGCCCCACACAAACTTGCAGGAAAAATTTGAAATGAACCCAGAAAAAAGGGGGTGGTGATGTGTTCCAGTGTCAGTCAGCCTCTAGTCTCAACTCTAACACTGACTCCTTATGGGACCTTGAGCAAATCACATCTTAAGCTCTGTGTCTCAGTTACAGAGAGGGAAAATGGGGCTAATGTGCTGCTTCCCTTCTTTGGAAAAGCATTTCCTACTCCATACATGTAAAGCCTAACGCGAATGCTAAGTGTTATCACGATGAATTTGGTTTGAAAAAATAATTTACTTTTAGTTCATGTTAACTACTGCTTCTGAACTCCAGGTTCAACCAGGGCCCAGGCACACCAAAATGCTGCATGAAAAATTGCTCTCATGAGATTTCCTGCCCCCCATGTTTGCAGAACCAAGAAGTTTGTGTGAGTTTCAGCACAAGCCAACCTTTTGTTTTCTTCCCTACAAAGCCTCTCAGGCTTTCAAAAAACCCTTTTTATTTAGTTTGATTTATTGACACACAAGTAGCAAAGCCTCCTATTTTTATCTTGAAATATCCGTAAAAGAAAAGTTTTGGGGGTTGCAGAGAACGGGGCCCATCCCTCCTCCTACCTCACCCTGTTCATCCTACTGAAGGATTCTTCAAAGAAGCATAAAGAATCCATATCAGTGTCCAGTTCAGCAAGAGTGCTGTACACCACGCACCTTCCCTTTGTTCAGTCCTCTTTTCTTAGCACACCTAAAACAGAAGCTAAAATAGGAGTTGAGTGAAGCAAGCCCTAGTAAGTCACCACTCACAAACTGACTGGAGATGGGATAGGACTGCCATACCTAAAGCATGGGGCTATCCAAAGATACATCCTAAATCCCAGCAGATGCCTGGGAGAATCTGATCCATATCCTACAGTAAATGTTTATATCCAGCTGCTCCCTGCAAACCTCCTAGCATTTTGGTTCTCACTTCTGAGCTAAAATGCTATCCAGGCTGGACATATGAGAAATGAAGAGCCTATGCCCCAGGACATGTCTCGGGAGTAAGGGAGTTGGAGGAAAGTGTTAGTCTCCTTTAGACTGTGCTGTGTTCTGAAGGCTGCAGCCACTCCTGTAGACTGAAAATCAATGCCATATTCCTGCAAGGCTACACCATGCTCTGTCAGACTGTATCACATTCCTGCAGCCTGTGCTATGCATCTCCAGGCAATGCTGTGCTCCTGGAGTTCTTGAAACACTTTTGCACTTAGTGCCAAGTTCCTGCAGCCTGTGCCATGCCAGTCTCCTACCGACTGTGCCATAGTCCTGAAAACTGCAATTACTGTCATGCTCCTTGCAGTTAGCAATCATTGCTATGCTCCTTGGTGCCACGCTATTCCTTCAGTCTGAATCCCAAGCCCAGTGGTCTGTATCCTAATTCCTGTTTGGTAGGCTCTAACTTCTGAATAGCCTGCTGGCAAGAGCATGCACAGGAGACCAGAGATCCTTAGATTTATTGCTTGTCAACCAAAAAGTATATTAAAAACAAGGAGAGATAAAAATAGATGGGGAGCCTAGGGACCGGAAAGGCAGCCAGTGGAGATTAGAAGCACTGCTGGTTGACTCACCCAACTTGTTTTATTGTAGCATAGTTCTAATAACGGCTGTATTATTCCAGCTTACATACAGTGAGGAGACATTTGTTAGCACTTTTGCACATGAACGTTGTACATACTTCATTTCTGCCAGCTTCTCAACATTTGGGCTTGTGATTGCAAACAGGAGAGGGGGTGGCTCCAGAAGACAACCAGCCAAATCCTTAGCTGGTGCAAATCTGCAAAGCTCCATTGGCTTTAGTGGAGCTATGCTGACTTGCACCAGCTGAGGATCTGTCCCAATGTCTATCGTAAGATAGTTTCCACACTAAGACAAGGTTTAAGAAAGCCTCAAAAACGATTTTCTTCAGTAGCGAATTTAGTGCTGGTGAAAGTACTGAATTGGCTGTCAGCTCTGGGAAACAGTCTTTTGCTTCGCCACAGAACAGGTACAAGATACACTGTAATTGTCTAAGGCCTGGTCTACACTACCCCCCCACTTCGGACTAAGGTACGCAAATTCAGCGACGTTAATAACGTAGCTGAATTCGAAGTACCTTAGTCCGAACTTACCGCGGGTCCAGACGCGGCAGGAAGGCTCCCCCGTCGATGCCGCGTACTCCGCTCGCCGAGCTGGAGTACCGGCGTCGACGGCGAGCACTTCCGGGATCGATCCGGGGCACTTCCGGGATCGATTTATCGCGTCTTAACCAGACGCGATAAATCGATCCCAGAACATCGATTGCCTGCCGCCGGACCCTACGGTAAGTGTAGACGTACCCTAAGCTTCCCACCATGTTTGGCTCAGCCTGTTCAATCCATGGCTTCTTTGCAGAGACTGCCAAGGGGAGCAGTTAGTGCCAGTTGTGGTATGGACACCTGTCTGTTGGGAACTGGACTGAGACCACCCACTCATTTCACAGAGGCTGCCAACTACCTACTGCATGCTGATTTTTGGTCATTATCAACTTGGGCTACATTCAGACTTGGCCTAGAAGCAGGAGTTCATATCTCATTACGAATTCTTGAGCCATCCTGTATTTATCGTGTTAGCAAGTTAATACTGTATGGCTATTTGATTTTGCTGTGATTTTAATTGAAAAGTTTATTTACATTTTGGCTTCATCTGTTGTTCCTTAGCAATTATGAAAGGAACAAATGCTCTGAATTGTGGAGCTGTTTTAACTCTGAGAAGTGCTATAATCTTCCCTCTTTTGCTTTGGATATGAAAAAAAAAAAAACACCCCACGACAGTGACTTTATTTGACTCTGCCCCCGTATTGTGGGAGTTGGTTTGCTTTAACATAGGGCCAGACAGTGGATGGCATATATAACTCTCAATCCTTCCGCACCACAAATGTGGCCCACAGACCCTTTCTTGAAATGTGACAAAAACACCCAGTCCGGGACGCAACCAAACAAATAACACAAGAGAGGGCTCAAAATGACAGATACTTTTATAGAAATGAACTATAAGGTGAAATTCATCCCTGGGGGTAACTCTCCTAATGGCAGTGAGTTTCCACCAGACATGAATTTGGCCCTTACTTTTTTCCATAACCTTGTTTTCAGGCTTTTGCATTTCTGATGGTAGTAATTTACAGGAATAAACAGTGAGGTAACAGCAATTTTGTGTGGGAGAGGTACATTTTGGTTTGAAATGAGTGATGCACTCCATAAAGAGGAAGAGTCAAGAGGTAAGCATGTGGGAAAATGGAACATTTCTGCAGCTGAGTGAGAATGCAGTAGGGAAAAGGAAGCCACAGTACAAATTAAAGATTGCAAATAACAGGGCCAGATGCCAAGAGCCTTAGAAAAAAACACTTGATTAGACCAACTGTTTGCTTTACTATATAAAAACTGACCTCTTTGAGGAACTCGTAGCCTTGGCCTCTTGGGCGTTTGAGTACGTGCGGGTGAACCTCACAGTTCTTAGCCTTAAAATGGCAAGACCACGTCCATCATGATAGAGCAAAAATATAGAAGAAGAATCTTCTGCCCAGTAGATTTCCAGTTGGGCCAGGTGCAAATGCCTTTCCTGGAAAGAACTCTTGCCACATCAAGATGATAGCACCTTGTGCTTTATCCAACTTGGCAACACATGCCGATGTTTTTGTTGCTGAATAACTGTAATAATCTGACTTTGATTGTGTGGGTGGACGGGGTCGCTACTGCCAACTCTGACCATCCATAACTAGCAGACCTGGCTTGCCTCATGGGAAGTAGTACCTGGATTGATGAATCCTAGAGGCAATGTGCCAAACTTATCCCTGCACTTAAAATGAGCTCGGCACAAGAACTGAGGAAAGGACAGAAGTGGCTTTACACCTCTCCTGTGCTGAAGCTTCTAGAAGTCAGTTCAACCCTCAGCACCTATTACAGCAACTATGGGGTTGCCCAGCCTTGCTCAGCTGCCAACTGCCCTTATGGCCCATCCTGGTAGCTGGGATTACATGGGGGTATAAGAATATCCAAGTAGTGCCTCCTTTGTTCCCAGGAATGCCCCCAGCCTTCTGCCCCAGGAACTTCTATGGAGGGTGACGTAGAGTCAGCTATGCCAACTGTATATCTGCTGGGGACTTGGTACACCAGGGAAATTCCCCAGCACAAAGCCACCATAGGACTACTGTGAATGAGGCCCAATATACTTTGTCCTAGTGAAAATGATCATTCACTGCAATATTTTCCACCATCTGCCACTCTTCACAACCTGGTTCTTCATCTGATCATTTCATGAGGCCTTTACTGGGTGGTGGCTTTCTGTCACCATGTTTCACTGAAAGGGAGAGGGAAATTCAAGAGCTACAGTGCATGCATGGCCACCATGTCTTGCATGTGCTTTAAGGTCTTCTCCATTTGTGAAGCTGAGGAGTTGTACCCTGGACACTACATTGTGAAGCTGAGGAGTTGTACCCTGGACACTACATTGTGAATGAGGAGCACTCTCACAGAGACGCAAAGCTGCTCTGAGTAAGCAGGCAGACAGCGCTTGTATAGAACACGTATATTCCAAAGCTTCCAACTGCAGTTTCCTCACTTTTATTTGCATAGCTGTTACCTGCTTTCCAAACCCCCCATCCTCCATTCCATAACTGTAAGGTAGCAGCCGGGGAGGTCTGTGAATGAATTCTGCTTATGCAATATAATTAACTAGCACAAAGGTTACCAGAAAGGAGTATTAGCTCTTGCTAACTGCACAGAATAGCAACACATCAGGAACTCCAGAGCACCCTGTCTCTTCCCATTTGCAATGAAATAGCAAAACGCATAACAATTAATACTTAGCTCTGGCAAAACCTTTTAGAAACATTGAGGAACTAATTATAACAAAACCTCTGTGAAACAGGAGAGTATCGGTATTTCCATTTTACAGATGAGGAAACTGAGAGGGGTTGTTTTCCCAAGGCCACTGAGGTATCTGGGTTTAGAACTCAGGAATTCTCTGCTCCCAGAGAATTCTCTTGTGCTCCGAGCTCTGGACCATGCCTTTTTGTAATGAACTCAAAAATTCTCTTTTGTACCCCTCCACTGTAAACCTACAATAGCACAATCTAAGTGCAATTATTTCCATAGCCTAGGGCACCTAATCTGCAAAATTATTCTATATGCTGAAATATGTTTAGCAATCAGTATAGCTAGAAGGCTTTTTATAGATATATATTAAAAAATTCCAAAACATCCATATATAAAACACTTCTAACCTTCCTCCCTATATGTACTAGAGGGCTGGGGAGGAGGGTCAGGTGAAGGTAATTGCAACTGCCTCAGGCCCCAGCTGTCTGAATATTTGAGATTTGCTATATTTAAAGGTGCATTCCAGCATCTTTTCTAAGCAAACAATGATTTTAAACTAAAATGGAATAAAATCCCTCGAGCAAGCTTAATTCAGGAATGTGAGGGTACAGTACCAGCGGCAAGGGGGAGTCACTAAAAAAGGAAGGAATAGCCTAGACTACTTTGCACTAATATTGCACCTTTCATCCACGGATCTCAAAGGTCTTCAAAAACATTAATGAACACTGACAACTCCCCGTGGCATGGCTATTACTGTTCCTATGCTACAGATGGGGAAACTGAGGTACAGAAGACCACTCATCCCCCATGTAACTCAGTGGAGTCACAGCAAGGATGCATTTGTCTCAGAGAAGGTAAATAACTCTCACAAGTTCAAACAGCAAGTCAGTGACATGGCAAGGTATGGATACCTAATTTAGGCCTGGTGCAACTGTTGATTTCAATGTAGTTGCAGTCAAACTAAAATCAGAGCATTGGTGGCTCAGTGGTAAAATTCTTGCTTCCCACTGTGACGGGTTGGATCACAGAAACCCCCTTGGGAGCTGCCACCCGATGTGCAAAGACTACCCCTGCTTCTGTTTTCCCTGCCAGCTCAGGACTCCAGCACCCTGTCTTGCTGAGCCAGACACTCCCGTCTGCTCCAACACAGACCCAGGGTCTGACTCACTTGCCCCAAAGCTGCAAATTTACCTGAAAACAGCTCACAGAAGTGTGCTTGTCTTTAGCACTCAGATGCCCAACTCCCAATGGGGTCTAAACCCAAATAAATCCGTTTTACCTTGCATAAAGCTTATGCAGGGCAAACTCATAAATTGTTCACCCTCTATAACACTGATAGAGAGAGATGCACAGCTGTTTGCTCCCCCAAGTATTAATACATACTCTGAGTTAATTACTAAGTAGAAAGTGATTTTATTAAATACAGAAAGTAGGATTTAAGTGGTTCCAAGTAGTAACAGACAGAACAAAGTAAGTCACCAAGCAAAATAAAATAAAATGCGCAAATCTATGTCTAACCAAACTGAATACAGATAATCTCACCCTCAGAAATGCTTCAGTACGTTTTTTCTCAGGCTGGACACCTTCCAGGCCTGGGCACAATTCTTTCCCCTGGTACAGCTCTTGTTCCAGCTCAGGTGATAGCTAGGGGATTCTTCATGATGGCTCCTCTCCCCCTCTGTTCTCTTCCACCCCTTTATATATCTTTTGCATAAGATGGGAACCCTTTGTCCCTCTGGGTTTTCACTCCCCCCTCACTCGAAAAGCACCCAGGTTAAAGATGGATTCCAGGTAAGGTGACATGGTCACATGTCACTGCAAGACTTCATTACCCACTTGCCAGCACACACATATACAGGAAGACTAACAGGTAAACACAGCTATCTGCAGACAATGGTCCTGGTTAATGGGAGTCATCAAGATTCCAAAGCACTATTAATGGCCCACACTTTGCATAATTACAATAGGCCCTCAGAGTTATATTTCATATTTCTAGTTTTAGATACAAGAGTGGTACATTTATACAAATAGGATGATCACACTCAGTAGATTATAAGCTTTGTAATGATACCTTACAAGAGACCTTTTGCATGAAGCATATTCCAGTTACATTATATTCATTTATCATATTTTTATAAAACTATTCCAGTTACATTATATTCACTTCTTATTATGTTTTTATAAAACCATATAGACTGCGCAACCTCACACCCACACAGGAGACATGGGTTCAATTCCTGGCCAAAGCAACATATGCACGAGAGCTAAAATTGTCTCCAACAGTCCTGATTCCCCACTTTAACCACAGGGCAACACAGAGAGTCATTTTACTTCTGCATAATTGAGTAATCGGGGTTTTAAAGAGGGCAAATCAACAAATAGTCTCAAAGTCCTTCTCAGATATCATAGGGGAGAAATTTGGAGGTGTTAACATGCAGGTTGCTTCTGCTTGCATTTCTTTAGTTAAAGTTAAAGGTGTGGAGAGACGTTTTAGGGAAGAGCATGTGTGGTAGTAGAAAATGAAAGCAGAGTGCGTCTGAAGTCCTAGAAACACTCTCTCTACTGTCCAATAGACAGCAGCACATGGAAACTGCTACTTAACTAACATGCACTAGAAACTCATGCACCCAAGTTCAAAACCATGTTAATGTAGCTAAAATGCTGTCAGCCACATATTAACCAGTCAGAGAGAAGTGGAACATGAGTACTTTGTGAAAATGGGCATACTTAGTGTGCACTGTAATGGTTTTCATCCTAGGTTTTTTATTCTGCTGGCCTTTCTGAAAACAGTCTGCCATGTTCCAACACAATCTGAAAGGAGACACCTAAGGTTGCCAACTTTCCATTTGCAGAAAACCAAACACCCTTGCCCCACCCCTGAGGCCACACCCCCACTTGCTCTCCCCCACACTGGCTCACTCACTCATTTTCATCGGGCTGGGGCAGGGAGTTGGGGTGTGAGAGGGGGTGAGGGCTCCGGCTGGGGGTGTGGGCTCCGGGCTGGGGCCGGAGATGAGGGGTTTGGAGTGTAGGAGGGGCAGAGGTGAAAGTAAGCCGGTACGGTACGGCGTACCGGCAAGAGCTAGTACGCCGTGCCGGACCACACTGGCTTCCGCGGCCGGGATTTAAAGGGCTCTGGGCTCCCGCCCGCAGCTCCGGCGGCTGGGCTAGGGCCGGGATTTAAAGGGCTCAGAGCTGCTGCAGGGAGCCCAGAGCCCTTTAAATCCCGCCCACAGCTCTGGCGGCCGGGCTGGGGCCCATGCGCCCAGGAGAGGGTGAGAACATGGCAGGGGCTTGGGACAGCGCTCTGTGGGGAGCCGAGGCCTGGGCAAGCGGGACTGGGCCGGGCAGCATGTCCGGGGAAGGGCTGCTTGGTCCCGGTCCATCAGTGCCCCAGGGAGCAGCGGCTAGCGGGGCGCAGGGAGCTCAGGGCAGACGCAGTCAGAGAGCGGCTCTGCCCCCGGGCCGGCTCCCCCAGCCAGAGGCTTGTACCCCGAGGGGCTGGCCGAGCGCTAGCAGCCCTTGTGAGCTGGACATGGGGCTCCCAGGGGCTCTGCCCTGGACTAGGTGGGGGTCGGGCTCAGTGACCGGTCCCTTTAGGGTGGAACCGGCTCTTGGAACACCCTGCCCCCACTCTGTCCAGGGGCAGCCAGAGTCCCCCGATCAGGGCTGAGCAGTCCCTCTTTGCTCCAGCACGTTTCCTTCCCAGGCCGCTCCAAGCCCCTCCAGTGTGGGGGAGTCCGATTCACCCAAGGGAGGCAGCTGCCGTGGGGCAGCCTGGCTGGTGGCAGGGCCAGAGGCTGGCCCAGGACTGGAGCAATCACTGCTTGGGGAGCGCCGGGCAGGACCCCAGAGCCCCAGCAGCGGGGCAGCCCCGGGCCCACACAGCAGCAGGGAGCAGAGTCCAAAGCCCAGGAGCTTGTCCATTCCTGAGGGGGAACCAGGGGAGCTCTGGGCTGGGGTCTTCTGCTTCCGGCGTGAGGGCTTCGCCCTGCTTGTGCTGGCATGAGCGGGGCCTGGCATGGGGGTCAGGCTGCCTTGCCCAAGAACTGAGCTGCCCAAGCTGTGCCCACTAAGGGCAGCCTGCAGAGTCCCCACATCCCTGCAGGCAGCGTGAGCTGCTGGCCCTGGCCAGAGGCTGCATCGCTGCGGGGTGCCACCATGCTCATCCCTTCCAGGGAGGGGTCCCAGGCCGGCCAGGGCCCCGAATCGGTGCTGAGCAGGGCCCGTGCACAGAGCAGCTCCGAGCAGGAATATTTATTGGGGCCCAGACCCAGCGTCCATTGCCCAAGCAGCTCGGTGCCTGGGCTGGGGCCGGGATTTAAAGGGTTTGGAGCTCCCACAGCTGTGGGGAGCCCAGAGCCCTTTAAATCCTGCCCCCAGATCCGGCGGCTGGGCTGGGACTGGGATTTAAAGGGCCCTTTAATTTGCCCCTGAGCCCTGGGGGCTCCCACCCACCTCTACAGCTGGGAGCCCCGGGTTGATTTAAAGGCCCTGGGGCTCCCAGCTGCAGCTGGTGCCCCAGGGCCTTTAAATCTTGAGAGGCCCCGCCTCTTCCGGTTGAGGCCATGCCCCCCTTAGGACTCTGGCAGTAACGGTAAGTCCTGTAAGTTACTTTCACCCCTGAGGAGTGGGCTCCGTGCTGGGGGTTGGAGCTGAAGGTTTTGGAGTGTGGGAGGGAGCTCCAGGCTGGGACGGGGTTGGGGTGAGTTCGGGCCCCGGTGAAAAAAAATTTTCAGGCCCCCCAGCAAGGGCCGACCGGCTAAACAGGGCTGACGAGGGGGGGGGGGAAGCCGGGCCCCCTTCCGGACCACCGGGCCCCGGTAATTTGTACCGGCTTCCCCCCGCCCCTCGTCAGCCCTGGTGGGGGGTGAGGGGAGCTTGGCTGGCGGGGGGTGCAGAGCAGTCACTAACTTTTCCCTATGGTCGGCGCCTATGGTGAACCCTGCCTCCTGAGAGCACAAGGGCAGAAACAATATGAATGTTCTGGATTCCTTGGAATGAATGCTCTCTCAAGAGCAGGTCCTCTTGTGCTTTCGTTTGTTTTCCCCTTCTCCAAAATCCACCACCATTTGATAAACTCTCTTGTTGCAATCAGACTTAGGGCCAAATCCTGCTTGCTTCACTCATGCGGGAAAAGAAGGAAAAGGCCAGTGCACTTGGGACTCAGCAGCTGATCCAGATTGGGCTTAAACGATGGGCCCTATATGGGAGGGAGACCTGGTGAATCAGAGCTGCCTTAGAGTTCAGATGGAGTCAGTCAGAAAACAAAGGCAGGTGAGAGCTGCCTCAGAGGTCCCTGAAGGAGTACAGGAAGGAAGGGGTAGGTGAGAGTTTCCTGAGCACATGAGAGAGACAGAAGGAGCAGCAGAGTGGTGCCCTGGAGGGGGGATCTGCAGTGAGCAGAAGGCTCTGCAGGCCCTCCCTGGTAAGAGGGAGGAGTTGCCAGGAAGCCAGTAGAGGGACAGGCAGGCTTGTTCATCTTCCTGAGCCAGAGAGCCAAGGCCATAGAAGGCAGAAGAGGGCTGAAGGCTAAGAGCAGCAGAGGGAGATGCCTGCTGGCTCTTTGAGCTGGAGGGCCAGAGAGATCTGAAGGCTGGGGTGAGGGACGCTGGAATAATACATGGGAGGTGAGTGAGGTGAGAGATGCTGGAGCTGCAGAGAACCTGAGTGTGGTGAGGGATGTTGGAGCTGTACGTTGATGGCATAGGCGGTCGGTGATCCGGCCGCTGGGGGAGGCAAGCCCCCAGCCCCTCCCCTTCTGCCTGAGGCCCTGCCCCTCCTCCTCCCTGTTAGCCCCACCCCACAGGAGCCGAGGGCACCCCCACAGCGGGCCCTAGCGCCGGGCGGCACGGCCGGGACAGCCCCTGCCCCAGGGCGCCTTGCAGGGTGCGGCAGCAGCGCCCCCAGCACCAGGTAGCAGGGCAGCGCGGTCCCAGGGCCAGCCACCTCAAGTCCCCGCGACAAGCCGTCCAGCCCCTGGGAATGACAGGAGGGGGACTGAGGGCAGAGCATGTGCATGGCCACTCCAGGCTGTTTGGGTGGGCACAGCCTCTCCCAGCCTATGATACCCGCCGCCCATAGTTGATGGACTCTCTGGGGGGTTGATTTGTTATGGTTTATATGCACAGCACTTTCTGCTGTAATAAATGAACACTGCAAGGGCTATTTATACTCAGAAAGACCATTTGGATTATTTTTAGGGAGCCACTGAAGGGGAAACTGAGGCAGGCACATTGTTAGTGCTGCAGCTTGATGCAGAAGGGTGCCCTGGTCAAGGGCTGCCATAGGACACCCAGTAAAGTCAATGGGAGCAATTCTCATGAGTCAGGCAAGCAGAAAGAGCCCTTGGGTAAAATCCTGGCCCCACTGAAGTCAGTGGCAAAACTCCCATTGATTTCAGTGGGGTTAGGGTTACACCAGTTCTTCTCTTACCTGCATGTAAAGTGCCATGCACAACAGTGCTGCCTTTCAGCAATGCCCCACACAAGTGAGGAAAGTGTCCAGAAATAGTTCACTGGAGTTGGAAAGGGGCATGTCAAGCAGGCAGACTGAGTTACTTCACACACGCTCTCCATTACATGGCTCCACTCCTTGCAGGGCCTAATGCTGCAGTCCTTTAACACGTGCAGCTCCCCTTTCTGTCTCTGTGAAACAGCAAGATCCCACTTGTTTACCCTTGAGCATCAAAGCACGCTCATAATTTACTGTTAGAGAGTGGCCGGGATGTTAGTTCAGCATGTTACAAAGATAAGGGCCTGTTGGGAAGTTGTGATCTATATCTAACCGCCCCCTAAGGTTCAAGAGGGTTCTGATCTGCAGTTCAGTTTCTGACCCATCTCTAGTTACCTAGGAAGCCCAATAATGCAGATTTCCAACCCAGACCAAATTTAAACAACATTTAAAGCTACATGTTCCCTTTTTCATGGGCGCAGTCTCACGTCTCACAAGAGCTTGTGCTTACAGCAAAGTCATCATGGATTATGAGTGCACAATGGCCATTTTTTTTAAAAAAGCAAGAATTTGAGGAGGCCCCTGGATTCTTTACTGGAATTAGCCCTTCCTTTATGAATTCCAGAGTTAAATGTTGTAAATGTGCTTCGCATACTCCTTCCCCGCACCCAAGAAGAGAGATCTGCTGGACACGTGCTGAGCAGAGCAAGGGAAGATGTGGTGTGAGTCAGGAGCCTGGAAGGCTGAAAAGAATAGATGGGAGAGAGCTATGCAGCCTTCAGTCTTTGTAAGATTTACTGCCTTTGCCTCTTGCAAAGACCTTGTGTGCATGTGCATGTGTCCGTGTCCAGGGCAGGCAGTAAACAAGAACTTGGAAGGGGGAAGGAAGCCAAGAGAAAGTCAGGCATATTAGTCACACAGCTGCATTTCCTGTCAAAGGACCCCAGTTGAGTAATCACTCAAGATATGCTGGTTGGTTTTTCCCCTATTTTAGTTTATTTGAGCTTGCCAATAGATTTTGTAATTTTTTTTTAAGTCAGCCTCAAAGGGGAAAATGAAGAAGAAACAGACACAACTTTTCAGATTTTCTTTCTCTTTTAATTAACTGAATGCTCTTCAGTCACTTTTCAAGAATGTGAGCAGTGCAAAGTAGATCTGGGCCAAAGCATGTTCCACATGAGACAGGTCTGATGTTTCCAGGATATATATTTACAGCAGGGACTGGGCATCAGGACTCCTGCATTCTGTTTCCAGCTGCTGCCACTGACTCACTCTGTTCGAGCCATATATCAGGTTCTCCATAACTCAGTTTAGCCATATGAAAAATGCACCTTTAATACCTAACTCATAATGGTGGTGTGAGTCTTAATTAATTAATGCTTCTAAAGAACATTGGGGTCTTTTGATGAAAGGTGCTGTAGAAGTGCAAGTATTTTTCTAAGGGAAAATTGAAAGAAGATTCCAGCTGGTGGTTAGTAGAGATTGCAATGAGACCACAGTTCCACTTCATGGATTTTAATTAAACAGTAGAGCATTCCTGTGAACAGATTTTAAGAGAAGTGGTTAAGTGGCATAAGAGTAATGGCATCAGATTAAGGAAAGGAAAACTTGCTGACATTTAGTGCCATTAAAGTGTGGAATAATGTTCCAAAGGAAGTGATGGAAGCATGATCTCTTGAGACATTCAAAATTAGACAAAACACTAGCAGACTTACGATAGGGAACACTCGTGTAATATTAAGAAAGAGACTAGATCTAATACTGTAAGGCTTTTTCATTGCTAGATTCTGTGATTAAAAAGGTACTGGCTCTAGCTATGTGATACCCGTGTCAGGAAGATGTATCCACAAAGCCCATGAAGAAATGAATGCCTAAAATGTTGCATTTTTCCCGGTGTTTGCAAGAGAGTGCCTCATTTCTCAACAAATATAACATCAGAATGATAAAGCCCACATTATACAGGCCACCTACGAAAAATACCATGAGCCTACTTAAAGACCTATGCCAGCCAGTGGCTTATATCCCTGGCTGTAGGTCTGACTAGGTGATCCTTTGAAAATGACTGTGAAGGGGGGAAAAATCTGTTTCGGTGGCTATATAAACATAGAGTTGATCATTGTAACTTAAAATGTATAATAACACAGCTTCATACACTGCATGAGGAATGAAATTTACATTTGTGTGTAAATTAGTGGTAATGTTATATAATCCTCCAATTTGGTATCTCAGATGTGTAATGTTTCCAAACCACAGTTTACGAGTAAATGTGATGTAAACAGCTTTCTCAGCCAGTAAAATTGTATAAACTCAACTGAATGTCAGATTTATACAGATTTACTTTTACAGGAATGTTGAAAGGTTGTTTATATACCTTTTGTAAAGTGATTTAAAATTTTCATTTGTACATATTTATAATGCACTGAAAATGAGCCACTTACGAATCATGGCCCAAATATTGAAAATTCCCCATTTAAATTGTGCCTGCAAAATCTGCACTCTCAACTTTTCTGTGAGCAAACTCTAAAAGAGGTGGTATGCTCATTCTAACAGGTATTTACATCTGTAATGACTTGTTTTGTGAGGGCAAATGGCCTTTTCACCCTCACAGTGGATATGTATGTGTATTTTGTAGGCACAGTTTAGGTGCACATTTTTGAATATTTGGCTCCATGTGTGAATTAACATAAATCACCAGTTTGCTAGTGCAGTGTAAACTTTGTAAATTTTCCTTTTTTTATGCAGTGTGATGTGTGAATCTTTCTTTTTTCCTTATGTTCGTTATATGTACTTATAAGGTTCAAATAACTCTAATACCTAATATACCAGAATCAAGTATAGTAAGATTATGAAATTCTTAGCATTTTCAAATCAGCAGATAAACAATAACTAATTCTGCCTATCTGCTGACCTACCTATTTATCTTAGGTACTTATGTGGCTCCCCTCACCATAGTATCTGAGTATCTCACCTTAATGTATTTATCTTCACAATACCCCTATGAGGTAGGGAAGTGCTATTATCCCCCTTTTTACAAATGGGGAACTGAGGCACTGAGCAGCTAAGTGACTTGCCCAAAGTCACACAGGAAATATTTGGTCTCCTAACTCAACCGTGAGGCTGGCAAGAATTACCCTCCCAATTTTACAAATGGGGAAACTGAGACATGGAGAAATTAAGTGATGTCCCCAAGGTCAAATAGGGGCAGAAGCAGAATTAGGACTCAAGACTTAGACTCCTAACCCCTCACTCAAAGTACTAGACTGCTCTCTCGCTCTCGCTCTCCATCAGTGAAATAATCACCGCTGGTATAGTGAGCAGCAGTCAATGCTGTGTTAATGTAGTGGTTATGTGATGTACATAGAGGTGAATTAGACAAATAAGTGCTTTATTGAGAAGCTAAATCAACTAGGGAAGCAGCATGATGGGCAGTGGATTTGGACTCTTGGGACTTTTCCAGCCCTGCAATTGGTCTACTATGTGAAATTTGACAAGTTACTTCACTTCTATATGCCTCAGTTTTCCCATCTGTAAAATAAGGATGATCCTAATACTGACATGCTTTGAGATCTGTGGATAAAATTTGCTATATTGTTCTGTTCCAACTCCCATTAAAGACAATGGAATGATTCTCAACAAATTTACTGAATCAGGCCCTACAAAATCAAGTATGATGATGATGATTATTATTAGCTCCATGAGCAAGAGCGCTAGTGTTGTCATTAAAATGGTTTCCGAAACACTAGACATGCAATTCTCCAGCCACCACAATCAGTGAAACACAAGTTCGAAACAGTGCTTCATCAGACCAATCTATGAGTGGCTAATCAGCGACCCTAAAGGAAGGAAACTATTGCCTAGAAACATCTAATAGCTGGACATTTCTTTCATGGATATCAAACACATCACAATCCACACCTGCCAATGCACAACCAAACATACTGGCATTTCAAAGATATGAAGACATTTTTATAGTGGGTGGGGAGGAAAAGGGAACAACCAAATTACTTAAGGACACTAGAGTCTGATAGCTCTTATACAACTCAGAATAGAACTAGATGAAATAAAAACTCCAAGAGGGTCTTAAATCTTTTAAGTTTTCAATCATCACATCCTTTAAACTGTGAGACAGGAAATGGGGAGAGCCATTAGAGTTTAACCATTTTATTGTTTCACTTTCTGTGATAACATTGGGAACTCTCCCTCTTGAACTAGGAGTGGTTGGTAAGAAAATTCCACACTGCTGAGAGCCATGTGCTGGCAGAGGACTTTTTGATAGAACCACTACCATAGGCGCTAGAAGTAGGAGTGCAGGGGGTGCTGCAGCACCCCCTGGTTTTATGCAGGGTGCCGGCTGCCGGCTATGCACGCAGGGTCCCAGCTGCCGGCCCCATGCCCGGGATTCAGTTCCTGGCTGCGCACACGGGATCCCAGACCCCTTACCCCTCCTGGAGACACGGCCCTGCTCCCGGCCTCAGCTCGGGGGAAAGGGGGGGTAGAGGTAAAAAGTTTGGGGATAGTTTTGCTGGCTTTCAGCACCCCCACTATAAAAAGCATTCCAGTGCCACTGACCACTACAGTGCTCCTGTGCAAGAGGGCACTAGGGTTGCAGCTAGGCACTGGATGTTCTGCACCCCTTCCACCTTAAAGACAGGCCCCACACCAGTATTCGATATGCCCATATGGAGAGGAGGATAGGAAACTGAATGGGGGATTTGGGGGGTGATCCTACAAGCTACTTGATGTAGATTGGCAGCTGCAGAGAGGCCTCAAAACTGGAGTTCCTTTCCTCCAAAATCAGTGTAGGATTCCCACATAAAGTTAGATTATGTGCAGGCTTCAAAAATTTCACTTCCAGAGCAAATATGACTGGCAAAGGGTTAACTTGACTAATGGCAACACATCTGTGAAAATGGAGAGGGTTGAATGCAGCTCCTGAGCCTTAATAAAATGCAGGTGTTTTTATAGTTACTTTAAAAAAACCCAGCCTCGTACTGCTGCAAGCATGTAAAAACAAGCACCTAATGCTGTGGAAAAAATGTACTATTGGATAATGAGAGAGCAGTTTGGAAAGGCAGCAATGGGTTGTGCGAGGGGGTTGTGAGGAATGCAGCAGTCACTGGTTGTGGTCTACCTTAAAGTTCAGAGAGAAAAAAACACATAAATCTTCTAAGAACAGCTCCTCTGACCACATGAATTTGGCCTCCAGTGTATTATACCAGGGATTAACTTTTGACATTTTCCTCACAGTCACTGTGGCCCCTGTCTCTCAGTCTCTCCCTCCAGATTATTTGAGATCTAGTTTATTTTACTTTTTCCTTCCTCTGTTTTCTACTCTATGTTAATGGAGCGCATAAGGAACATACATAGCATGTACACGCATCCTATATGCACAAATACTGTATACACACATATTCTCTTGTCTGTTTGGTGTAAGGCTGCCTTGCGGGAGGAAGCGTTATTAAAATTATAGGACAAACTAGGTAAAAGAACTTTTTAAATACATAATTTTTTTCTCTCTTTGTGCACACCTCAACTCCTCCACTCCCTGGACAACACTGTGGAGACCATTTATGAAACACATTGGTTTGAGTGCCTACAATTTTATTAGAGGAGACAGGTCTGGTCTCAGGGACTGAACCTTGTGTTTCACCTGATGATCAGTCAAATCAAAAAGAGGAAATTATTATTATTTATTTGTCTTACCGTAGCATCTAGGAGCCCTAGTTATGGAGCAGCACCCATTGTGCGAGGTGCTGTACAAACACAGAACAAAAAGGGTTTACAATCTAAGTATAAGATAAGATGGATACAGACAGGGTAGTATAAATAAACAATGAGACAGTATTAGTCAGCATGATAGGCAATAGTCTCTGCACACCAGCAGCTTCATCATTGTCAGTTTTTTTGCAATCAGTCATCATGGCAAAGGAGAGTTTTGAGAAGGGATTTGAAGGCAGATAAAAAGGTGACTTTCCGGGAAGTAGAACACAAAGACTTGGGGAAGCAAGGATCCATTCATAGTGCCTGCCCCATGGTATTGAGGGTTGGTGGGAGTAGGGCTTTTACAATGCTGTCATCCTCAAGGAGTAGTTCCATGAGTAGTACCATTGAGACGGCTAATGATTTTTTGGTACCCGTACAATGAAAGTCACTGCACAATGTAACAGCCTCCATGAAAACTCAGCCTCTTGGAAAGAAAAGGTACAATGATCAGATTGAGCACAACTTTTATGATACTGGTGTACTTCCACTTGTGGAACAGAAGGAAATAACTATTCTCCCTCTTCTGTTACTACAGCAGGAAGAGGAATACCTTTTGGGATTTGCTGTGGGGTATTTAGTGTAAGAAGTTACACAACAGCATTTTAGCAGAGGATACAAAAGCACCAGCGAAACTAGACAACCTGCCAATCCATTCATCAGAGGGCCTGCAGCTACCATTTCAAGGAAGATGAAGCAGTAATAAATACTGAACAAAGCAAGTTAATCTGTGCCCAGAAACATTTAAAAAGTGAAGTAAAACAAAATCAGAGCGGCTGCATTAGCTCATGCCAGCTCTTGTTAAAATGGGAGCAGAATTCTCCCTTATGACTATGAGCAAAAAAAACAAAAACAAAAAATCACACCCAAACTAGCCCATTCTTGACATGTTATCACTGTGTAGTGTGCATCTTTGCATCCATGACCTCATTCCAACAGGTCAAGGATAGTCCCAACCTGAGTTATTAGCAATGATGGACAGGAATATAAGGCTATGGATAAAGAAGGGAGATGCATTCTTTCCTCGCTTTAACCTATCTATCATCTTCTCCACACTCATTGAAACATCTCTCTCCCTGACTTCCCACCACCATCAAAAACTAAATGAACTTTAAGAAGCCTTTTCTCCCGATGCAGATTTAAAAATAAAGGTCTATACTGCAATAGGGGGCTCAGTGGTAGAGCCCTTCATTAAGAGTACCTTAAAGATTCCCATCAAGACCCTGATCCAAAGCCCAGTAATGTCACTGCGAGTCTTTCCACTGACTTCAGTGAGCGTTGGATCAGACCCCATTTGAAGGGCCTAACACAGAGACGGCTCAGTAAGCATCAGCCCCTGCCCTTCTCCTCTTCTCCAGCACTCCCTACGATCCTGCCTTTTCTCTGGATTCTACTCTCAGGTATGGCTAATTTGTGTAGCTCTGTTCCCATTTTGTCTAAGTAAGGACATTGGGATTTGGCTTATGGTCATAAAGGAAATATTCTCCAAGACTGCAAGTGGGACAAAATGCTTGAATGTTTAACAGGTATCCAAGTGCACAATAGTATCAATATGCTATGAGTGTGGAACAGTTATCACGCTCCTCCCAGTCCCACTGTGTTCACCTTGCAATGGTTTGAGAATAGCTGAAATGGGTGAACAGGAGCACTGCTGCAGAGGCCTTCACCCCACAGCAGGGCTGAGAAAGGATGGCTGGAAAGGAATGAACATGGTTCTGTTTGCTTTCCCTATCCCATACATTACTGTGGGCTATTTCCAAACATTTAATTAAAGCTTTTGTCTGACTGCTCAACACAGAGATCGCTGTGTTTTCTTGAAATCACAACACAGGAGCACCAAAGAAAATACAAGAGTGTCACAGAAGGAGCCAGGAAAAGACAAATGAATAAAAAAGCATATCAATTGAAGAATACATTTCCCAGAATACAGCACTCAAAGGTCATGAGGTCACAGATGCTCAGCTGCTCATGCATATCCTCTATTCTCTCTGCTTGCATGCTTGCCCCAGCGAGGACAAAGATTTAATGAGAATAGGGTTAGCTTTTGCAGTTCTCACCCTTCCTTAGTCCCTACATCCGAAAACCCCTTTGAAGATGGAATAGACACACATTGAACTAACCCAGTGCACAAGCACAATCTGGGGTTGTCTGAGCAGGTACAAAAGTACAAGGTGGCTGTTGTCCTCAAACTGCCCTTGATATAAACAAAACCATGGAATCAAAGACTCATCACATTTAGGAATGAAAAGGACTTTATTGCATGGGTTGTCTGCCACTTCCCCCATCCACTGCCTCCTGGACAATGCACTTGCTGGCAAACTTAAGTTCTCAAATTTTGATACAGGTTTTGATAGAAAGTACATCTTCAGTAAAGTCTGCATTAATGCCATAATTTTAATGGATCTATGCATCCTGAATGGGAGAAAGAAGGAATAACATTAACCAGTCTCACTCTAAAGTTAATTAAAGTTGTCTGTGCACAGAAGATGTTTCAGTTTGTTTTGGATCATTGGGGACAATTTTTAGGTCTTAATTTGGAAATAGAAATATCAACTGCCTTTAAGGTCAAAAAAATTCCATGGGGAGGGAAGGGCCTTCGTGCCAAGCCTAGGTTTTACCTAATGTTCAAAGGCACCCTGGTAGTTGGAGCCAACCATAAAACTCTATGATACCGTCTTATGTAGAGTGAGAAGTATTACACTTCCCACTCCCAGGAGTCATTCCATCACACAGAGTTCTATCTTGCATCTGTCCCCACACTATCCAGAATCTGATCAGTAGCTACCCACGTGAGAGTTTATAACAATTTCTGTTAGCTAGTACATTGTTCCTAAGGCTACGTCTTCACTACGGGGGGGGGGTCGATTTAAGATACGCAAATTCAGCTACGCGAATAGCGTAGCTGAATTTGACGTACCGCAGCCGACTTACCCCGCTGTAAGGACGGTGGCAAAATCGACCTCCGCGGCTTCCCGTCGACGGCTCTTACTCCCACCTTCGCTGGTGGAGTAAAAGCGTCGATTCGGGGATCAATTGTCGCGTCCCAACGGGACGCGATAAATCGATCCCCGAGAGGTCGATTTCTACCCGCCGATTCAGGCGGGTAGTGTAGACCTAGCCTAGGATATCACAAAGAAATCCCAATCAGTCACAACAGCAGACTATTTAGAGATGTGTTAGAATCAAAAAGTGACTGTAAAACCAGTCCCATGGTAGTGCACATACAGTATCTGTTCTGTGTGGGTGTGATTTAGGATTCAACAGTCTCTGATTGCCATCTGCTTGTGTCTTCACAGTCAGATTTGTTTAGTTTAGAGACAAAAAACAAACTCTGTCAGCCCTTCAGAGCCAATATAATTTCTTCAAGACCGACCCAATCTACCTTGAATTCCCCCCCCCAGCTACTTAGTCACTTCCTGTCTTTGAATTTCACCATAAAGCCTCCTTTCCATGTTAGCCCCTGATTGACATTAAATTCTAGTCAGTTTCCTTCCCCCAACTTTCATTACTGCCACCTCCCACTCTTCCCTCACCGTAAGGCTCACCCCTGCTCACCTTTGCCTCACCCTAGCCTCATGGGTGCATAAACTGTTGGCTGTAAATCCATGTTAATCTTCTTTCTTTTATTCTAGTGCAGGGATCGGCAACCTTTGGCACGTGGCCCGCCAGGGTAAGCACCCTGGCGGGCTAGGCCGGTTTGTTTATCTGCCACGTCCGCAGGTTCGGCCAATTGCAGCTCCCACGGCCCGCGGTTCACCGCTCTAGGCCAATGGGGGCTGCGGGAAGCCGCGGCCAGCACATCCCTCGGCCTGCACTGCTTCCCGCAGGTAAACAAACCGGCCCGGCCCGCCAGGGTGTTTACCCTGGCGGGCCGCGTGCCAAAGGTTGCCGATCCCTGTTCTAGTGTATCTCCATACCTTATTGGGTCCTGCCTAGGAGAGTCACTCTCCCCAAGACACCACCTTATGCTCTCTGTTCCCCCTCTCATTGAGAGAAGCATGGCATAATACAGAGGCACAAAAGTTACCATATAGAAACTTACTGTACAGATGTGATGAATATCAGATTTGAATTCAGTCTGTACATATATACCATGTACAACCCTCCAAAATAGAACTGACACAAACACCAAGTACTTGCAATGGCCACCGCTGCATGGTGGCAGCCATTTTAAATGAGTTGTCTCCTGACACCAGATCTGACTCTCTCCTTGTTTCTTCCCACTACCTTTCCCAGCACAACACAACCCTTATAGTCAATCTCTCATAGTGCAGCATATGTACTTTGTAGTACAAGTAGGCTACAGAGATGCTATGGTGATGGGCACCAATATGAAAAGTAGATAAATCTTCTCACTCATGCCCTTACTGCAGAATGACATGGCTTGGAAATAGTCATACCCACTTCCCTCTTGTGACCCATGAGGATTCCGACTCAAAGGCCTTGACTCTGTGCCACCTGGTGATTCCCACCTATTTCAGTGTGAGTTCCAGAAGACCAGATCCACAGCTTTATAGTCCATTTGCACCACCATACCAAACCCAAGAAGCAGACCCTACATTCGTTGAATACCATTCGGAAGAGTATTTTATATTTAGCAAATCTGAAATGAGTGGATTTGTCCCATTCTTGCTGAACTGTATAGTCTCTATGAGCAATTTTTTTTTTTTATGTAGCCAGTTGCCACCATCTCTTTCTCCTTCTACCTGGCTTCCCACTTTCCTGCTTTGTGCCTACCTGCCTCTCTGTCACTCTGTTTAGACATTTGGATTTCTGCATTCTCTTGTTGTTTTCAGTTATAGGAACAGGTTATAATGCAAATAAAACACGAAGACTTCCTATCAAGCACAGGGGGCTGGGAACCAACTGTATTGGGAGGTACAAGACATTCTCATTAAGAATCTCCTTTAACTTATCTCAGCCCAGATTACAGTTCTGCAATGCAATCACTGCCACTCTATACCAGTCCCACCTCTGCACGTAAGATGAAAACAGCCACTTGAGCTCCTTCTAGCATGCTTTTGAGTGGGCCTGATGCTAGGCACAGAGTAGAGATAAGCAATGCATTGAAGTTATATCACTGAGACGGAGGGGTCAAGAAATGGATAGAAACAAACCATCCCTCTGGCACTGCCTTTTTCCTGAAATGGGGGGTAGATCAAGGAGCTCAGATTCAAGTGTGTGGCTGGAGTCAGTAGCCTCTCAGCTGATGACAGATTAGACTCAGGGCCTAGTGAAAATATAGTGATTAGCTCTGAGCGGCATCATGTGTTTGTCTCCAGTGCTAGAGGAATTACTGCTGCAGGCTGTGATTTTCCCCAGCAAACTGTAATTATGTCAGGGACCCTCGTTCCTGTAATTTTTCTTGACAACCAAAGTGTAAAAGAATAAGAGAGAGAGGAGGTAGGTAAGGGTGGTGGGAAGCAAGAAATGGACAGGAAGCAGGGGAGACACATTTTGTCTTATTTCAGTTCAATTAGCAAAAACTCAATTAACCTCTCTTTGTTCCCCAGAATCAGACTGTTCCTATACAATTTTTCACAACAGTCATTGTCAAGTTTTGAGTCCCCAAAAGTGCCATACAGTCAAGCTAAATCTGATGGGCTGAGTCTTCTGGGTCTTCCCATGTTCTAGCATTGGTTAAATGAATGTAGTGCCTATGAAAGGTGCCAGTCAGACCCCCCTGAAGGAGGGGCTGCATTGAAAGGTGCCAGATTGACATTGCTGGAGACCAAACTTCTCTGTTTATCCACAACGCAGGAACGGGTACAGCATGGGTATAAGTGCCGAGTGGTGCTTTGTGCTATGGACTGCTGCCCACTGGAGACTGAGCAGGCTGAGCTAGATTTGAACCCTGATCCCAGAAGCCTTTTCTATACTATGATTTAAGGGGTTGATGTTAGAAGGGATTAGGTTGCACATACTAACTAACATGTTTGAAAAGACTAGTGTAGACAAAGCATTGTCACCTTTAACACACAGTAAGGACTGATCTACACTTAAAAGTTTTCCCAGTGTAGCAATCAGAGCAGTGGTTTTCAACCAGGGGTATGTGTACCCCTAGGGGTACTCAGAGGTCTTCCAAGGGGTACATCAACTCATTTAGATATGTAGCCTATTGTAAAACTAGGCAAATAAAAAGCACTAGTGAAGTCAGTACAAACTAAAATTCCATAGACAATTATTTGTTTATACTGCTCTGTATACTATACGCTGAAATTTAAGTACAATATTTATATTCCAATTGATTTATTTTATAATTATATGGTAAAAATTAGAAAGTAAGCTATTTTTCAGTAATGGTGCGCTGTGACACTTGTATTTTTATGTCTGATTTTGTAAGTTGTTAAGTGAGGTGAAACTTGGGGGTACACAAGACAAATCAGACTCTTGAAAGGGGTACAGTCGTCTGGAAAGGTTGAGAGTCACTGGATTAGAGGGTTTGATATTTTTGTGACATTTCTGTACCGGCAAATGGCCTAGTGTCAATGCAGTTATACCAGCAAAAAAGGGCTTTTGCTAGGAACTCTTATTTCATTTGGGAATCTGGTATAAGCTGTACTAGCAAAAGGACATTTTTGCTGGAATAAACTGCATTTATACTAGAAGGGTTTGCTGGTATACCAGCAAACATTTTAAGGGACAAGGCCTAAATTGCTAAAGTTAAAGCCTAGACTCCCCCTAGGTTTTATTTTGACCAGTTTAGCATATGTTAAAGGCAAGGGTCCTTTGTCTACACTTGACTTTTAGAATCTGTTAGCACATGTTAGCAAAACACATTCTAACATTGGACCTTTTAATCCTAGCTGAGACAAGGTCAGAATTGTTACTGTCGAGACATGTCGCCCCTCTACATCAGCCAACAGACCTGGCTAGCATTGGAGGGAAATGTGTACTGCAGTCCCTGGAGAAGTGCAGCAGCAGGCATGCTATCCCCCTGGTGCCTGAGAGCTCCAGGAGACATTGTGTTGACTATTGGATCCCCTTCAAGCTCCTGAGCCAAGACTCACACTGAATTCTAAGCCTGGTCTATTTCCCCGGAGTGCTGCAGTTATGCTGACCTAGCCCTGGGCGTAAACACAGCTAGATGGATGGAAGAATACTTCAATCAGCCTAGCTACTGTCGTTCGCAGAGGTGGTGTTCCTACAGCAATGGAAAAACCCCTTCAGTCACACTAGTCTGCATCTCTGCTGCAGGGTTACAGTGGCATAGTTACAGCACCACAGCTATACCACTATAGCACCCTTAGTGTAGACATGGCTTTACAGACACACAGCTCCTTTCACCTGACAACAGATGCCAGCAACTTGCTTGGCTGGAATTAGCACAAAGGATGCTGTGAGTAAGAGGAGGGAATGGAAGGGGTTGAAAGAATTCTTATATACTTCTTCATTTCCTTTCCCAACTGTTGTGTGATGTTGCTGTGAGTTATTGAACAGCTGCTGTGTTCTACCCCAGAGGAAACTGCATTTCAGTAGTGAGTGAGCCTGACTGCTAAAGTAAGTGCTGTGGAATGAAAGGGGCTACAGAAATGGTTCTCTCTAATTCGTTATTATGTTAAATACATTTGGGACCACAGCACCTGAGGCCCTATCCAGAGATGCCATTCTGGCTCCTCACATCTGCAGTCTCTGACACTCACTGGGCGTTTCTGACTTATCACTTGTGCAGTACGTGGATCTCTCTTTTCTTTCCCCTTCCAGGTAGCTCCTTGCAGTACTCCCAGTGGCTGGTTCTGAAATTCTGAGGAGGCCAGATTACTCAGGCAAAAGGTGTTTGCAGCCTTCAAAACTTTATGACTTCGGGGCTCCTGGAGATAAGGGTAGTGGATGGAAGAGGAGTGGGTGTATTGCAACTGCCCAAGGGCTGAGAGGGAGAGCATTCTTTTGCATCCATTCAGACACTCAGCTATTTCCTGCTTTGCTCCTGCAGTCAGCATGCTCCACCTGCTCTTACTTAACCATTTCCTGTTTACTGTTTTCAGAAACCCTGTGGTGCAGTTGCTAGGCTAATGTGTCACTGGATCAGTCTATATATACAACCCTTTTCAGACAGGCCTTCACTCAGAATTTTTTCACTCTAGTATTATCTGTATGTGAGTCTTCCAGGGAGATCCAGCAAGTGTGTGTGTGTGTACTCACACACATCTGCATGTAATTGCTACTCAGGGCGAAATTCATCCTTAATGTAATTCCACTGAAGTTGACAGAGTTACATTAGGGAAGAATTTGCTCCTTAGCTTCTGTCACTTTCTGTCTCTGTCTCTTTTTTTCTTGTGGTGCTTTCTGTTTGTTTCTATGGACTTGACCCAAAAGATGAGCAGTACACTGGAGGCAAATTCCCCTTTCTTTAGAAAAGAAGCTATTGAGATGTTTTGAACAGAGTCACCCTGTTGCTGTCTAAATAGCTTTAAAACTGTCCTGTCCCAAGAATGAGGGATTTGTCTGCATGGTTTTCCCCAATTCCAAAATATTTTCTAACTTTGAAGGCAGTGAGGGGGATTTCTTCCGATTTCCCACCCCCTCCTGCTTCTCTTGCATGTAAGGTAAGAGGCAAGGAGCACGGAAGAAAATTATCCATGCAATAGGTCTGTTTACATTGTTGAAGTGTAGATGGTTCCTAAGACAATATTTCTCATGAAAATTAATTTTAAAGGAACACAGGCTCAAAATCAGTTTTTCTTGTCCATGTTACCAGTAACTCCTTTATGATTACACTGTACTAAGCTTTTCAAAATCCCTTTTTCTCTTCACCCTTTGTGCTGTTTTTCTTCCTCCCTCTCCTCCCCCCCCCCCCCACGTTTTTGCATTTCAGTCTGCTTGGGCAGTGAAAATAGATTATTCATTTTCACTCTGTGACTCTCAAGCACTAGCACAGCGCTGGAATGTTTGGGTTGTGGTGAACCCTTTAGGGGAATGTTTATTTGTGAAAAACCAAACAAAACCAACCTGTTCCCACTGCCATTCTGTTTAAAAAAAAAAAAAAAAGTAATGGAAACATTTCAGTTGGAATTAGGGTTGTTTTAAAAAGAATCTGGGGCCAGCTTTGACCTGACAGTATCCCAAAGGTATGTGCTGTATGCCAGTGTTATACTGATGTGTGTATATATATAGAGAGAATTGCAATCATCTTCTAAGAATGCTGCAGATTTAGGTCCCATCTACAAATCCCTAGTGTAGAGACACTGTGCCAGTGTAAAGCATGGCACTTACCATTGTGGCTTGCTGCTAACTTAGCCGAGCAAGTCATACCTGCCTAAACCTGGTTTTGTATGAGGGCAGCACATCTACATTAGGGATTCACACTCATGTAACTGCATCAATGTAGTTATACCAGTGTGTATTTTTAAAAATTTTCCTAGTATAGATGGAGCCTTGTTGTGATTGTAACATGGATTTTCACTATTAGGTGTTATAGATGCAAACAGGACATCCCAAACAGCTATTAGCTGCAGGAATAACATAACTACAGTTACGTCAGGGTTTTCTGAAGTGCCCATCAACTCATCTCTGAGGAGCTTCTGATGCTTCTCTTTAATCAGGGAGGCAAACGGTTATTTTCTACACATCAGTGCTTTTGGACTGGATCACATATATGAAATAGTTACTTTGGTTACTCTTACTGTTAGGGTACCTGTCATCAACAGCACTAGCCCAGAATGAGTCACACCCACTCATGCCATGATTTGCTTAAGCCAGCAAATCTCTACTTTCCCCCACTTTTTACAGGGTACAGTCCTGTTAAATTCATAATCTTATTGCACCATACAATTCTTCCTACAGCAGGCCCTTGCCCTCTAAGCAGTCTGTGAATCCAAGAGCTCAGCTGCTTCAAGACATTTTGGTTCATTGCCTGTCTTCATTTACCAGGTGTGTTCTTTTGCCACTTTAGTTTCCTGTTGCATATCAAATTTGGGTCCCTAGAAATTTCTTCTTACTAGAAATAAGTAGATGTAATTAAGAGAAAATGTAGGCAGAATAGTGAGAAAATGTAATGGATGATGAGGTCAATTGTACTGTAGAATACTCTTTTCTTTAAATCTAAGATGAGCAAAGCCCGGGAAAATATACTGTAAGGAATGATACTGCACGGGCCCCTGATGCAGGGAAAGAGACTAGTTGCGATCTTATAGGTATTTTCTGTCTTAACTTACATGATTCTTGGTAACATGTTCATTTCTCTATTGGCGATTCATTCGTAAGGGCATTTCTGTGCAGGGTGGAGGGGAGGTTCAGTGTCCAGAGAACATTAACCCTTATTTTAGCAGGTACAGGGTAAAGTGTGTTCCCTTGTACTCCACTGTAACTGTAAGCCTTGCCAAGCCCTTACATTCTTTTCTGAGTATGTAAAAGATAAGATAAAACATGAACACTAAGAGCTCATCCTGCCCCAAGGGTCTCTATCTATCTCTCTTCCCTTTACCCTCCCCACCCCACAACTTGGAATTGGTGGCACAGACCCAATACTTGACATGTTTGGGCCTTTTCTTCCTTATTGCTGCTAACCATGCAAATGAAAGTAGTGAGGGCTGGGAGCCTTTCAGAGATGGTTTGAAGTCCTGTATAGATGCAGAAAGAGAAGCGAGTAAGGGTATGTCTACACAGCTGACGTTAAAGCGCTGCTGCGGCAGCACTTTAACGTGGCTGTGTAGTCACGGCTCCAGCACTGAGAGAGAGCTCTTCCAGCACTGTAATAAAACCACCCCCACAAGGGGAATCGCTGCCAGCACTGGGAGCGCGGCTCCCAGCACTGGAGCACTATCTACACTGCCACTTTACAGCACTGAAACTTGCATCGCTCGGGCGGGGGGGGGGGTGTTTTTTCACACCTCTGAGCGAAGAAAGTTTCAGCACTATAAGTGGTAATGTAGACAAGGCCTAAGACAGAGCCGTAGCACACAAGCACCATCCTAATCAGCTCATAATCATTTTTAGACATCAACAAACACTAGAGGCAAAGAAGAGATGAAGAAAAAGGGTCTAATCCTAAAGTGCTTTTTTATGTTGCTATTCCCCTCGTTCTGCCCCCACACAGTGACCCAAAACACTGACAATAAACAATGGCAAGACCCAAAGTTTGGATTTCAGTGCAGGTTCAAAGGATAGGGTGGCCTCAGGAGCATTGTCAACAGGCCTAAGATTCCCCCGAACTACTCCCAATTCCCACCTTGGCAAATCTGACCTAAAGCATATAAAGTTTCATTATCAGTTCTCTGTCTTATGATGCTGTTTACATCATGATCTTTCATTAGGGTCCCAATAAAATCATGGTATGTTTCTAGGCAAACCACTAGCTTTAGATTATAGAAATTAGGGATGGAAAAGACTTAGGCCTGGTCTACACTAACACCCCAATTCGATCTAAGGTACGCAACTTCAGCTACGTGAATAACGTAGCTGAAGTCGACATACCTTAGTTCGAATTTACCGCGGTTCAGACGCGGTCCACACACGGCAGGCAGGCTCCCCCATCGACTCCGCGGTACTCCTCTCGCTGAGGTGGAGTACCGCAGTCGACGGCGAGCACTTCCTGGTTCGAATTATCGCGTCCAGACCAGACGCGATAAATCGAACCCAGAAGTTCGATTGCCAGCCGTCGAACTACCGCGGTAGTGTAGACAAGCCCTTAGAAATCACTCAGGGCTTGTCTTCACGTACCCCAAGAGGTGGTAGCTAGGTTGACAGGAGAAGCTCTCCCATCAGCTTAGTGCCATCTATATGGGCGGGGGGGGGGGGGGGAGGGAAGAGGGGAGTAGGTATGACTATGTCACTCAGGGGTGTGGATTTTTCACACCCCTGAGTGACATAGTTATACCAATATAGGTCTATAGTGTAGACCTGGCCTAGGTCCATCCCCCTGCAAGATCACAATATCGCCCCCCTGGTAGAGGCATTACAGGTATCCAGTTGATTAGAACAGAGAGTAGAGCTACTCTTAGCCAAAAGACCAAGAGCTCTCTTAGAATCATAGAAATTAAAGATGAATAAAATCTACTAGGCCATCCAGTGCCCTCCTCCTTCCCAGGGCTAGCTCAAGATTGTTCCTTACACTGTAATTGCTAGTGCTTTGAACAGTTTAGTTTTAAATGTTTCAAACAACAGGAGTCTCAACTGGGAGACTATTCAACAGTCTAACAACTCATTTCACCATCAGGAGGTTTTCCTGAGAGCCAGCCTTTTCTTAATTTAACCCCCCCTGCTACTCCTAGTTGAAGGTGACCCACCAAGGATTTAATTTTATTTTTGTAATTATCTGTGTGCCCTTTCTTTTGAACAATTTTTTTTAACAATTGAAGAAGGCCTGGGAGGTTGCTTTTGGTCTTTCTTTGTTTTTTACCTTAGAAATACTAGGAATAATAATGCATAGTGCTTCTCATCAGTATCAAAGCACTTATCAAAGGAGGGCAGTATCATTATCCCCATTTTATAGATGGGGAAACTGAGGCACGGAGTGGTCACATGACTGGCCTAAGGTCACCCAGCAGGCCAGTAGGACAGCCAGAAATTGAACACAGAGCTTCTGAGTCCCAGGCCAATGCCCTATCCACTAGGCTATACTGCCTTCCTTGTCAGGGTTAATTTCCCTTGGCTTTTTTTGGAGAACCTGTAGGGAGCCCTCACTGAAGTTTATTCAGACCTTTCATATCTTCACTGAAAGGGCAGTGTGTTGGCTATTTAATAAAGATATCCTGTCTGCCACGTGCTTGTTATGCATTGGCGTTAAACAGGCATGAATAAAGGCAAAAAAAAAAAGAGTTTTAAACAGACTGAGTCAGTTCCTCCAGCCTCCTGATCATTTTCTGAATTTCCTCCAGTTTGCCTGCATCTTCTTGGTAGTGAGTTGTCCAGAACTGAACACAGTATATCAGCTGTAGTCTTACCCATGCAGTGCGGAGACTTCCCTACCAATCAGTGGTATGATGCTTCCCTTGCTTGCTTCATTTACATTTAAATGCAATTTTCGGTAATGGTGCCTTGTTTCTTACAATCTGTGTGGCTGTTGGAATTACTTATGTTCCATTGGGGACTTTAACACTAAAGCTTAATGTTGTCCAGTCTACCAGTTTAATAGACACCGATTGCAGGATTTCATCTAGTTTAGATTACAAATGAAAGTGGCTTTGTTTTCATCCAAGCCTGCATTTGTGAATGTCCATTGTCACTTCAGCTCATGAGACAGCTCATGGTGTCCGACACCATCAGGTGGTCCAGAGACATTTATACGGAACACATCACAGGACACCGTCAATACCACATTGAGTAACCGAGACCGCCGACCAGGGAAATAATCCACTTCCTTCCCTGATGGACCAAGGGACGCACCCCACCCATGTACTTATCCGCTACACCGATACTGACTTGGACTCCTTATTCATTCCATGGGTGGCGTACCTGAGCCCACCTATCCACTGACACTTTAAAAACCCTTGCACCCCAATCTGGGTCTATGCAGGTTATGCGATATGTATGTATTTTCTCGTCCTTGCAAACGATACCTGTAACCCCCCATAACCCAAGCCTGACCCCAGATGTACAGTACCTTGCCTCTTAACTCGTGTATATTTCATTTTAAACATTAACTTTAATTAAAAATGTTAATTTGTTCAGAAGAAGTCCCAGGGCTGGAACCAGAAAGACACTGCAGGTCATGCTTGAGGTGTGGTGACAGAACTGTGTGGGGATCTGGAATGCTAAGAACAGGTGGTGTGCAGGTCAGGGTTGAAATGCTTTGGCAAAGTTGTATTTGGGGGCTGGCATGTACATATTTTCCTGTCTGCCAAGCTCTTCTGCAGTATCCCAGCACATCCCATCCTCGGTCCCACTCCCTCCAGCTGCCAAACCCTCCTCATTTCCAGGTGTTATCCACCTGGAATGGGATGATGTTCTGAAAGCTGCAAGATTGTTGTAGGTCACTGAGCAATCATCATCATTGCTTTCTGAGAATTTGAGAAATACCAGCAGGGCTGTGCTTGCTCTTTTGCCTCCTAGCCATGCTAATAGAGGAAGTTGAGAAGCAGCAATAGATTACATAAAGTAGGGAAATTCCCGAAGACCTCACCCAGACAATCTTAAACTAAAGTTGCTTTGCATACACAATAGATAACCCTGCAATTGCCTGTAGCTCCAAGAGGGGGGTTACATAGTCATACCCTTGTCCTGTAATCACTCAGTCCGGTTAAACCAGCTGAACCATGGAGACAAAGTAAAAATCCCTGAAACAGATTCTACCTTTTCCAGGTCACAGCTATATGGATCTCCGAACGATTACACATGGCATCAGTCTCTCCCACACCAGGATATACACTTTGATAATTATATTCCCATAGAAATAACAGCTCCCTATCTCTACTGTCAATTGCTGTGAAAGCCAGCGTTGCTTCTAAAAGTGTGCCACACTTTGAAAACGTGTGATTATGGAATAGTAGTACTCACTCCACAGTTAAAGTTGCAACTGAATTTCCCTTAGAAAACCAGTTTGGCAGAGAGTGGATGCTTATGGAAGTCACAAAGAAGTCATAGCAGCTTCAAAATGGTAGGTTAAGTCTGGGGCTAAGGCAGAATTTTTCTGCAACATTTGAAATGAATTATACATGACATTCTGAAGTATGTCACTCTAAAAGTAGTGAGTGTTGTTAAACATGGTTCCAAAACTCTTCTAATTTTTTTGCCCCTTTGTAGCAAACCACCAGAGAGATGGAGACAGAAAAACCTTCCTTTACTGGACTATCCTAGTTGAGATATAATACCCAGGACCAAGATGAAGTTGATTTGTGTAAAATTACAAGTTAATGTTTTCTTTAATGGCATTGCTGAGGAATGTTGGTACAAGTTCATTAAGAAAAATAGTACTTCTCTAGCCCCTTTCTTGCAGAGACAGACATCAGTGTGTTACCAGTTACTAGGGAAGTTTATCAATGGAAAAATTAACTTTTTCCAGCAAAAATCTTGTTATTTTATTGGGTTTCAATGCTGTAACTTGTAAATGGGCCAAGAACATGAAGTAGAATGGCTTAGAGTAGCAGTTGTTAAGGAGTTGTTAGCAGCTGTCTTTGGGGAAAGGGAGGCCACAATCCTGTAAGACTTCTGTTCCCTTCCACAGCTTGCTGTTACAGTAAATTTCAGTGTTGTTGGAGCCATGTTGGTCCCAGGGTTTTAGAGAGAAAAGGTGGGTGAGGTAATATCTTTCATTGGACCAACGTCTGTTTGTGAGAGAGACGAGCTTTTGCACTTGCACAGAACTCTTCTTCAGGTCTGGAAAATATACTCAGTACGTCACAGCTAAATTTCTGGCCTTCAAACAACCCAACTTTGCCAAGCTCATCAGCAGAAGCAAGCTCCCCACAGACCAGGACACGCCAACTCAAAGCGGCACCAGACCCTGCCAGAACAACAGATGCAAAACACATTTCAAGATCCATGGGTCGTACACATGCCTATCACATGTGGTGAGCCTCATCCAGTGCATCAAATGCCCTCAATAACAACTAGGTGGGTGAAACCAGGAAATCACTACACTCTCATATGAACTCACACAGAAAAATGATAAAAGTCAGTAACATCATATTATCCATGGGCAAACACTTTTCAAAAAGTGGTCACTCCATGTCTGATCTCTCGGTCCTCATCCTCAAAGGAACCCTGCACAACACCTTCAAAAGACTGAGCCTGGGAGCTTAAATTCATAACTTTGCTGGACTCTAAAAATCATGGATTTAATACAGATACTGGATTTATGACTTATTACAACAATCTTTAACCCACTACCCCCCCCCTTTTGGTACTATGTCTGCATATGGGTGAACTGGCCACTTTACCTTGTATGGTCTCTTACAATATGTGTTAACCACTTATGCTAAATAATCCGTTCCATATTGTATTTAGCTGTGACACTGAGGTCTGTCTACACTACAAAATTATGTCGGCCTAAGTTACGACAATGTACAGCTGCCACAGTAATTAAATCGCTTTTACGTGTCCACATTACGCTCCTTGTGTCCTCATTAGGAGCATGTGCACCGATTTAATTGTCAGCATGGGGCATTGTGGGATGGCTTCTGAAAGCCAGTAACAGTCAATGTAAGCAATGCAGTGTCTATACTGGCACTGCATCAACTTAACTACATTGACCTACCTAAGTGCTACACCTCTCGCAGAGGTGGAGTTAAGTCGGTGTAGTGGGCGAGTTACATCAGCAGGAGCAACATTTTAGTGTAGATGCTTACAGAATTAGATTGATGTAAGCTGCCTTGCGTCAACATAACTCTGTAGTGTAGACCAGGGCTGAGTACCTTTACCAGACCTGAAGAAGAGATCGGTGCAAGCTCAAAAGCTTGTCTCTTTCACCAGCAGAAGTTGATCCAATACAATATATTACATCACCCACCTTCTCTCTCTAAATTTGCTGAGTCATTTGCAACCAGTCCTTTTTAAAGCTAGAAATGGTCCATAAACCACTGCACTGATTCCTGAGGCACATCCCATGAAGCCGTGCAAAGGACTCTGCGCATTTGCAGAGGACTCATTACAAGTGTCTTAGGCTGGGTCGCCACTAAAATATTTTGCCGGTATAGTGATGTTGGTCAGAGGTGTAATTTTTTTATGACATTTCTATACTGGCAACAGCCCTAGTGTAGACTACTCAGTTATACTGACAAAAAAGTGCTTTTGTGGTAGAGCTTATACCGATCTACTGGCAAAACCACTTATTTGCTGGTGTAAACTGCATCTACACTAGAAGGGTTTGCTGTGGATAGTTATACCAGCAAACCTTTTCTAGTGTAGACTGAGTCTTAGTATGGGTATCACACAGCATCAGGCAGACTGAGAGAGGAGAAAGACAGCATTAGACGGGAGAGAGAGGTGGAGAGTCTCTTCACTTGAAAACTCCAAATAAACTATAAGAAAGGACTTCTTTCCTACCTGGCACATTGTCCCTTCTGAACACCTCTGCTAATGCTGGTATTATCATGGCCCCTTTCAGTCCATCAACTTGCCTTTTACCTACCTCCTTTCACTCAGCTTTATTGACTTTCTTCAAAGCTTTGATAGCGAACAATAGTGATTGGCCCATGCAGGTGTTGACTGCTCTGCAGGGTCCTTGAGGGAACTGTACTTTTCTATCCTACAATGGAGCTTGTCTAAATGATCAGAAGTACATATTTGCTTAGGACTATGGCAACTTGCAGTGCAATTACTGGCAGCAAACAGGTCTTTTCAGTCTAATTCCTCTGTCAAACAGGAGGACGTGCTCTGACTGGTGATTCATTATTACCTGGGATATTTTGGTTCTGATAATTGCTGGGTGCTCTTTCAGTTCATTATCTCACTTCTACATCTGCCTACAGCATAGATCAAGATGATCTTAAAGAGTACTCTCATTATGGTTATCTCTTCCCAACAGACAACAGTGCATCTGCTACATGCTGTAGTTAATCATAATAATATAACATCTCTACATTTATATAGCACGTTTACTCTCCAAGCACTTCACACACTATATACGTCTAGCACCGCTGAAATGGAATTGAGTCCGAGGTGGGGGGCAGCAGCCAGGCAGAACACTGAGGGGAGTGGAAGTTTTAGCCAAGTACATGAGGCAAAGTCCTAATTGGCCACAAAGATTCCTGTGTGGAAATCTAGTTTTCCAAGACCCCAATTAAGAGCAGAAGCAGCAAACTGTAGCTCCCTAGGGGAGAAAGGAGGTGAGCTCTGCAGAGATTCAACCACCCTGTGAATAAGGGCAGAGTGTTCTCCAGAGAGGAAAGAGTACCCCATACTGTTTGACAGAGACCGTTCAGATAGGCTATGAATCAGCACTGTCTTGCTGGGAAGGCAGTCGCAGATAGCTCTCAGCCCAGTGGATTTTGAAGGGGGCATAGGATGGAAAGCAGACAGCCTTCATTGCCTATATAAATTCACCTCCACTGTTTAAAATCTAATCATTAGTCTTCAAAGTAAAGTCTAATGTAAAACTTTGGATCTGGATACCAGTGCAGAGGGATATCCTAGGATGACAAAAGCAGAGTCCATTTTGCTTACTGATGTATTTAGTGCCTAGATGCTATGGTGACCAGCACGTATATAGATTGATCTGATAGACAAGCCATGAGATGTTCTGGCTATTGACATGATCTGGACAAAGGATTCTGGGACACTGATATGCTTTATCACTGGAGAGAGAGAGGGAGTGGGAGGAATCCCCCTAGCTGACTCCAGGTGGGTGAGGCAGCATTAGGGATAGTGATTCAGTGGGGAGTATGTTCTGTGAGAAGTTAGATATTTCATTGCATTTCAGTAGATGAGATAGAGATACTTATGGAAATTACATTTAGACAAGTCCATCAATCCATTTATTAACGTGCCCACTGTTCCTGTTTCAAGAGGGATGAAACACTGAAAGTATTGGTGAGCAACAATACTTGGTCTGTATTGTTTGATTACAGCAGTTTGATTACAAGTTGGAAAATAATTTGCGAGCCCTGGAGGTCCCATCTAACCCTTGTACATTTTTTTGAAAGCACTTTTACCTTTAGACTATAACCTGTAATATGGAAATAGGGACGTAACCCACTCCACTCATTTACCCAATCAGCAGAAGGTCTCTGCAAGGACAGCCTAAATGTGGATCTTGACTGATACACGTAGGGCCAGTTCCTCAGTACGTGCGAATTGGCATAGCTTCATTGACTTCAATGAAGATATGCCAGTTTACACCAGTTTAGGAGCTGGTCTTTAGTGTGATCTAGTGAAGAATGATTGAAGGGATTGGTTCAGGCTAAGATTTGGTTTATAGGGGCAGTTTGAGCCTGTCACCTTGATGCCCAGTGTGGGAGTTTGCCTCTGTGAGGAGCTTCATAAACTCTGAAAAAGCCAATCAGACAAACAAGAAAAAGCAGCTAGACCTACAGTACTTTTGCATGTGCTGTTCCAAGCCAAACAATCCGGTGACTGCAAGGCCCCAGGACAGCCAATCAGGCTGCTGGAGACATGATCATTATTCACTGATTAAAAGTTAAAAATCAAATAAGTAAATTAAGCTTCAGCCAGTCAGAAACTGGCTTATACTGGAAAGTCTAATGTGCTTTGCTTTCATGGGTAAACCAGATTTCTGACTGGCTGAAGCACACAATATGTCTTGTCTCTGCACTAGGTGAAATGCTACCATTCGGTCATGATCCAAGTGCATACAGTGATTCATTGGCCTTCTTCATTGTGTGTTTCAGATGGAAAGGACCACCCAGATGCCAGCTGGGAAGGCTCCAGTCCTGTACTGCAGGCCATAAGAGTGAGGACCAATATCTTGAAAGATGGCTTCCCCAGTTCCACTGCTGAGACCCTCAAGCTAGCACAACCCATATGAAGAAGAACGTGTCTCAGCTGGAGAGAAGCATGACACAGATATTTTGCCAAATGTGATTTCTTTAAATTCCTATGAAGCAGTTTGTGGAATTGCTTCTTCTTTTACCTCTGAACAGGGTGACTTTGAATGTGGTTCTTGTTCTTTGTACATGAGTAGCCATATTATATTTAGTGATATAAAAATTCTGTGTTAGTTCTGGTTAATTTAGGTGACATGCTGAAGAAAGATGCCGGATTGGTGCTCTAAAATAGGTACAGCTCAGGCTGTGGCAGCACATGCATCCCCATCTTACCACGGCCCTGCCAATGGGCTTCCTGACCTGGAAGACCCACTTCCAAGAGTGAGAGGAGAATTCAGTTAGTCCTAAAATGTCAGTTCAAAATCTCCAGGGAAATGTTGAACCCACCAGTTGGCTTGACTAAAGTACAGCAGTTCAGTGGTTCTTGCGTCTATGATGTACTTTAGAATAATCTTAGCCTGTTGTGTATCACAGTGAAATCTAATCGTAGGCTTATGGCAATTCAGGGTTGAGGGAGAAAATGTAGCAATGATTGCAATCTCATCCTTCTCGTGGCTGAATTCTAGAAGATTAGTGTGTATGTCCACTGTTCAGCTTTTTCCATCTTCAAAACATTCACTAATCCTCACACCACCACTGCAAGGAAGGAAAGTAATTGTTACCCATTTTACAGGTGGAAAAACAGAATCAGAAAACGTGACCTGTTCAAGATCACACCTGGTCTACACCTAAAATTTAGGTCGACCTAGCTACAGCACTCAGGGAAGTAAAAACTTTTGGAGTCTGTGCGACATGGTTAGAGCAATCTAACCCGCACTGTAGACAGAGCAGTTGGTTGATGGAAGAATTCTTCCATTGACCTAGCTACCTCCTCTTGGAGAGATGGATTTATTACAGCAATGGTGAAAGCCCTTCTGTCAATGTAGGAAGTGTTTTCACTACAGCGGCACAGCTGCGGCATTGTAGCTGTGGTGCTGCACCGTAGACATGGCCTGAGCTGGGATTACAAGTTCCTGGCTCCTAATTCTCTGCAAGCACAAACCATGCCTATCTCTCCACAACTAGGGAGGTCACTCATAGACTCATAGACTTTAAGGTCAGAAGGGACCATTATGATCATCTAGTCTGACCTCCCGCATGATGCAGGCCACAAAAGCTGACCCACCCACTCCTGGAATAATTCTCTCCCTTGACTCAGCTGTTGAAGTCCCCAAATCATGATTTAAAGACTTCAACGTCTGATTTTGAACCAGACAGCCCACTTTTGGGGTCCTTTGTCCCCTACTGGGACAAAAAACAGACATGATATTGTCTGGTATTGGATGGGGGCCACCATTTTTCAGAGTGCTCTGCTCTGCTCCCTCTGGCATGACATTGAACACACCATGCATTGATCAAAAAGAGGAAACCAAGTGATGAAATGCAAAATGAGGAATCCAGAAAAATGCTACATGGATGAAGAGAGGTTTTCCCTTTAGGGCCATTCCACTCCAGCCAACGTTGATAGTGAGTGAAAGTCATTACCATTTGATGGCTGTTGAGTGCTCTTTGTGAAATGAGCCAATAGTAGAGGCGGATTAAGATCTCCTGGGGCCCTGGGCCAGAGCAAGTGACGGGGGTGGGGCCTGATGCCGGAACTGTGGCCTCACCCCACCCCTTCCTCCTGCTGCTCCATCCCTTCCGCCTGCACCCCCGCCCATGGCCCTACCCCATTCTGCCCCTTCCCCTGTGGCCCTGCCCCATTCTACCCACAGCCCTGCCCCACTCCACCCCATGAACCCTACTCCCATTCCATCTCTTCCTCCGCAGCCCTGTCCCCCACTCGCTTCTTTCTGCCACCCCCCGCTGCAGCCCCGAGGCCAGAGAAGCTCTGGCTGCGGCGGGGAGCGAGAGCTCCTCCATCCCCAGGGCCGCAGCGGGGACCCCTAGGCCCGGCCCCATAGGCCTGTGCGGTAATCCTCCACTGCCAATAGCCTCAACCCAGTTCCTAGTGGACAATTGCTCGCATCTCAAAAACGCCATGACGTGTGTCACTTATTGACACTCATATTGGCAGTCTCAGTAGAGGCTAAGCATGGGATGGGGCACAGAAAATAATCTTCCTTCTTACTGAGTAAGTTGGGAGAGCAACCTGGAAATGAGTGCTTTGCATACACACACACTCTCTCACACACTCCTCTCTCTGGAAGTAGCCGTTGCTACAGTTGCCAAGCGTGTTATTCCATTTCAATAGGCCACTTCATAAAATTTCCAAAATGCTTCTTGGGGAAGAGAAACTCCCTGGCTGTTGTGTTACTGTTTGGTACTTTGAGGAGGCTTTTTTATTTTTAAACCAAAGGAGAGATTTTCAGCTTGACGATGTTGTCTGCCACGGCCGCTTTTTAATAAGGTCCCGCTGGGCTAGTATGTACCCATTTCACCTGAGTAGCTTATAAATGTTTGGTAGCGCATTCAGATGCAGAAATGTTTTCTGCTCTTACCGGAGGCGGTGTTAGCCCATGCGGGGCCCTAAGCAGGAATATTCCACCCCCACACACACACACACAACACATAATAAAAAGTGAATAGGGGCCCCCCCTTGAGCTGCTCAGGGTCCTAAGCAATTGCTTAGTCTGCTTATGTCTAGCGCTGGCTCTGGCTCTTACAGTCACATGCCTGAGTCCAGGACCTTTCAGAACTACAAAAGGCTGAAGGGCAGGGAAAATTCCATCGAGAAGCATTCAGGTCGCCAAGAAACAGCCAGAGTCTGTTTAGGCTTAAAATGCTTTGTTGTTTTGGGGGGGAGGTAGAAGAGGGGAGCACATATTTTTTAAATGTTGAAATGCAAGAATTGTTTAGCTGATTTGTCCTGTATTATAGGAACATTATGATTTGGGGGGGGGAGGGCACTAAGCTTTTTAATATATCTAAGGAGGTAGAGTGTTTTACGAACATTATTGTATGCAGTGATGTTGTAGTTGTGTTGTTCACAGGCTCTTAGCGAGACAAGGGGTGTGAATAAAAGATATTACTTCACCCACCTTGTCTCTCTAACATCACTTCCCCTTCTGTGATGTGATGGCCTCAGCACACCCTGAATAACGGCTCCTGCACTCCTTGTTCATCCCCTGGGAAGCACAGAGACCTGCTGACTACTGCTCCCCTTTGGGATTAACATGACAAAAATGAATGGTGGGGAGCCATGGTCAGAGCTCTATTCCTATCTGCACTGGCTCCCAGGGTGCACCAGTGAGAGCAATCTGAGGCACAATCTCTCCAGTGTTTCTGCTGGGCCTGGTCAGTTCTGCACCACCACCGCACAGACAGAGCTGTGGCATAAATGTCACAACCAATCCCATATTGCCAGAGAAGCCTGCTTTTGCAAGGAAATTAACCAGATGAACCAATAAGTCTCTTCTGTTCCTACTCCTGTGATTCCATGGCCCTGCAAACACATGCACTCAATTCCTGCTGCATCCCATGCTATGAATCTTGCAACTAGACTGCTGCAGCCATTCTCTTTCTCCTCTCTAAGGACAATAGTAAAATCCACCAGCCACTTCCTTCACTAATTGGGTCAGGTTCTCGCTAAGAAATTAATTGACAGTTGAACAGATTTATTTCCACTATAGGTGAGCAAAAAAAGAGCATGAACATGATTTATTGCGTGAAAGGGACTACAGGTTTGTAGTTCAAAAGGCCTGAACTGATTTCTTTTCTCTTTTCCTCCCCTATCCAAACTGCTCTGTAATCAGATATGCAAAAGGGCACATACTGAGTTAAAGTGACTTTTTGAAGGCTTCTCACACTGTACAAACAACTTCTGAGGCCAGTCAGGAGCCAAACCAGCATGTATCAGTTCATTCCAGCACTTGTCGAGGAAAGAGAGTGAGAGAAAATTAGATCACTCAAGGACAGCTTCCTCCTGTTTCTTCTATGTCCCACTACGCCCCCCAGGCCTATGACCTGCTAATGTCCTTTTCCTCTTTGTGACGTCATGCCCCAGTTAAGATAATGGCCTGTTTGTACATTTCCATAGCACCTTCCACTGTAAAGGATCCAAAGTGCTTTGAAAATTCTTTTCACAGCGATCACTTCGTCCATCACTGAAATGTAGCCAGGTCTGAGGTGGAACATGGCAGCCACTTAACAGTGCCTAGCAACGCTACACAGCTGTTGAAGACAAGAAGGGAAGATGTCTATATACAAATGCAGCTACGGGGACAATTTTACATAGGAAGGATATAAATAGCAGAGTTGAAATTTGGCCAGGATGCTGGGATTAACAAACCAACTCTTGCTGGTAATGCGTTGGGCTCTGTAATAACCACAACTAATGAGTGCCTCTGATTTTCATCTCATCTGAATGACATCAGAATAGTGCCCCCTATTAATGTGCTTGGGCATTGCTTCAACACAGATTCAAAAGGATCCGCTGTACCACCTAGCTACTGCCCAACGCCAACAGCAGCAAACAGGCTCATAGCCCAAAAGGGATATGGCATGGATTGCATCACACCTTTACAGTAAAATAATCCACCTCACACATGCACTCCGGGAGCCTGGCTGCTCAGCTGGCCCGTAACTAGGGGGCTGCACATTTTGTGACTTTGATAGGCCAAGCGCATTGCACACAACAAGGACTCTTTACACCGCTCCATTACCTCCCACAAGCTCGCTGTGTGCCACCCTCCCCCTATATTTCAGGGATTCCCTCCCTGCAACCCCCCCCCACCCCTCCTCACCAGTGGCAGATTTACCGTGAAACAAACCATGCTGTGGCACAGGGCCCCCAACAACAGGGCGCCCCAAAATGCAGGACAAATCTGAGAAATGACTGAATTTAATAAGCACTGCAAGTCGCGAAGCAGTCCAGGCTTTCTGCATTCTGCAACTGTGCTCCAAACTTGTTTTTTTTAAATAGTCTAGCAAAGAATTTTGCTTTGCCATTTTTTCGCTGTCTCGGCAATAACATAGCAGCAACTAAGGGAAATTGTCATTTGCCAATCAAACTCTGTCTGCTTGACCAGTTAGCCAATTGAACAAAAGCACCCTCCCCCGCACATTGCAACAATGCCTGTGATTTGTCACTAGTATGTAATTGGTTAAAAATCCCGTTTTTAGAGAGCCTGATAAAAATGCAGGATTAACTGCGTTAAACCTAATTGGGTGATCCACGGCCCACCCAGGCCCACCTGTGGCTACGCCCCTGTTCTTTCAGACATTTTTTAATCTGCCTAAACTCAAGGTCAGTTTTTTAGCAATAATGAAGCAACACTATGAGCCTGGCAGTCAAAAACGCAAAAAAATGAAGGCGAGGCAAGAAGCCGAAGCTAAGCAAAAAGACAGTTTGTCATCTTATTTTAAAAAGCTTGAAGTATTGAATAGTGGACATGCATCAAAAAGTATGGGCAAGGAAACATTTGAATTAGCTGATCACTTGCTGAGTTGTGGGGATACCACAATGACTGCAAAAGTTGAACAAGCCAACTCTGAAGTGACAATGGAACTACCAAATGTTGGTAATGTTGTCGAAGTAAGGGAAGAAACCTATCCTGAAGACATTGAATTATGGCCAAAATCTGTTTCATTGGCTATGATAGAATATTTCTTAGTAAATAAACCGAAAAATGTAGGTAATATGGAAAATTTGAGAAAAGAGTATGAGGTTGCAGGCTGAAAGCAACGTATAGGTCTTCATGAGTTCCATTTTCTGAGGATAAATAAAAATGGGACGACAGACATGAGAATTTGGTTGATTTTTTCGGAAACAACTGAGGCAGTCTACTGTTATGTTTGCAAATTATTCCCTGACCATAGTAAAGGAAAACAAACATTCGTAGACGGGCACTCTAATTGGAGAAATGTTGCAAGCCATATTGCTGATCATGAAACTTCCAAAGCTCGTATTAATGCTATGTGTAAGTTCGTTCAAAGGTGTAAATTATCTGGAATAATTAATTCTGTGTTATCAGCTTAGTTTGAAAAGGAGTGTTCTTATTTGAAGAAAGTGCTGAGATGTGTTGTTGCAACGGTCATGATCATTGAGTCATCATTGTCAAATCAGCTCAGTTTGAAAAGGAGTGTTCTTAATGGAGGAAAGTGCTGAGACGTGTTGTTGCCACGGTCAAACTGCTGTCTTCTTTGGTACTACCTCTAAGAGGACATGATGAGTCATCATTGTCAAATCAAAAAGGTAATTTTTTAACCTGCCTTGAATATCGTAGTGAATTTGACGATTTTCTCAAAGAACATTTGAAAAATTATCAGTATTGTGACTCAGGAAAGACCAACTTTTTAATGCACCAAACCTACGATGAATTCATCACTATAATGGCAGAGCGGCTCAGAAACCAATTCACTGATGAAGTAAAGGATGCCAAGTACTATTCCATAATAGTCGATTTAACACCAGATGTGAGTCATGTAGACCAATTAACATTAATTTTAAGATAGGTGACCGGCTATGGTGACGTTATAGAGCGATTTATTTGTTTTGTCCCACTAAAATCCCATACTTCTGAATGTCTAGAGACAACTGTTTTGGAAATCATTGCAAATTTAGATTTGGACATCAAAAATGGTCGTGGGCAGAGCTTTGATAATGCAGCAAATATGGCAGGAAAATATGCAGGTCTACAGGCAAGATTGAACAATGCAAGCCCCTCTGTTTTATTCATATCATGTTCCAGCCATTCCTTAAATTTAATCTGCAATGCTGGAGCCGAATCTTGTGAGGGAGCTACACATTTTTTTGACTTCATTCAAAATGTGTATGCCTTTTTTTCAGTTTCCATGCATTGGTGGAATATGCTACAATCACATCTGGAGCAGGCAAATAAAAAACATTTGACAGTCAAAAGAATTTGTGACATCAGATGGTCTGCTTGTGTAGGTGCTGTTTTGGCTTTGAAAATGAGCTATGATGATATAAAGAAAACCTTATTGGACATAGACACATCAAATTCTGAAAAACCGTGTGCGAAAACTGAAGCAAAATCCTTAGCAGAAAAATTTGAAAAGTACGGTATTGCTGTTTTTACTCTTTTGTGGAACCATTTACGTCAAAGAATTAATGCCATCAGCAAATCGCTGCAAAAGATTGATACAAATTTATTGAATGCTGCACAATTGTTAGCCTCAGTTAAAAGTTTTGTCATGGAAGTTCGAAATGACTATAGCTCGGGAAAAGCAGAGGCACTAACATTAACAGAAATATAGGTTCCTCTGATATATCTGATGAGAAGCGTAAAAAAAGCAGGAAGTTATTTTTCGATGAAACTAGATACAATGAAATCAATTTAAAAGGGAAAAAAATCATCGTTGAGACCGTCAATGTTATTTGTGACAATAATAGTGCAATTGCAGAGTAGAGGCGAATCTCTAAAGAAAAATGTTTTATTTTGAGTGTTTTTTGACAGAAGTATGGACAAAAATGCTAAAAGCTACTACAGTAAGAAATTAAGTGAATTCTACCGAGAGGACATAGACACAAATATTTTTGAAGATGAAGTGAAACATTTCATTCATTTTATCGAAAATGATGAGTTCTGTGCTTCAAGATCACCAGTTGATTTGTATAGACTTGTACGTGACGGTTTGCAGGCAACCTTTCCAAATGTAGAAACCATTCTGAAAATATTTTTAACAATACCTGTCACAAATCCTTCTGGTGAAAGTTCTTTTTTTTTGTATTGAAACGAGTTAAAAATTAGTTGCAAAATACGATGAGTCAGGAACATTTGACAAATTTGGCAATATTGACAATTGAAAGTGCCTCTTTACAAAATATTACTTACGATGACTTAATTGACGATTTTGTAAAGAAAAAGTGTAAAAAAAAAGCTATCTGAATAAACTTTTTTTTTTTTCAAATTGAATAAGTTTCTTCAGAGGAAGTTAATTTTTATTATTCCATTCATGTGTCATCTATACTTTTTATTTTTACACATTTTTCACATTAGCGTAATGCAAATACAAGCCTTTATCTAGACCAGAAGTTCTCAAACTGTGGTCCGAGAACTCCATTCAGGTGGACCGAGGAAAGCTTTTTTTTTTTTTTTATAAAGCGCTCTTATCAAAAGCACTTTACAATAGTTAGCTAACGGTACAAACAACATTTGGAAAGATCATTAAGTGGTTCACCAAGACCCTCAGCAATTTTCAAGTGGTCTGTGGAAAAAAAAGTTAGACTACAAAAACAATCAAGGTACCTCACTTTATTTTCATTTACTTCCTATTACTTATAATGTAGGAGGAGGAGGAAGAAAAAAAGAATGAAAAATGGAATGCGGGAGATAAGAGAGAATGTCCTGAAAATGAAGCTGCGCACAGGGCCCCACTAACACTAAATCCACCACTGCTCCTCACTCATACCTGGGCTCTGTGTGCCCCCCCCCTCTACTAGGGATTCTGTGTGCCCCTCATTCCCCCTCCTCCCATACTGGGTCCCTCATCCTCTCTTACTATGCCAGCGGCTCTGTGTGTCCCTCCATTCCCACCATCCTCCTCATGTCAGGGGCTCTGTGTGCCCTCATACCAGGACCTCCCTATAATCCCCCCACAGGTTCTGTGTGCCCCCTATTCTCCCTCCCCACCACCCCACCCATTCCACCATCTCCCATTCTCTGCCTCATGACAGGGGAGCTCTGTGACCCACCTCCCCCATTGCCCCTTCATGCCAGGGGCTGTATGTATGCCCCCCATTCCCCTGTCCTGCCCACTCTCTAGGAGATAAGGCAATAAAGGTGTCAACATGTTAAACTGTGTTGGGAGGATAGGCAGAGATTAAATGGTGTATTATGGGGCTGGAAGGCATTAATGGGTGTCATCAACTAGTTTGATGCATTGGCAGAGGTGCTTGAAGCTGTGACAGTGCTAAAGAGCTGGGCATCATGAGTCCCCTATTACCGCCCTCCCTCTTTTGGTTTTCTAGTTGCCCTCCCCCCCCCCCAAAAAAACCAGTATGGTTTTGACCACATATGCTTAGAACATTCCCTGAAATTTTGGCATTGAGCGGCTGTGGCATTCAAAAATTATTGCACTACACAAAGACCGTGCAATGCCAGCAAATTGGGTGAAAGGCCTGTGCAAGCTTAGCCACTAATATTCATTAGTTAGCACCCAGGTCCCAAAACTTTAACCGACTCTAAAGAAAGCTATGGAAAAATAGGGTAGCCCACACTAATCTATTATTACTCCAGTGGAAGCAGAACCAGCAGCCCCACACCAGGCCTCATTCTCTGCTACCTGGCACCATGGCCGTGTAAAATTCTACCAAATCAGAATGGCAGTGCTTGACTGCATTTGTGCTGGCATAAATGACCATGTAAGCTGCAGGGTCATGGCCAATTAGGCCCTTCATCTCTGCCCAAACACACACAAGAATGTTTCCCAAACTGGTCTGTGAGCTGCTTACTGGCAGTGTGCAGTGATCTGGCTAGTTGCATAGTGCTGGCTCCTCCGCCTTTCTTCCAGCTACTAAATCACATTCAAAGAAGCTAAGCGACATAAATGTTTGCCCAATATTACTTTCCATATAAGCAATTGCTGCATTTACCACAGGGATATTATATGACCACAAACAGGCAAGGAAGTGGTTGAGACAATCACAAATGGGAAGGGAGGTCCAAAAGGCAATTGCTCTACCAATACATGCCCCACACTACGACGAAAAGTAAGAATCCCTGGTTTACCGGAAAGCAGTGGTTCACAAACAGTGGGCTACAGAGCACATCTATATAGTGCACAGAGCCTCCCAATGGTGAAGAATGTGCAATGGAAACGAGGGTTTCCTGCCATCCTAGAAAGTGTAATTTGTGTATAACCAATTCCTTATGCAGAGCTTCCTTCTATGCCAACTAGGGCTCTCTGTATGCTTCTGACTGGCTGGGCTGCAGCACAAGCATTGAAATCCATCAATGAGTCTCTTTTTTGTTAGGTGTTCCTAGTGTAACCTCACCAGTGACCAAATTTGCTAACAGCACCTAAGTAAGAGGGATAACAAATGTACAGGACAGACTCAACGTGATTTGGAGAGTAAACCAGCGACTGCTGCAGGCACCAGGAAATCCAGTCCTAATAAATAAAAAGTCTGACAGCCAAGGAGAAGAAATAAATGGCACCAATGCAAAATGAGGCTAGGAATCCTGCATAGTTGTCAGCCAGTCATTGCCTTACACTGAGCTGATTTCATTTACTAGTGTGCTAACGTCTTATGTGAACATGCACTCTCACTGTTGGAAGGAAAGTGTGGGAGCGGGAGGCTAGCTGGTCAAAGAGCTGGTGTCTATCCGACATTGTCAACAACCACTTCAGTTAAGGAAGCCAGCAGAACACACACATCCAGACCTGCCCCTAAAGCCTTAGTCCTGGAGGATGATAAAAGATGATTCCATAGGGTAGTGTGAAGAATTGTAGAGGCATGCTTCTCAATGGCAAATGCCGTGCTCCCATCACTGATAATGGTTACAGATGACACAAAAATCAGGGGGGCTTAAGAGGACATAGCACCGATTTAGAGCAATCTGGATTGCTTGGTAAACTGGGTGTAAGCAAACAATACGTGTTTTAATATGGTTAAATGTAAAGGTATACATCAACGAACAAAGAATGTTTGAGGTTTGGGGTGCAGGAGGGTGCTCCGGGCTCACATTGAGGGGTTTGGAGAGCGGGAGGGGGATAACAACAAATAGAGATATCCTATCTCCTAGAACTGGAAGGGACCCCAAAAGGTCATTGAGTCCAGCCTCCTGCCTTCACTAGCTGGACCAAGTACTGATTTTGCCCCAGATCCCTAAGTGGCCCCCTCAAGGATTGAGCTCACAACCCTGGGTTTAGCAGGCCAATGCTCAAACCACTGAGCTATCCCTCCCTCCTGTGATCAGGGCTGTGGCAGGAGTTTGGGGTGTGGGGTGAGGCTCGGGTGCAGGCTCCCAGCGACGCTTACCTCAAGCAGTCCCCGGAAGCAGCAGAATGTCCCATCTCCGGCTCCTATGCGGAGGTGCGTAGGAGCCGGAGCGGGGCCATGCCATGGCTTCTGGGAGCCACGTGGTGCGCCCCCACCACGACCCTGCACCCTGGCTGGAGTGCTGGAGTGGAGAAAGCCCCAGACCACGCTCCCCAGCGGGAGCTCGCAGGCCAGCTTAAAACGGCTCTGGCCCGCGGGGCGTAGTTTGCCCACCCATGCTCCAGGCATTAGTTTGGGGGAAATACTGAGGGCTGTGTTATGAAGGCCAAACTAGATGACCACCATGGTCCCGTCTAGCCTTGGAATCTATGAATCAATGAATGAATCCCCCCAAGATTTGACATTTGGGATGGTCAGCAGTTACTTCCACTACATGCCCTCAAGTCCTATATTATTTCAGTATGTGACTTTTGCCTTCTGACACTGCACCAACCTCTAGATAATTGTGTGATGGGTTGGATCACAGAACCCCCCTTGGGAACTGCCACCTGATGTGCCAAGACTACTTCTGCCCCTGCTTTCCTGCCCTGTCAGCTTAGGACTTCAGTGCCCTGCCTGGTTTGAGCCAGACTCACTAGCCTATCCCCTAACAGCTGTAGGCTTACCTGAAAGCAGCTTACAGAAGTGTTCTTGTCTTTAACTCTCAGATGCCCAACTCCCAATATGGTCTAAACCCAAATAAATCCGTTTTACCCTGTATAAAGCTTATACAGGGTAAACTCATGAATTGTTCGCCCTCTATAACACTGATAGAGAGACGCACAGCTGTTTGTCCCCCCCTCCCAAGTATTAATACATACTCTTGGTTAATTAATAAGTAGTAAGTGATTTTTATTAAATACAGAAAGTAGGATTTAAGTGGTTCCAAGTAGTAACAGACAGAACAAAGTACGTCACCAAGCAAAATAAAACAAAACATGCAAATCTATGTCTAATCAAACTGAATACAGATAATCTCACCCTTAGAGATGCTTCAGTAAGTTTTTTTCTCAGACTGGACATCTTCCAGGCCTAGGCACAATTCTTTCTCCGGTACAGTTCTTGTTCCAGCTCAGGTGGTAGCTAGGGGACTCTTCATGATGGCGCCTCTCTCCTCTTTGTTCTGTTCCTCCCCTTTATATATCATTTGCATAAAGTGGGAATCCTTTGTCCCATTGGTTCCCCCCCCCCCCTTTCTCAATGGAAAAGCACTAGGTTAAAGATGGATTTCAGTTCAGGTGACATGATCACATGTCACTGTATGACCCCAAGCCTTCATTCCTCCCAGCCTGACTCACAGGAAGGCCTGCCTGCAAACAGAGCCATCCACAATCAATTGTCCTGGTTGATGGCAGCCATCAAGATTCCAACCCACCATTAATGTCCCACACTTTGCATAATTACAATAGGCCCTCAGAGTTATATTTCATATTTCTAGTTTTAGATACAAGAGTGATACATTTATACACATAGGATGACAACACTCAGTAGATTATAAGCTTTGTAATGATACCTTACAAGAGACCTTTTGCATGAAGCATATTCCAGTTACATTATATTCACTCATTAGCATATATTTATAAAATCATATAGAGTGCAACATCACAAATTGATCCTAGGTTCCTTAATTGATGACCATTAGTTTTCCCCATCACATATACAGGTAGGCCAAGAGTGAAATGTCTCATTTAAAAAGCTGTCCCCACACTACTGTATTTAAGACCTAATCATGTTGGATCCTTTTATTATGCAAGACATAGAATTATAGAATCATAGAAGATTAGGGTTGGAAGATACCTCAGGTGGTCATCTAGTCCAACCCCCCTGCTCAAAGCAGGACCAACCCCAACTATATCATCCCAGCCAAGGCTTTGTCAAGCTGGGCCTTAAAAACCTCTAAGGATGGAGATTCCACCACCTCACCCATTCCAGTGCTTCACCACCCTCCTAGTGAAATAGCTTTTCCTAATATCCAACCTAGACCTCCCCCACTGCAACTTGAGACCATTGCTCCTTGTTCTGTCATCTGACACCACTGAGAACAGCCTAGCTCCAGCTTCTTTGGAACCCCCCTTCAGGTAGTTGAAGGCTGCTATCAAATCCCCCCTCACTCTTCTCTTCTGCAGACTACATAAGCCCAGTTTCCTCAGCCTCTCTTCATAAATCATGTGCCTCAGCCCCCTAATCATTTTCGTTGCCCTCCGCTGTACTCTCTCCAATTTGTCCACATCCTTTCTGTAGTGGGGGGGCCAAAACTGGACGCAATACTATAGATGTGGCCTCATCAGTGCTGAATAGAGGGGAATAATCACTTCCCCTGATCTGCTGGCAACGCTCCTACTAATGCAGCCCAATATGCCATTAGCCTTCTTGGCAACAAGGGCACACTGTTGACTCATATCTAGCTTCTCGTCCACTTCAATCCCCAGGTCCTTTTCTGCAGAACTGCCACTTAGCCAGTTGGTCCTCAGCCTGTAGCAATGTATGAGATTCTTCCGTCCTAAGTGCAGGACTCTGCACTTGTATTTGTTGAACCTCATCAGATTTCTTTTGGCCCAATCCTCCAATTTGTCTAGGTCACTCTGGACCCTATCCCTACAGCATATCTACCTCTCCCCCCCCCCCATCTTAGTGTCATCTGTGAACTTTCTGAGTGTGCAATCCATCCCATCATCCAGATCATTAATGAAGATGCTGAACAAAATCGGTCCCAGGACCAACCCCTGGGGCACTCCGCTTGATACCGGCTATCAACTAGACATTGAGCCGTTGATCACTACCCACTGATCCCGATAATCTAGCCAGCTTTCTATCCACCTTATAGGCCATTCATCCAATCCATACTTCTTTAACTTGCTGCAAGAATACTGTGGGAGACTGTATCAAAAGCTTTGCTAAAGTCAAGGTATATCACGTCCACCGCTTTCCCCATATCCACAAAGCCAGTTATCTCATAATAGCAGGCAATCAGGTTGGTCAGGCATAACTTGCCCTTGGTGAATCCATGTTGACTGTTCCTGATCACCTTCCTCTCCTCCAAGTGCTTCAAAATAGATTCAAAATGGAACATAAGTTTCCCAACAAGTACAATAACTTGTCACACCAAAGGTGGTGGTGTACTCCCAAACAGAAGATTGCCTTATTCTGCTTATTACAATCAGACTGCTGTTTTATGTTCTTGTTGTGGTAGTTTTTAAGAGGCTTGATGTCACATTACCAGTCCTGAGGATGTTGAAGCTCTACTTTCTTTTCATTGTTATGAAACATCTAATGCCCTATCCTTTCTTCTGTATTGCAGAACCATCTGCAGAAACCAAGCAATGTGCAGTGAGTGACTCCAGGGTGGCAAATGTCACCATGGACAATTGGCAAGCAGACTTGGAAGCTGAATGGCATCAGCCTTCTTAATCATAGGATACTGTTGTAGAGCGTGAGTTGGCAGGTTAAGCAAAGGGGAAAAGTCATTCACAAATTGCATGCATACGTCATACTTCATTCATCATGTCGTTTTTCCCTTTCATCCACATCCCTAAGCCCCATGCACATTGCTGGCATTCTCGCTCCATTCCATAGAAGTCCAAGGTCGCCAGAGCCACTGCTTCCCAAAGACATCTGCAGTCATTGAACAGCCAGCTCAGTCACGCGCCGTGTTATGTGCTAGAGTTTAAGCTTTTTCTATTGACCTTTTTTTCTTTCTTCATCTCTTGAATCCACTGCAATGTTTTCCTGATCCAGTCCCAGGAAAACTTTGGAGGGAGCAGGATGTTACAAAAGTAATCACTCAGCCCCTCAATGCCAAATCACTTGAGCTACGTTCCAAGGTCTAAATGCCAGCCATAGAGCAGGCTTTGAAAGCAGTGCATCTCTGACAATTCTGTATAAGGTCCTGAAAGACCAAATTGGTGTTTCCAAAATTGCATTGTTTCCCTTCAACTCTTCACCTGCACAATAAGGCCAATTCTAGTTCATAGCCACATAAAGGTCCTTAAATAACTAATTAACACCTTATCTGAAAAGGAAAACTCCCCATAGCCACTAAAATTAATCTTCATTATAATTCACCACAGTAAGTTACATAATCAACAAAGAAGATACAGTCCTTGCCCCAGACGTATTAAGTAACAAATTACACATCAGAGTTCAGATGTAATACACAATGTGACCAGAAGATAATCTAATATCTCTCCCCCCACACACACACTTCAATATTTTGGAGGATTAACAGTGCGAGGCTACAAAGAAGAGATGTGGGTTTGGAAAGGCTTGGATGAGGGGCTGGCAATGACTGGATTCCTTAAAGGGAATGGTTACTAAATAATGTACATGGAAAACAGAAGTTTTCCGCCACTGACCCACTAGCTGGGAAATGCAAAGGGTGCTGGGGTCTCATTCAGAAGAAGCTGCCATTGGACTGATACTTCCCAGCAGAAACACCACTCCAGTAAGACTCTGTGGCACAGGAAGTGCAGAACTGCAGCAGAATCAGGGGTGAAAGTAGGCTGTTATGGTGTACCGGTAAGAAGTGGCCACCGGTACCAGCCCGTACACAGCAGACGTTAAAGCGCTGCTGCAGCCAGAGCCCTGGGCCCTTTTAAATTGCTGCTGGAGCCCCGGGCAGCGCAGGTCAGGCAGCATGGATGGGATGGCTGGGGGAGGCTGACCCCCAACCCCACCTCTTCTGCCTGAGGCACCGCTCCTTCTGGAGGCCCGGAGCCGGGCCCCGTACCAGTATGTCTTCTATGCTACTTTCACCCCTAAGCAGAATGCATGGGGCTGGCGGTGATGTTCATGGCCAGATGTTCAGCTGGCCTCTGTATATGGCACATGAACCCAGTGCTAGGTGCAAAACCCACATTTGCACCTGCAGTTTGACTAATTGGATGTTCGAACTGTGAGCCCAGTTTTATGAGTACGCAAGTGTACATTCACATTTGTGGTTATAAGTTTAAAGGCCATGCCAGACAATTGACTCTCAAAGTTGTAAGGTAAATTCTGTTTTCTTTTGTGTTTAGTCTGTTCAGTCACTCTCCTCAACCTCACTAAAATAAAAATTTCAAGTAAATAACAGCACTTACATCACTTTTGGAAGACTCTGCTTTTCAAATGTGTTTCCTTTGTCTCAAATTACATCATCAGACTGTCAAGATGGTGGCTTCTTGTTTGAGTCTGACTTCCTTTTTCTCTATTTTAATACAATTTTTATAAAAAATCTCACAACTCTACCCTTCATCCATGCCTAAAACTAGCTCTAACAAAGACTGCCTAAAGCCAAATGTAGCCAGTTAAAACCAACTTGTCCAACTTTAATTATGGTAGCTGTACTTATAATTTTTCTTTAATATTTGAAATGTGAGTGACTCTAGCTTGCTTCAACTGAAATTTTCAAACTCAGCACGTCTGAGACTTGGAAAATCCTGTCCCTCCCAGCAAAACCCTCATGTAAATAACACAGGAGTGACTTCTCCCAGCGAGCAAAGGGAATATTAAAAGAATCGATGTTTATGCACTGAGTTGTAATCACCCAACACTGCTGGTCTGTCTGAGGGGGAAACAGCCACCAATTAGTCAGAGTGAATTCTAATGACCAATCACTAGTAATGACCCGACATAGCAATGGCAGACTTTCTGTGACAGTTGGCAGTAGACAAATGGCTGCATGGCTGTTCAAAGGGAACAAGTCATTCATAAATGCCATGCATACTTTGTACTTAATCCATTGGCATCAGAAAGAGTCTCACACACACACACACGAGTCACTGAGAACATGAGTGTGGAGGCACTTTCCCTCGATAAGGGTTGCAGGGAAATGGATGGTTCCCATCATCCTGACCAGAAAAATCAAGAGGTTAAAAAAATAGTTTCAAGAAAAAATTGTCTTAAGGAAATTGCTTGACATTTAGTCAGGCATTTATTTTAACAATGTGAATAAACAAGCAGACAAAGTCCATGTTTTTCAACTCCAGTGGGGGCTCTTGGCCAAGAAGAATAAGTAAACTATATGTGCTGTATCGTTTTAAACTTTTTTATTGAGAACACATGCAATATTTCTCTGTCAGTTCAAGAGTTGTCATTTCCGGTATGGTAAGACACCCCTCCCCCCCAACCCAACACACACACTCACACACACACAACTGTCTCTCAGGTGTGTGTGTGGGGGGGGAAACAGTCATTGTAAGATACCGTACTGCTATCTGCTCACAGAGTGGCAGCCACTTTTGATTTTGTGTACAGTTATGAATAACAATCTATTTGTAAGCAACGTCAAATAATACTGAGCACATGCATTCGCACATATATACACTGGCAATGATCCAACTATTCTGCCTTGCTCCCTGCAGACTTACCACCATCCTGTCCCAAGCACGATTGGATTAGGCCACTACTTGGCACGTTGGAGAGAGGTAAGTATCTCTTTGGGTATGTCTTCATTGCAGAGCTAACTGGGGTGACTGGCATCTGGGTCTGAGTACCCAAGTTGGCCTCTCTTGGCTGTCAGTGGCCACACTGAAAAGTCATATTTGAGTGTGTCCACTCGACTGCACCCACATTAGTGCTGCATTCACTCGTGTGAGGCACTGGGACTTCTGGGTGTCAGATCCCAGGGTTCCTAGTGCTGCAGTAAGCTGAGCCATTCTATGGCTTTCCTATTGAATTGTGGGAGAACTTGTCTGTCCTTCTAGGCACATGGGGTGGGGGGAATTGTGGGAAGGCAATGGAGGGCTAGCTGCACTTTAGTGGTGTAGCATTTGTATCCTCACTGCAAAGTGGGCTGGATATCAGGTCGAGTGCAAGCAGCACTCTGGTTTTAGCCTATAACCCAGCACCGGCCAGCTTGCTCAGGTGTAAAGCATCACCACTTCAGAGCAGGGCCACCCAGAGGGTGAGGCTAAAGGGGCAGTTTGCCCTAGGCCAGCAGTTCTCAAACTGTGGGTTGGGACCACAAAGTGGGTCACAACCCCATTTTAATGGGGTGACCAGGTCTGGCTTAGACTTGCTGGGGCCCAGAGCCAAAGCTGAAGCCGAGGGCTTCATCCCTGGGTGGTGGGGCTCAGGTTACAGGCCCCCTGCCTAGGGCTGAAGTGCTTCGGCTTTGGCCTCCCCACCCAGAGTAGTGGGGCTCAGACTTTGTCTTCTCCCCTCACCTCCCTCCCCCCCGGGGCAGTGGGACTCTTATGGGCTCAGGCTCTGGTCCCCCCTCCTGGGGCTGTGTAGTAATTTTTGTTGTCAAAAGGGGGTTGCGGTGCAATGAAGTTTGAGAACCCCTGCCCTAGGCCATTTGAGAGGGATTCCCAAACTGAGTGAAGCTGTGACTCCACACACTGGATCGCAGCGCCATTCACTGAAATTTTGCCAGGAGCCCTCCATCATGATGGGCCAAACCTGAGTGGCATTGTGCCCCTACACGCCACTTCGCAATGCCTGGAGCAGGAGCCAGGCCCAGACCTACAGGATAGGAGCAGCCGCTGCAGGGTGATTGCAGTCTGGGCTCACACACCAACACACACACACACAGAGCCATCTCCCCTCAGCGATAATTTTATTTGGAAGAGTGCAGGTAGGGGGTGGGGTCCTCAGTTTCAGATTTTGCACTGGGCCCCCCAAAACCTCAGTGAGGCCTTGCACTCATGTAAGGGGGGGGGGGAGGGTGAGAGAGAGAGCCAGGTTAGGGGCAATGCCAAGTTAACTCTGCAGTGAAGAGAGAAGGTAGTGTTGATGATTTAGTAGTGGGCATGCTTACCTTGTAAGTAATTACTCCACCAGTGCCCCCAGCATACTGGGGGAAGCGGGGCGCTGTGTTGATGGGGGTATCACTTTCCAATGAAATCAAAACTAAGGTGCTGATCATTTGTGGTCATTAAAAATTTCATTTGCCCACTGGTAAACTGGACAAATTCAAGTTCAGTTAATTGCATTTTATCTACCTAAAACTGACTTGCAGTTTCAATCATATATAGTATTCTTGTTCTAAGTTGTTAGGCACTGTTGCTGTGCAGCATTAAAGAGGTACTGTGTTCTGCTCCAGAGCTGGCTGCATTTCAGCAGCGGCTCTTGTTGCAGACCAATAGTTTGTATGTTTAACGTCTAAAGTTCACTGGGATCCTTCAGGCTGAAAAGCACTGAAGAACTGTACTATTGTTATTTGATGGAAGACTGAAGTAAGTGTTTCACTAGTTTTGTGATCTACATTTGCCTCTGCAAAAACACATATCAGTTACCTGCATAATTTGTGTAAATGCCTAGCAATTCTGATCACACTACAAATGATTGATGACTATAGTTAAATGTCTGATGTAAAATTTGCAGCTGAAAATCTGCTCACGCCATTCTAATTACTCCAGATAAATTCAGGGCTGTTAAGATTTTTGCAGCTTTGCATGAAAGTCCAGGCCAGAAATCATCCCCTTGAGGTTAGAAAAGGTTTCATCTGTCTGTGGTTAGAAAAGGCTCAAGCTCGTAGATATCCAGAAATGCATAACGGATGATGTGTACACTGCTATAGCCAGAAGCACATTTTGGGAGCCACAACAGGCTGTGAGGCAATCACCGAAATCAATCCCATTTAGAACTGGTTCAGACAGCTTAATGATATTTTGATCTTTCAATTGCTGAGATTCAGTGTAATGGAAGTAGATTCAGATTTCAGGCCTGAATGTGACCTCAAGCAGTCACTGAAGACATAGCATGGACTCTCCACTTTTTGTTGACAGCATATTTTCTGTTCATTTCAGATTGTATCTACCTAGGGACTCCCAGTTCATCTAGGCAAAAAGGGGGAGACTCAACTGCCAGTGGATTGTGATACACACCAGGGTAGCCATCTTCATCTCTAGGTGTGTCTTGGACAACCCGAACAAAAGACTCGCTTTGTTCTTGTGATCCTGTATGCTGCCATGTAGAACTGGTGAGGCAATTCTGCAGAAGATCCTATCATATCATTGGCAGCATATTTAATCATAGCAAGGTTGTTAAAATAAAGTCCTGCTGTTGAATAGACTCAGGGCAGGAGAAGGGAAGAAATATTTAACCATGTAATTGCTGACTAATGTACCTGTTATATCTCCAGTATATGCACAGACTGCATGCTTCCAAATGGAACAGATATTGTGTGTCTCCAATATACACACACTTTCCATGCCACCAACTGGATCTGGTACAACTTGGTATATGCCTATATCCTGCCCTAGTAAATGGATAGTGCACATCCTATGCTGTGAATGAAGTGTGTCAATGTAGCCACACTGCTTCACTACAAACCTGGTACAGCCATGCCTCGCTCTCAAGGGATTTCACTGAGCTTGGATTGTGAGCTCCTTGATCCATGACCTGTGTCTTCCTACTTGTTCAAACACCACCTAGCACAATGGATTGGATGCACTGTGAGTGGATCCTCTGGGCATTGCCATAATATAAATAAAATAATTCATATAAATTGACAACACTTGAGTGGTGGGCAAATCCCCATCAGCAAAGGCATTATAATATTTGTTGGTATGCAGAATTTTACGGTATGATTGCTCTGACAATTGACTAACAATGGCATTGTGGTTATCCATAAAAAGAACAGGAGTACTTGTGGCACCTTAGAGACTAACAAATTTATTAGAGCATAAGCTTTCGTGGGCTACAGCCCACTTCTTCGGATGCTCCCTGATACTTGACACTGAAATAAAGGTAGCTCCTGCCTTAAGAGTGTCCATTCGGATAGAGAAGGGACAGGATTCCTAGGGAGAGAAAACAACAGGGTTTTGTGTTTTCTCCCCCGCCCCTTTATTTAGTTATTATAGACTCACTTCTTGTGGTGTAAGTTATGTCTTTACATTTAATCTATTCCCAATGGCATATCAGGACAC
>NW_020664447.1:34674078-34692014 GCF_002925995.2 Terrapene triunguis
GGGGGAGAAAACACAAAACCCTGTTGTTTTCTCTCCCTAGGAATCCTGTCCCTTCTCTATCCGAATGGACACTCTTAAGGCAGGAGCTACCTTTATTTCAGTGTCAAGTATCAGGGAGCATCCGAAGAAGTGGGCTGTAGCCCACGAAAGCTTATGCTCTAATAAATAAGAAGTGGGCCATAGCCCACGAAAGCTTATGCTCTAATAAATTTGTTAGTCTCTAAGGTGCCACAAGTACTCCTGTTCTTTTTGCGGATACAGACTAACACGGCTGCTACTCTGAAACCTGTGGTTATCCATGTTTCTAAACTTTACTTGGGTTGCAATGTAGTATGCCTTTATAATTGGGAAGGTTTGTTCGCCATTTTTCATCAGGCGCTTCAATTATTTCTTTTACCTTTGGTTTACTCTTTCTCTATGAATCCTGAGATGTATTTAGCAATGACTTCTACCAGGAAATAGGTAGACTAGTGGTAGAAGGTACTGGTACAAAACCACTATATGTGGGAAAATGTTAAACAAAATCGCTATTGGAATGACTCAATGCTGTATTAAAAGGCAGAGTAATTGGACTGAAAATATGGCGGGAACTGAAACAAAGAAGCTCATAAAAATTTTATAAATTAATTTGAAAAACATCACTAGGCGGCAGGAGATAAAGGAATATCTGAATCTCTTTTTAATATTGAGATCACTGTCTCCTATACCGGAGACCACTATGCTAAACATTAAAATTGAACACATCAGATATGCTAAACAAATGTAGTCTGCATATGTCACCAAAGCAAGCCAATCAATTAAGGGCCACATCCAACTCCCATTGAAGTCAACAGGAAACTTTCCATTAAGGTTAATAGGAGTTGGATTGGGTTGTGAGGAACAAACAGGCACCCAGAGTGGTAAGACATTCTAAAATGTTCCAAAGGGAATTATTGCTGCAGCACTGACCAAAGGTAAATGCAGGCGGGTGGGTTGGCTCAGATCAGAGCCACAGCATTTCAAAATTCGGAATACGCTTCAACTGAGCATGGGCACTTTTGGAGCCATAATCATGGTCTATAGTGATGTGATCTGAGTGGAAAGGCCAGTTTTTAAAAAGGAAAAAAAATTGATAATCTCCTAATTGTAGATGCTGAAAGAGCCTCTCCCACCATCTGCTGGGGAATGTTCCTGCCCCATCATCACAGGGCCTCCCCAGTCCTAATTTTAGAAAACACTTGTTGGGCAAAACAGGTTATTTTAAGATGTCTCCTTTTTGTAACTGGAATCTTTCTATTGATCCCAGCAGATCTAGTTGTGCACATCTTATTGAGAGGGTGGCTATCAACCACAGCCCCTCTCAGGTACCCCATAGGCCACCCCTCCACACTACCATCCCACTATAAATAACTCACTGCACATTTTAGCATGGGATTACTCATCACACTGAAATGTGAAATAATCCCCATTTCAAAGAGAGCGGCTCTCCCTCCTCCAGTCTCCTGCTGGGGAAGGTCTGATGCCTAGATGGTGATCTACATAGATCAATTCATCCCAGTTGTTCAAATACTTGTAGTGTTCCTTACTAGGAAGGGGCAGAAGAAACCTGTGCATCAGAGTAACCATGGGAAACCAGCCTGCAGGTTTCAAGGTTCAGCTGTTTCAGGAAATACATTATAGACTGGTGCAGCAAAATGGCTTTATGTTTGCGCATGTGTGAACATGTTGGGTATATAGAAGCTTATGCATTGGTGTAGATAGGTGTGAGCATGTGTATTAGGTGGGTCTGCATGGGAGCATACATATCTAATTATATGGATTCTAGCTATGGATGGAGAGGAGTACATGTCTGCATGTGTGTATTAGGTATGTATGGGAGTAGAAATACTGTATGTGTATATCTGGTGTTTAAGCAAGGGAGTAGATGTCTGCAGGTGTGTACTCTAGTAGGTATGTGTGCATTAGGTAGGCATGCATGGGAGCATATGTGGCTGAGTGTATGTAGCTGTACAAATTACACATCTACCTCGATATAACTTTGGGAGCCAAAGTTATATCGAGCCTCGGGAGCCAAAAAATCTTACCGCGTTATAGGTGAAACTGCGTTATATCGAACTTGCTTTGATCCACCGGAGTGTGCAGCCCCACCCCCCCGGAGCACTGCTTTACCGCGTTATATCCGAATTTGTGTTATATCGGGTCACGTTATATCGGGGTAGAGGTGTATATGTATATGTGGGTGAGGTGAATGCATCTATACAGGGAAGGATAAAGATACATCCTCCTCCATGAGATTACCTCTGCAGAGCCATTCTGTAGGATGTTGCATTGGCTCAGAATTGTAGTTACTTTTACCTAACCTCCTGTCTTTGGGATGTAGCAATGGGGGGACATCTCTGGATAAGTCATCCTCCTTTCCCACATCTACCCTGAATTAGTGAGAAACAGGCAGTACAATTGCAGTGTTGTTGGCTTGTCACCTGCTGTGGGTATAGGCTGAAGGGAGGAGGAGAAGCACTCTAGTCCATAATCCTCCCCTCAGTCCTTCAAGTCATGCTATGAGGTTACCTCAGGAGAGGGGGGCCTGCACATCTGGGAGTTCTATAACTCCCATTTGGCCAGCATGCAGCACACATTGGGTGTGCATGTTGATATGGACCAGAGACCAAAGTTTTAGATATTCCAAGCCTGCACGCATTGTTGTGTGTGTGTTTCTGAGCCTGTCCCCTGCCCTCTATCAATTGGAGAGGATGTGAAAGTAGCCCCACTCTGGCTGCACCTTCACCTCCAGCACACAGAAAAACAAACACAGCCATTCTTCTGTTTGTTGTTTTAGTGCAGGGCGCTCCTTCCATAACAAAACCATTTCCCTGCAGGCAGCAGGCTAAGACCTGTTTGCTTATTATTCTGCAAAGGAAAATGAGGGTTTCGGGAGGGGCACAGTCTTTAAGTATCTATATCCTGTTGATAAACAGATAGAATGGAAGGAGGGAGCCCTTCCAGCTGCCCTCCTGCAAATATCCTTCTGAGTCTGTGGTATGTTTCCTCCTCATTCATTATTTCATGTGTTCTGTCTCACAGGCTAGGCCCATTCGGTGTGTGAACATTTCCCCTTGTCCCCTGCATCAGATGTGAACCTGGAAAGGGAAAACCTTGGTGCAAAGAAAGTTAATCCTCCACTGTACCAGAGACATTTATAACAGAGATGGATGTGAACTCGGGAATGTGAGGTCCAGATCTGCATTTCACAGCTGACTCTTGCCTCTACAATGTTCAGAACCAACCCCTGCCTCCCCTCCCCCCAATCCAAACACCTTTGAATGTTGGGGAAGTTTAGTTCTGGATCTCAACTTGGTGGCTCAATCCCATCACTAATTTGCAATAATATAAACATCCTCCTAGCTTTTAAATGGTCGGGGCATATTTGGACTCCAGGAGTGAGGTATTGCCTTGTTGCAAGAGAACCAAATGAACACAGACTCAGGACAATCTTTGCTAGTCTATTTTTAATGTACAAAATGCACATGCCAACCGTTCCTGTCATTGATTTGATCAAGGTTAGATAAAAATAGTAAGAACAGCAGCAAAGTTTACTCAGAAGTAGCACTACTTTTTCAGTACTGCAGTGAAATAGCTCTGTCGTTGCATCCCCCAGCAGACTGCAGTTTCTCTTTGTGAGACAAGGTGGGTGAGGTAATATCTTTTAGTGGAACAACTTCTGTTGGTAAGAGAGCCACGCTTTTGAGCCACACAGAGCTCAAAAGCTTGTCTCTCTCACCAACAAAGTCGGTCCAATAAAAGATATTACCTCACCCACCTTGTCTCTCTAAGATCCTGAGACACAGCAACTACACTGTTTGTGTTATAATTCCTCCCCAAATAATTAAAATCCTTTTGTTCCTTCATTGTCTGACAAAATCACAACTCCTTTGGCTAGTAGGATGTGTCACTTAGGTACCCTGGGCCTTATTCTCCTCTCACAGTAATGTAAACCAGGAGTAACTGCATTAAAGTCAATGGAGTTACATCAGAGTAAAACCAGCGTATGTAAAATCAGGCCCCATATACCTGCAGCTGTTGAGAAAGTGGGCTATTGTCCAACTGCTCTGCAACACAAAAGAAGCCCAACAGAATTAAATTAACCTCCTTAAATACAGGGTTGGAGTGGGCCACTAACTTCCCATCAGCTGTTGTTCTCACTGAGGTAATGAACTAACTAACTAACTGTATCTGTGGTGGCTGTCAGTCCCTTCCACAGGGTCCAACATCAGAAGTTGATTTCAGTAGCTATAATGCCTTCATGGCTTTATAATTTTGTTACAGTCCATGGCATAATTAACCTAGTGCTTTTTCTCACTGAGCTGTTTGCAGATAAGAATCACTTCACTGACCACTGAAGTGCAGCCACCTCTGGGATGGAATGTGGCACAGGAACACAGGAATTGCCTTACCAGGTTTGTCTAGTTCAGTCTCCTGTCTCTGACAGTGGTCAGCACTAGATGCATCAGAGGAAGGTGTAAGAACTCTGCAGTAGACAGATGTGGGATAATCTGCCCTACATATTAGATCTCATCCTGGTCTCTAATAGTTAGAGACTGGCTCAATCCCTGAAGAATGAGGTTTAATATCCTTTCCAAAATTCTATCAGTACTTATGATAAGTCTGGATATTCTTAATATCCAATATATTCCAGTCCTTTTCTGAATCCTACTAAATTTTTGGCTTCAACAACTTCATGTGGCAATGAGTTCTGCAGTCTAAATATTCATCATGTGAAAAAGTATTTCCTTTTATCCATTTTGAATTTGAATATATATTTTAAAGCTAACAATTGAAATCAATGCTATGTAACAGTTTAGGAGAGGTGCTTAGCTACTACAGCTATAGACACCTTAGAAATACCTGATGTAGAGCGGTAAGATAAAAGAGAAGAAGACTATTACATACCATCAACATTTCAAGGAAAATTTAAGTTGTCAAACTGTAATTACACAAGTTTGAATTTGACCAAGACATTCGTGATAATGGGACTAATGCACCTAGTCTTGTAAAAAGTGCCAAGTGATCTTTAAAGATCATTAGTATTCAGGACCTGAGATGCACAGAACATGGCACCTGCAGCAGCACAGCAGCCCCTAGAACCATGCTGGGCTACTGGTTTAGTACTAACCCAGAGGGAAGAATGGCAGCAGCTGAATCACTTACTGCCACGACAACAAGCTGGGTTTTCTTTTGTAGTTTCCCACCTGAGTGTTGCCTGGGCCTGACTTGGTTTAATATATAAGAGCTAAGACGAGAGCACAGCCCAAAATAGTACGGCCACAATTTCTTGGTTTGGTTTGGTAGACATGTGGGTTGATCCTAACAGCTTACTAGTTCTTACCTTATCAGGTAGAATCATAGACTCACAGGGTTAGAAGGGACCACAAGGGTCTAGTCTAACCTCCTGTCAAGATGCAAATTTGTATTAAATGTGTATTAAGTATTGCTCAGTGCATGCCCATCTCGCTATATTCCATTGGCCAAATCCTGGCCCCATAAAACAGCCCAAGTAAACCACCTATGTAGGAGAGTTCTATGGGACCTGGGTTGTGGATGACAGACCAAATCCTCCCCACACAGGGCATTTACTTTTTTAACATGTCTTCACTGATGAAAATGTTCATTTCTCAGAGCGGTTGTTTTATTGCCTCAGTTTCCTGTTGCATTTCATCTGACAGTGCTCTGGAGGTTGGGACTGGGTTAATTCCTTTGACAAATTCATTTCTAAGGGCTGCCATAAGGATTCAGTATGATGCAGTCAGTGGCTGCCTACAAAACTGTTTAGACTGTCACTGCTCGTAATAGAAAATGAAGTGCTGATTCTAGGCAGCAAGACCAAGAACGTCAGGGATTGTTTAACTTTCATTGCATATACTCCTAAAAAGTCAATGCACGTCTCCACAGTTTCACAGCATGTCCGTGCATCACTGCACATTTTGTTAAGCCCTGGCTTTAGTGCATGAAGACTGTTGTCCTGTAAACAGGTCTGTTTCTTTTTAGGCCTTGACAGGGGGCTGAACCACTGACGTTCAATTTGAAATTTATCCACTGTTGTGTCTCTAATTCAGAATAGGGATAGGTAGACCTAACACACACACAAACTTTCTCTATGAACAGTCTTGTTGTCTGGGAAGTGCTGAAATACCCTCAGAAGAGATGATGAAGGTGAGATCTAGACCAGGTTTACAAATTCTATTGGTTTGGCTCAAATTATGAACTTCTGGGTACCTATCACAAACAATCTTCTGCCAATTGCTCATTTATAGATACTGTAATATTTGTTAGACTCTGGTGCCCTGAGGTCCCAAGATGGGCTGTGGGGTTCTGCCACCTCATTACATGACTAGGGGCTTTCTACACTTACAGCACTGCAGCGACGCAGCTGCACTGGTGCAACTGTGCCGCTGTAGCTGTTAGTGAAGACACTACCTATACCGCCAGGAGAGCTTCTCCTTTTGACACAGGTATTCCACCTCCCCAAGAGACGGTAGTTATGTTGATGGAAGAAGCCCTCGCATCAACGTAGTGCTGTTCACACCGGGGGTTAGGTCAGTATAACTAAACCAGTATAATTTATACTGACCAAAGTTTGTAGTTTAGACCAAGCCTAAGAGAAGCTGAATAAGCAGACACAACTCTCTGGTAATCATGCATTACAAGTAAGATCCATCACCCATCAGGGTTACATGCAGATAGGGAGGATTTATTTAACTGTACCCAATGCACTTTGAAATACTATCATCGTATTAATATGTGTCTTATTCCAAGTGCTGCACAAACATTAACTTTCTACTCCATACTGTATCCTTGTAAGGGCTGTACTATTATTATACATACCTAATAGATCAGGACACTAAGGAAGAGAACTACAGGCCCTATCAACACCAAACTATCACCGAGTCACTGGCCCCTGTTACAATATAGTTGTTCCCTGACCATGTTAAAAGCAGTATTGTAAACATGTGTAATGGTGTCCCTGTCACCTGGTTAAAGCCGTGGTCTATCCGGGATTTTAAACTGAATAGGTACCAGCTACATTATAACTTTAACTCTGGTATTCCCAGGTTGGGGGCAGCTCTCTTGCACATGGGTCCTCCTAAATAGTTATAGTTGTAGGGTGGGGATCTTAAAAGCACCTAACTGACTTTCAGTGGGACTTGTGCTCCTAAATCACTTAGGTATTTTTGAAAATCCCACCCATAGTGCATATAGAGTGACTTGCCCAAGGCCACACAACAAGTCAGTGGCAGACCCAAGATTTGAAGAGGTCAGGCCTTCCTGGCTCCTAATCCCATCTCATTCCCGTATACTACACTGTCTTCTAGTGCTAGTTCCTCATTCTCCACACTAATAGATACCTTAGCCATGGGAATCTGGTGTATCTCTGTATGCACCAGTTTCCTCTAAGAAGCATAGAATACTGACTGGTACACAAATGCAAAGTGGCCTCCTGTCTTCTGTGTCTGAGAGGAAGGGACACTGTTGGGCTAACCTTGAACTGCAACCGTACGATCACTGAAAGGCAAATCCTTCTGACTCTAAAAACAGCCCTTCTATGGGGCGAAAGGGGGGATGGGAATTCTAAAGCATTCGGCAGTAAAATACCTTGAGACCACCGCTGCGTGTGCTTCCCAGAGGCTTGGCTCCCAAGTCTGCAGTCTCTGGATAACTTCCATCCCAAATGTATGTCACATTTCCTTCCAATAAAAGCAAAATATTTACACTAATCCGGGGTCACCCAGAGGCCATCCTGCTATCGCAAGTTGGAAGCAGCTGCGATTCTGTAAATCAAGGGGAGAGAGGGTGGATAGGATTAACAGAGGCCTCCAAAATAAATGATGGGATTCGCTCTCAGCTTCTGCCGGGAGGTATCAGAAATGGGGAGAGTCACTGCCTGGCCCTGATGGGTAATCTTGAGCTGGGACAATGAGGTGCTGGCAGCAGAACCAGGCTTGAGCCTTCAACACGGCATGATGAGCACAAAGAAACTGAGTTGGGAGGATTGTGGGACAGCCATATACTGTAGCTGGTAGAATGCACAGGGAAAGGGAACCCATAGTGAAGCCATGCCCTGCCCGCTGGTGATCAATACATAATGGCATTGACAGCCAGGTAGGAAGTCCTGGAGGTTGTAGGGAGAACTGACAACGACAAAATGAAGGGGAGGAAGGGGTAAAGGAAATCACCCTTTTGCATTTTTAGAGAAGGGCTGAGCAATTCATTAGCTAATCTGCCTGGAGAGAATTTTCTGAGCCAACCCTGAAGAAAAGATACATGAAAGTTCATATCATCTGGATGATCCCAAACCAGATGTTAATGACTTTTAGGGGATGGGGTTTGCAAAATACTTGGGATTTTCCATCATCTGGTTCTCCTGGTCCCACTGACCAACCACTCTAGCAGAACTCTATAATGCTATTCACTTCTGTAGTTTGGTAGAACACCAAGTGCTCTCTCCTGCCAGATTTCTATTCAAAGAAATGGTTTTGGCCAGCATGTATGGCTATGGCCATCACATAACTTCTCTGCCCACCTTCCAGAACCTGTTTGGAAAGATGTCTATAGTCCTGGACAGATGCTGTGAATACAGGGCACGTCCATGATGGAGGGGAACTTTCTGTTTGGGCAGGAACAGTGTGACCGAGTTCTTCAGTCACCTTTGGAGACAAATCTCCTCCACTACAGATAATGCCCTGGATATACAGCCAATCATTTCTGCGTCTTTCCTGTGTATGGATTATAAGCCAAATTCTGCATATATCCAGTGCAACCCCATTGAAGTCAATGTCTCAGGTTCTCTTCTGCATTTGGACTGTTTTGTGCCATACCTTCAGTGCAATGTGACCCTAAAGGCAGCATAGCCAGCCACAGGAAGATCACCCCAGTGTAGGGGATCCTCTGGTGGCACAGAGTTGGCATGGAGAGGCCAATATCACCTTCCTCCCTGTGAGTGAGGTTGGTGATATGGGGGAGGGGTAGGTGCCTGAGCCGCAGCTACTGTAATAGCTCTTTGAGGCCATTGGCAGTGGGCTATCTTACAGTGTCATGAAGGCAGTTCTAATTTATACCTAGAAATCTGCCCAGTTCACAGCTGACCCAGGATCAGGAGCATACAAAAAAGTCACTTTTACACCATTCCCTCCTGAGCTGCATTGGGCTTTTCTCAAAAGCAAACAAGGTTCAGGCCCAACACAGTTGCATGAGCAGAATTTAGCCCTACTGTTGGATGATTTTTGTAATAACTTACCCTTCTGGAAAGTTTTGTGTGCATTGAACGGTCTGATCCTCATTCCCTGAGAATCTCTGGATAGGAAGCAGGGCTGGTATTGGAATTGCAATGCTTGATGCCAATGATGTAGTCGAAGTAGATTTCAAGACGCAAAAAATCTTCGTGAATGTGAAGGTTTGCCTGAGAATAGAGTAGATATCAGTAATTTACAGGTAAAAATAATTACTAGAACATTGCAGTTAGCAAAAAACAATCAGAACTCCACGCCACGCTACCACTGCCCCCAAGGAGTCAGAGTTCAATGAAACTTAAACCCAATCATTCAAAATTATGATTATTCACAGTTTAGGTACTCACTCTGCCTTAACTCTGCCCTTCACTGTGATCCCCCTGACAAACTTGCTTGTACTTCATTATCCCTCCACAACAGTTCCCTCTTATCAGTGACCACAAAAACAAGAATGCTTTAATCTTGCTCATGCAATGATTATGCCAACTACATACTTCATTAAGGTCATATTAAGTCCACAGGGAAAAAAATGTATTTAACAAATTCCTGACTAGACAAATGGCACCGGATGGCAATCATTCCCCGTTCCTCCTTCTTAACGGCCTGCTCAGCAGCTCACGGGAGCGGGTGCTATGATTTTATATTATCAAAGTGTCATTAAACAAAAAGCTAGTATGAGTCCACAACCTCCCAGGTCATGAAACTAACACTTACATGAAATAGGTCACACTTAGTACTGGCAACATGTGTGCATGAATCCAGTGATAAAGCCCGTGTTTTCAGAAACACATTTTCAGTACTCCACCACAAAAAACGGCAAATGGGAGGCTGCTTGCTTCTTAACGTTCAAAGGCATTTCTCAGATCACGGATACGTACTTTCAGTCTTAACTCCAGATTGATAACGTTTTTTGTCTGGGGGCATTTTGAACTTTAGTTGGACACACCAATAACTTTTGAAGTGTCGCGAGGGCTGAAGGTATCTATTCTAACCGAATGTGTTGCAATGACAGCAATGGGAGCAAGAGGCAACATGGTAGCAAAAAACCCAAACCACTAAAGCCATCTTTCTCAGTGCTAATGTCAACAGTGTACTTCGCCTCACACATAGTCCTGGAGGCATCTCCTGACTGACAGTTACTGCCTGCCTCCAACTGCCATAGAATCTTGACCCTATTCAAATAAGCATGAGCGCTCTGCTGAGCATGCTCATGCTAATGCGAACTGACCAAGTGTTTGCCTGGTCTCTTCCCATACAGTTCAGCAGAGGGAAGTGATACACATATAATTTTAAAAGCTCTGTCTAGCAGTGTGTTAGCAAAAGGGCTGGATGCCTTCTAGATGCCATGAAAACTGTAGCTCCCCCCTCCAAAGGAAATTAAAAATTATGTAGTACAGCTTAGATAAGATAAACCCAATATTGATGTCAATTGAGTTTAGCCACTGATTTTAAATGGTAACAGGAGCAGGCCTGACATATTTCCACATCTGCCTGTGTTCTGGCAGCTCAGCATGGACCCTTTCAGTAAATGCAGAAGTTGAATACACCAGTGTAAGGGCTTCTTTAAAGCCCAAATCAGAGTTCTTTTTCACAAACTGCAGCACTTCTTCTTTCCAATCTGTAGGCAGAATGTGTTCTTCCTGTAGCAATGGCTCATCCTTTCTTGCCTTCCTCTTTCAGTGGAAACTCACATAAGGCGAGACAGTGTATGTGTGTTTTAAAATGTGTGCTTCTGAGTGGGCCCGTGTGCAAGGAATGTGTGTGTGTGTGTGTGTGTGTGTGAATAGGAAGTTGTGTGTGGGGGGGGTGTTGGGGGAGGCACTACAGCAAAGTCACATACAGCTTTTCCAGTGATTCAATATTTGTGCACAGTAAGAAAATATAAGGTGAAGAGCCCTTTTAAGAAGCAGTTGGAATGTTGGATGCTGAAATTTCTATGGCAGGCAGCTGGAAGGTGATACTTAGAGACCAAAGAAGGGACAGCCTGTGGCGCTGAAAGGAGAGATAAACCCCAGGCTACCCTACATTATTTCCCATGTTAGGAAATAATTTTTAAACAGTGGATTTTTAAAAGGTTTTCTGTAAACATGGATATGCCACCTAGTATGGACAAGACCATAGGAACAAGCCATTTTTAGTTAGTTCTCCAAACAAGGTAGTGCCTATTTTGAAAGTGTGGTAGAAGTGTCAGCGTTTTGCAAGAGCGGAATTTTAGCTCTTAGCTTGAATCCATCTTGCCTGATCAAAAATCCCTGCTGCAGTGTCAAGTGACATGAAGGCAGCTTCAGCCCTGGTGTAAGGAGCTGCAACACCATTAAAGTCAGTTCCGTACACCAGGGCCAAGGTTGGCCAGTGGTTGGAAAATGTTTTTTAATAATAGCTTTGGCAAAGTTCTGCTCTGTTAACATGGGCTGGTATAACCATGTTTGCAGAAACCACTTTCAAGGCCCCTGTCTTAAAAATGGTTTCCCAATGCAGGGGAAAGTGTAAAGCCAAGCTAGATGAAAAGCATGTGAAAAGCAAACAAAAAACATACAGAGCAAAAAGGGAATGTGATTTGTAAAGTGATTTCCGCTTTAATACTCTGAGGTGTAGTTAGTTGCAGAGGTAAAGAAACAGGGTAGATGATATAAGTGAAATCCTGTCCTCGTTGAAGTCAATGGGAGTTTTGCCATTGACTTCAATGGAGCCAGAATTTCACCCTCTATATTTTATAAACAGATGTCCCTATGATGACATGAAATTACTGTAATTCATCTGAACTCTGCAGAATCACATAATATTTTGCTTCATAAACAGTGCTTGCTCATGTTTCTATATATTTCCCATACGTGTGCAATAGATTTATGACAGATATGTAAGCAAGTTTCCGTTTTTTCCTCTTTCCTTTCCTAATGGCCCCCGTAGACATCTGCCATTTCTAGATATCCATCAAGGTCAAAGATGACTAAAGTGGAACAGATCAAGTAAAGAAAACAAACTTCCCCCTTCTCCTCCGCCTCCCCTAGAGCTGTAAGCATTTACTCACAAACAGTTCTTAACTCCTTAGTCTCCTCTGCCCTCCAAGATTACTGGTGTGGTGAAAGTGGAAAGCATTTTAAAGGAAAGGTCTTCTCTGACATGTCACTTGTCAAATAACCAGGCCTCTGTGTGACACAAAAATGCAAATATGGGTTCTCACAACACTTCATAGCAGTGATTAATGAAACCTCATCAAACCCAGTGAAGTACCATTCACATTCTACAGAGCACTAAACTGAGGCTGAGTGGCTAAGCAACTCAACCAAGATCACATGAGTCAGTGACAGAGCTGAACAAAACACAGGAGCCCTGATGCCCAGTCTCTTGCTCTGGCCACTCGAGCATGCTGTCTCCAAAAAGGCATTTGGCTATTTTTCCTGTCCATTCTGTACAAGGATTTTTTTTTTTTTTTTTTTTTTGGTTTCTGCTGAATAGTTTTTGGACCGTCCCAGTGATTTCATTCCCCTCTGCTCCTCTGAGGTATTGGTTGTAGCCAGAGAAGGGAAAAACAGTTCAGACAAAATAAGACCTGCCCTGAACTTTCCATCAGAACTCTAACTGAATCCAAGCCCTGAAATGTTCCCTTCATTTTTTCATTCTTTGTGCAGCAGCCTTTGCCTTCTGGTTGTGACAGGGGAGTGGAAGTTCTGAATTCTGTGGTAGGCTGTTCTCATGGCACTTCCGTCCTGAGCGGAATCAGGAAGTATGGTGAATCTACCAAGAGAGCTGCTCCTCGCAAACTGTCAGCCCAGTTTTCCAGAACTGGGTGGTTCATATGTGCAGCCAAACTTTGGCTGTTTAGCCAAATGCCAGGCTCTCTGAGGTTCACTCATCACTAGCTGTAGCTGACATTTACTTTTTATCTCCCCTCTTTGCCTCCTGAGTGAAGAAAAACAAATGCAAGCTGAAGCTATGGCACCTCTGCCCTTGTGATTGACACCTTCCCTCTGCTGCTGGGTTAAGACCTTTGCAAGTGGGAATTCCTTCTACTGAATTAATTAACTATGGTATTGTTATTACCCTTGATCTACTGCCATAGGAACGGGAGTGGGTGCTATAAAAACTCCACTTGTGTACATTTGTTACACACACAGCTCTGAACAGAATATTGAAGGGCTCATTTATAAGACAGTGGGGCAGAAATATCCCCCTCCCCCTCCTATGCACTTGGGACTCACGCTTCACTGCAGACACTGCACAGAATTGATTACAGACCTCTAGTGGCCTTATTTATATGACTTGTTTAGCCTCATAATTGCTCACCAGTACAGTATCTTGGAAAACTGTCTGCAGTTTTCCCAATGGGATTACAACATGGTGTCATTTCATCTCCTCTACATTTCCCATCGTGTTGTCTGTTTGTTTTATTTTCCTTGCCATAACATCTGTCCCACATTGCTGAGAGGTTTCACAATTTGGAACCTGCAATAAATTATGACGCAGAGTCAACAGGCTTCAACGTTTCACTGTTTGCGTTCTGCTTCTTTTTCAAGGGAGGCTTGGTCAGCCACCGCTTTTAAATGGGCTTCAGTTTTTTCTATTTTTATTCTGTTGTTTGTAAAAACTGTCTCTAGAAGCTGAAAAATAACATTTCTGTCCCTCTTGCTTGTGCCCTTTTCCATGTGGGGCACTGGTTTTCCCTCAGATTGTGCGTGGAACTCAAATTAAACTGCTTTAAAAGGCTTGCAAAAAGAGCAATAACAAAATCTGCACCAAACGACCTGGCAGAAAATTCAGATATAGAACAGCACAGCCACTCATTTTTCTATTTGCCAGTGGCTGGGAAAGAGCCTGCGGTAGTCTTAGCACCGTCAGCAACTGCCTGTCTCCATACCCCACAGCCACAAATTGATCTGGGGTCCCTACCAAAATAGAAGGAAGCACCTCCCTGGATTACATGGGCCACAGAGACCAGCCCTAGATGGCTGTGTGGGAGACTGTAGGTAACATCTGAATTTTGGAACTAATCACAGTGGCAAACTTTCAACACTAGGGACTGGTTCACATTGATTTACTTTTTCAAGATTACAATAGCGTATCTCCACAACAGAAAGGGCCAGACACTTTTTTTTTTAAAAATGAAATCTAAGATTAGCCTTACTTTCCTTTGGCAGTATAGTTCTACACCACCAAAAAGCAGGGATGTGCTGACAACTGACCCCTTGGTACCTTCCCCTGCCATTCAAACCTCTCTTCCCCAGAACGAACAGCAGCTTGCAATTCCTTATGAAAGGAGTAGCCTTCATTCATTTGTCTTCATTCAAACAGGGAAACTGCAAATGCTCCACAACCACCAGCCTTGGTTCCTTCAGTAGCCATTCCATGATAGAAGCTGTCAGGGCCGGCTCCAGGCACCAGCTTGGGAAACAGGTGCTTGGGGTGGCCACTCCGGAAAGGGGCGGCAGGTCCAGCTATTCGGCGACAATTCGGCGGACGGTCCCTCACTCCTGCTCCGAGCGAAGGACCTCCCGCCGAATTGCCGCCGCAGATCGCGATCGCGGCTTTTTCTTTTCTTTTTTTTTTTTTTGGCTGCTTGGGGCAGCCAAAACCCTGGAGCCGGCCCTGGAAGCTGTTGCTTCTTTCTTCAGTATTGCTGTTGTTTTGTTGGAACCTACGGTATTAGATTTGAACCTTCTGCTTCCCCCAAAAGAAAGGGGACCTAATCTTGAGTTTGCACCATTTTTACACCAGTATAACTCCTCTGATTTCAGTGTTAATTGGGGTAATTCCACCAGCATAAGGAAGATCAGAATCAGACCCTTTGTTTCTACCCTCTCACTCCACTGTTTGGCTACATATGTGACTAGTCTATTAACATCCACCTCTGCTGGTCAGTATCTGTTTAACACATAGTCCTTCACAGCATTCTAACCCAGATACGGATTTCAGACATCCCGAAGTTCAGGAATGTTCAGATCATTTTTCTTCTGGCTTTTTCCTTGGATTCACTGTTGCTGACTCCCTTCTCAGCTGGCCAACAGTGCAAAGTGGATGTTGGTGGAATTGGGAGCATTGTTTGGTTTTATGTGTTTGGGGAGCTCAGCTTAAATCATTTATGGCTCCACTTTTCATGAGTGGCATAGTCATCCTAAACTCACGCCAATAGAAATCCTAGCACTTCTTACTCTATTACATTTTCTCTAGCTGCACAGAGCTACCAGTAGCCTACTGCTTACTAATGAAGATGCTGTCGTAATTCACAGCTACAACAGCAAATCTGTATTTCATTGCTGTGATAATATCACAATGGTGTTTTTTTTAAAGAATCTGATGAGCCTGTAAGATATGTAGACATTAAGTTTCTGTTGCCAAGGAGGAAGTGAATTTGAGAGGGTACTGCAGTTCCTTACAATCAGGCATGATTCACTTCGGGTTAACTGCTGTAACATCAGGTGATACTGAAGGCATGCAGCCAGGAGTGGATTCGCAGAGGAAAAGCAGAAGTACCTAGCTCTTTGCATAGCTACGAGTCTTCTTCCTTCCCATTCCATTTCTTTTCTTCTTAGAATTCCTGTGTCTTTTGCAGTGTCAGTCATTTCAATTACAGATGCTATGATGACAGAGACACAGGAACGTTCTTAAATTTTCATCCATCTTGGTCAAAGACTGACCATACCCAGTGAACCCAAAGATTGCAACATATGCCCGCCGTTATTGACACCTCTTGAAAACAAGCTAGTGAGCTAAATAGTATGGTATTCGGGGAGAGGCAGTGGGATAGCAAAGGAGGTACTGACACGTGGCCGGGGAGGAGCTGTCTCTGGGTTTGGAAGGAGGGTCTTGGGGGTTCCTACCTGCTCCCAGGCCTGTTCCAGCACCTCTGGGTCTCCCTGGCCCAGTCCTGGGCCTGTTCCAGCACCTCTGGATCCTGATCCCTGCTCCCTGGCACAATCCCAGGCCCCACGGCAGCTGCTCCCAGAGGCGTAGTGAGCGCCCTCCGTACCCTCCGACCGGAGGGAGCCCCGCAAGGAAGGGGGCCCCTAAAAGTGGCAAAATAAATACCGCATTCCAGTTTCTGCATTGTAAGGGGCCCCGCCCGGACATATGTTCGGAGGGGGCCACCGTTCGGAGGGGGCCACGTTCTTTGTTGCTACGGCCCTGGTTGCTCCAGCTAGTCTTACCTCCTGCTTAACACAGACCATAGAATTTCACACAGCAATTACTGCATCAAAGTCAGAACTTCTGGTTGAGCTATAGCTTATCTTTTAGAAAGATATCCGGTCTTGATTCAAAGACTTCAAGTGATGGAGAATCCACCGCACCCATAAGTACATTGTTCCAATGGCTAATTACTTTAAAAAACGTGTGCCTTATTTTTAGACTGCTTTTGTCTAGCTTCAGCTTCCAACACTAGGTTTTATTATGCTTTTCCTAGATTAAAGAGCCATCTACTACAAAAAATCTCTTCCTCAGATAGGTACTGACAGACCATGATCAAGTCACCTCTGAACCCGCTCTTGGGTAAACTAACTAGGTTGAGCTTCTTTAGTGTCTCACTATAACACGGGTTTTCCAGACCTCGAGTTATTCTCATAGCTTTTTTCTGAGCCCGTGTCAATTGTTCAACATTCTTTTTAAAGTGCAGATACCAGAAATGGGTAGAGTATTTCAGTAATAGTCTCACTAATGTCATCTACAGAAGCAATACCTTTGTACTCCTACTCCTACTTGATATTCCCCTGCTTACACAGCCCAGGATTCACTAAAGATCCAATTCTGTATCATTGACATTTGTGGGAATGTTGCTATTGACTGCCATGAGAGCAAGATTGGGCCATTAACTTCCAAAATCCTGTTCCAGTACATACTGGGTTCAGAATAAAACTGTGAGGGATTCCCTGGGGACAGCTTCTTCTCTGGTTGTTCTAAAGTGCTGAGCATACAACAGCTCTAATGGAAGTCAACTAAGATACTGAAGTCAGTAGGAGCTATTGGGTACTCAGTACTTTTGAATATCAGAACATTTATTTAGGTGCCTGCCTGCTACTCCGCTAGGTATCACAAATCCTGAAGTCCTCATTCTGGCTATATTTTTCTTGACCTTAATGAGAAGGCTACCAGATTAAGGATGGAGTACAGAACACAGCTGCAGATCAGCTGGAGAGAGCACTCCTTCAGGAAGCCAGAGGCTCAGGGTTCTGAGTGGCCTGATATCATGCTTCAGCATCATGAAGTTGCAGTATGATTATTGTGTCCTGCACGACATTCAAATAAGTGGGTATCCTATGGATAATGAGAATGAGCTTTTTCATCCAAAAGGTCAGCAGTATGTGGGACACATGGCCACGTATCATGGTAGGAGCTGGAAGTGAAAATGAATATAGGACCAGACCATCGCCTCTGCTTGTGTGTGAGCAAAGCACAAAAGCCTCAAGGCTGCAGAGTACGATGTAAGAAAGGGAAGAGTAGTGCCGCCCCTTCCCTGAAACTCCATGGAAGCGCTTCTACTGGGATCGATGCGCCATGGTACAATAAGTACTCTGAGGCCTGCTGACTCCCCAGATTGCCACTTGGAAATCCAAGGAGAAGTAAATGTTGCTTGAAGCTAGGGTTACCATATTTAAAAAATAAAAAAAGAGGACACTCCACGGGGCCCTGGCCCCACCCCTTTCCCACCCCCGGCCCCGCCCCAACTCCACCCCTTCCCCGCCCCAA
>NW_020664447.1:34692414-34713215 GCF_002925995.2 Terrapene triunguis
GCACAGCAGCCGCGGGAGGGGAAGTGCCCGGCCGGCGGTATTTTTCCTGGACATGTTCGGCTTTTTGGCAATTCCCCCCGGACGGGGGTTTGATTACCAAAAAGCCGGACATGTCCAGGAAAAACCGGACGTATGGTAACCCTACTTGAAGCGTCATTAGCTGTTCTTGATTCCAGATGCCCCTACATGGGCTGCCTGCTGGACACTAGCTGCCAACAGGAGACAAAAAGCTGGTACTTTTGTTTGCTCTACAAAAAAAATATATTTTAGGCAAAGAGCTCTCACCTCCACTTATGTTTGCCAGTGAACACTGGGTGTGCATGTGCCTGCAGGCCTTCTGTCATAATGCAACCACTAGAGAGATACAACCCCCCACCCCCTAATAAAACTCCTGCTAAAGCTATTGGACAATCCAATCCAATGCCATTCTACTAAAGTGAAGCCTGAGGCCCAACTTTAACAGATGATTACTCTGATTGGAATAAAACCCCAGCAGAAACTCTACTATGGCTTAGCCTACAGTTGAAAGTTTTGCTGTCACAGCTGTGTCAGTTAGGAGTGCGAAAAAAATCAACCCCTAGTCAACAAAGCTGTGCTGAAAAAAGCCCTAGTGTAGCCAGCAAAAAGTCCCAGAGTTTATTTCGTTTGGGGAACTGATATCAGCTAGATCAGCAAAAGCACTCTTTTGCTGGTATAAGCTGCGTCTCTGCTGGGAGGATTTGCCAGCAAACTCTTGCTAGTGTAGACAAGGCTGTTCTGCCCAGGAATTCTAGCAACAACAATGGCTGCAGAGCAGGTACCCCCCTGGTGCCATTCCAACCAAAGCCACAAATGTTCCCTCTGCCACTAAGCACTAGTAGAGCAAAAACTAAATCTGAACAGAAACGTGTTCCACTTCTAGGTATCATTGTTCCTCTTCAGGCCCAACAACTGTAAACTACCAATAAATGAGGCAAACAGCCCTGCCTACAGCTGAAAAGTGCTTGAAGTGCTAGACCAGCACCAAAAATACCAAGTCACTGAGAAAAATAAATAAAAAACAGCAACAAACTAGATTGCTACTAATCCCTACACAGAATTATCACACTGGTAGCCTCCTTACCACAATGAAATACGTCAACCTATGGCAGACTCTCCCCAAATACAGAAGCAGTGATTACAAACTGTAAGTGGAAACTGGGAGGCACAATGCACATATGAAACCTAGAGAGGAGTGATTGTGCAACCAATTTACCAAGAGAAATTGGGGTATAAAGTGCCTCTCAGCCTCGTCTGAAATGCGAGGGAGTGCATGAAAGATATTTTCTCAGGATCGCAGGAATCACAAAAGACTTGTCATCAAAAAGTGATGAAGAAAGACTATGCTTGGGCCTGGAAGAAAGCAGAGATGGCTTTGCACTATGTAGCAACCTGCCACTGCATCAGGAATAGACACTGCTTACAAATGGACACAAGGGATCAAACCTCACATACAGTGGGTCTACTTCTATGTTAGTCACAAATCACACCTAATCACACCCCTGACTGACATAGCTATGCTGACAAAAGTTTGTAGTGTAGACTTGGCCCAAGTCAGAAAGAGTTAAGAGCCGATGGCTTGCTTTTTAGAACACCTGATCCGTCTTCAGAGGAAAGCCCTCAGCTAGAAAGGATTGTCTTACACCAGCCTGCAGAAGGATCTTCTGATACCTGAAAGAGCTCAAACAGTAAGGCTCTGTTCTCAGGCTGGGCTGCCATGTGGAAAATGCTCTCCTCTTAATGCAACAAGGGACCCTGCTTGTTCCTATGGCGGGGGAGGAACTACACAAAGTGGGAGGGGCAAGGATTTAACCAAAAAGGATTTGCACATTAAAAAACTAAAGAAAAAACATCTGTGTGAAATAAATAACTGTATACATCCTAGGAGAAGCCAGATGTCTGTAAAAAGAACAGGAGTACTTGTGGCACCAGATGTCTGTGTGTCTCACCTGCCCAAATGGTTGGGTGGCTGCACAGTTTGAGTTGAGAATGGAATTCTTGGCAGGGGTGGAAGTATTAAGGGAGGAGGGCACTGCGCAGGGAATGTTAGCGTAACTACTTACATTAATGGATTGCTTTTTAATAAGGGAGATATGGTGGCTTTTAAACCACAGGCTCCATTGGGGGCAGGAAGGGGGAGGATGCAGTGATGCTGCACAGCGGCAGGAGTTCTTGGAGACATTCTAGCAAAGGGCAACAGAATTCTTCTGGGGAGTACATGCCAGAGTGGGAGGTGCTCTCTGACTGTTTTCTTGCCCTAGGGCCCTCTTTTAATGGCCCCTTGCCCTAGGCAGCACCCTCTTTTAATGCACAGATCGTTTCACCGCCTTAAACCTGAGTGAAATTATAGATGGATGAACTAGGTCAAAATAATAAGAAACACTCGCCCCAAAACCTGAAACTTTTGCTTTTGAATTCAGACTTGACCCTAAACTTCACTGCAGTTCAAATAGTTTAGTTAATTTTTTTATACTGCTGTTATTTTTCCTGGGAAACTGGCTGGCTCGGTTGGCAAGTACTGGTGAAGGGTTATGGTACCTCTGACTGTTAATTCCTTTCCTGGGGGTAAACCCAAGGCCTGCAGTCTCCAGTGCTGTCAATCTGGTATCTTTCACCAGGATTTCGACTCACTTTTTCAAAAATGTTTAAACGGACGATTTAAAGAAAACCCTCAGGAAAATAATTACTTTTTTGTACAAAGCATTTAATCAAGGAGTGATCCTGCTCCCCCACTTTGATAAAAGAGCCTTCCGTGCTGGGGGAGGATAAGATAAGTCAGCTCAGCTTGCCTCAATTTAATGAGCTCCTTTAGGCCTTATCATTCACCAGGGGCTTTTCCCCATTGTGAACTTTACAGCCTCACCAAAAAGGGCTGGCTTTTTTTTTTTAATCAGACTCTGTTTGATCAGCGCTTTCTTTCCACAATCCCCCACATCACGCTGGACCTAGTACCACTGGTGCATGTCGGCGTGCCCTAGCAACAGAGAGATTAAGGGAGCTACCAGCTCCGGAGAACGTGCTGGCTGGGACCTACTAATTAGCTGCAGAGAAAGAAATGGGTGAGAACAACACTTTAGCTGGGGCAGAGAAAGCACCAGGGATAGGTGATGTAGTTTTGCTGAAAGAAAATTCCCCTCCCCCAAAACCTGGGTTTACAACTCAGGCCAAGCCAGTTTTTTAAAGTCTTTGTGTACAAGTGAAGTTACTGCTGGTGGGAAAGGCTGGAGACTGATATACAGGAAGAATGTAGACTGGGGCAGTGAAAGCTTCCGCCTCCCCCATTCTGCCATGTGCCTCAACTCTACCCTACAGGCAGCAGCTCTAGGATGGAAAGAGGAGTTCAGGCGCCATGGCCCATTCAATCTTACGTCTACACTTACCGGAGGGTCCGGCGGCAGGCAATCGATGTTCTGGGATCGATCCCGGAAGTGCTCGCCGTCGACGCCAGTACTCCAGCTCGGCGAGAGGAGTACGCGGCATCGACCGGGGAGCCTTCCTGCCGCGTCTGGACCCGCGGTAAGTTCGGACTAAGGTACTTCGAATTCAGCTACGTTATTAACGTAGCTGAATTTGCGTACCTTAGTCCGAAGTGGGGGGGAAGTGTGGACCAGGCCTTAGGCCTCTCTGCTGAGACGGGCAGCCTCCACCTTGAAATCTCTCTGGGGTCAATTACTGCCCAGTGTAGTGATCACTAGTGGAATGAAATCTGCAAGCTCCGTTCACACCAGATAGGTGTCAGAGCCTGCCCACTTTAAGTCAACCTTGACCTCAACATCTACATCTTTTGTGAAATTTTGAAGACATTCTGCTATGTCCTGCCCCCCCCCCCCAACCCTTGGTTCATTTTCTTGCTGCCGCTGCACTTACTGGTTCTGTCTGTAAGTGGAAGTGAGAGTGCTTAAAGAGAAGTTTTTCTTGTGATATTTCTGGCCTGACCAGGAAGTACCAGAAATGTTGAGAAACAGCATGTTCGTGAGATTTCCAGCCCAGTTTTGCAAACTCAAGAGGTTTAGATAATGTGGGTATGTTTTTAGAAGCATCACAATTTCTAGTGCTTATCCAAACTGAACAGCCACCCTAGGGATGAGCCCCAGCGGAAGTTAGTGTCCAAACTTCCCTAAGCGCTAGAGCAGAGGTTCCCAAACTTATTTGGCCTACCGCCCCCTTTTCAGAAAAAAAATTACTCAGCGCCCCCCTTTTCAGAAAAAAAATTACTCAGCGCCCCCCTGGAAATCTACCTTCTTTAAGCGAACAAACAGAAAGATGCAGTGACAAATTTGCGTTCTTTTATGTATCTATATTTCTACCTACGTCCTACAATATAGTAAAGAAAGATGTGTTATTAGAATATCGCCCACGGCATCAGGTATACAGTGGTTTTTGCGTAAGACGGCAAAAGACAACCAAATTAAAATACTAATGAAACTAATAAACTGGGTTTTGTTCTTTGCTCAGCATTAGATATATGTATTTGATATTAAATTGTCAAATATCAAACTAAATTTATCAAGAAATAATTTAAAAAATAATCAATATGCAATTAAAAATCAGTTAATAGTTTTAATTTAGTTTGCCCTTATTTAAATAATTGTTCCTTATTAACACATGCCTTATTTACCAATTAACACAGATGATTCGATAGATATAAATAAATGTTAATAGTTAACAGTTTTTTTACGATTTCATTCCCCTGTTTTCGTTAATATTGTAATAAAAAATATGACAAATATATTGACTGTACACTTCAAATAGTACTGTACCAACACAAGCCTGCTACGATTTTATTATTAGTAAGCACTAGAGACACAGAAACGTACGGTAGATATGTAAGAAAATGTATAAAAATATTCACGTGTAAATTGCTGTTTTATTGAAACAACAATAATACAATTTGCTTTGTATGTGATCCGTAATCCGTAAAGATCGAAGGTATCGAATATGAATAAAAATTTTTAAATACTTATTGAACTATTGTTAACTGCTTTTTACACAATTCAGAAACAATCTAAATTACATTTCATACATGTCGCCTATTTATAGTATAGTATTGTAAACAAGTCATTACACGCACATATTCCTGCCGATGCATGCTGGACTTCCCGACAATGCGCGACACGCTCGCCTGCCAACGCTTGCTTGTTAAGAGCTGTTGGCGGACTTGACACCTGATCGGTTATAATTTGTGAATTTATTTGGAAAATAAAGTAATCACTACAACTTTAACTCTATGTTACACAACAGATGAAACATGTACAAACAGTTTTTCAAAATTTTCTTATATTCTCTTCTTTCTTTATGCTTCCACCGCCCCCTTATTTTTATTCAATGCCCCCCCAATTGCACCCGAGGCTACTACTGCCCCCTGGATCGTTCCAGCGCCCCCCAGAGGGCGGTATCGCCCACTTTGGGAACCTCTGCGCTAGAGCATGGTGTTACCACAAGCCCTGAAAAAGGGCCACGCATGGGTGTGCTGCCCCAGGAGCGAATCTGGGACAGTATTATACGAGAGTCCCAGTTTGGTCCCTGATGCCCTCTTTCTTCAGAAGTAATCTGCACAAGCCCTTTACTGTGCAGGCTGGAATACTGGGAGGAGGGGGACAGAGTCAACTCGAGGCATAGGAGAGGAATAGTGTCCTATGGAGACTGCTCTCTCTCTCACACACATACACATTCTCTCGCTCTCTTTCTCACACACACACACTGTGACCAGGGCTGGCGCTTCTATTTAGGTGACCTAGGCGGTCACCTAGGGCACCAGGATTTGGGGGGGCGGCATTTTGCCGCCCTTGGCGGCAATTCGGCGGTGGGGGGTTCTTCCGCGCTCCGGGTCTTCGGCGGCAATTCTGCGGCGGGTCCTTCACTCGCTCCGGGACCCGCCGCCGAAGTGCCCTGAAGACCGGGAGCGTGGAAGGACCCCCCTGCCGCAGAATTGCCGACGACGATCGGGAGCGCAGAAGGACCCCCGCCTAGGGCGCCAAAAACCCTGGCGCCGCTCCTGACTGTGACACTGCAGGAGAATAAGGGAGTGCCTTATAAACCCATACTCCCCTGTGTGGGTGCATCCTGCAAGTCACAATTTGGCCCTAAATGTTGTGTGTGTCCAGACTGGGTGCAGAGGAAAGGTTATAGAGGGACCAATTTGCAGGTGGAGTGGGGAGTTCAGACTGGGGATTTGATCTATGTCCATTTCTAATCCAGTCCTTTTGCACTTCACTATAAAGCACCAGGGGCAGATCAAGGCTGGAACCAGTGGATTGAAGGGGTACGACACAACAGTGAAACCAAGTTTCTACATACCACCACAACTGGATGTGGTGGGAGAAGGGGAGAAAAAAGTCTGGTGGAACAGAAATTTCTTCCTTTCAAACTATTGGGACCCAGGTGCAGAAAAATCAAGGGCTGGGAAGAAACATCTCTTTGTGCTGGAGGGAAATAATTTTTGGGTGGTGTCACATTTATGCCCCCAGAAAGCACATGGGTTTCAAGTGCATGCCTAAACTTAACTATTTCCCTACCAGCTCGAGTTCTGGTGTTACCCCACAAGTCAGGTGTGTAAAACTGTGATTTCCAGCCTGGTCCAGCTAAACCTTTTTCATGCTTGTTTCTTGGGCCCCCTCTGTTTGGTGTCACTGCGTTCCGCAGTCATGGCTGTCAGTGACCGAAGAGAGATGATGGTGTTCCCAAATTGGGGGAGGAGTGGGCAGAGGGCAGGTTTTGTGCCCATCTGGGTACCTCATGTAGTCACCAGGAGTGGATGCACTACTGCGGCCAGTCTTGCCTCATAACATCAGTGTTGTCAGCTATCAAAGGAATGGCAATAGAAAGGACACTTCTCTCTTTCTTTTTGGAGCCCACTTGGCCCGGGAGCCCAGCACAGTAGGTCTGGCTCTCCACGTGTTTCACCTTATATAGTCATTTACATCTGTGCAAAGAGATTGCAAAATGCTGCCCAATCAGAACAGTAGCATTTTACATGCATTTCAGGGGGATTTGGAACCAGGGATTTGGCTCAGGCCCATAGTTGTTTGGGGCATTAAATGTTGAAAGCATTAAATAAAAAAGTGAGTTGAATGCAACTAGCATATCTGGGACAGGTTTCTCATTGAGCTAAATTGCTCCTGAATTGGCAATAGCTTTCTGTACGTGCATGTGATCACAATCTAATGCTGGCACAGGAGCAAAACACAAGAGCAGACATTTAAAAGTCAGCTAGATTAAGGTGAAGGCTAAGCACTTCAATGTGCTTTACAAATACTATCTAAGGGCTTGTCTACATGAACATTTAGTTTGCAGCAAGAGGGTGGGGGTGCAAATGTAACCCAGACTAATCTACCACACAACTACATGTTTGTGTGGACTCTGCTGCCGCACGTTAAAAGTTCCCTAGTGCACTTTGATCTACTCCCACTTCAAAGCAGGTAGCTCAAAGTGAACTATGGAACTTTTAGATGTTATACATGTTAAACTTGCAAATATTTGTAGACAATCCCCAATTATTCCTCTCAACAAGCCTGGGTAGGTAGGTACGTTTTATGATCTCCCTTACACAGATGGAATACTGGGGCAGACAGATCAAGTGTCTTGCTTAAAGACCAGAGGACATCAGTGTCAGAGAACAGGGCTAGAACCCAGTACAGCCTGATTTCTAGTCTCTGTCTAAATGGGACTGCACTCTTCTAGGAACTATAATGTAGGGAACAATATGTCACTGACGTGGGAGGAAGCGTTAGATTCATAGAACTTAAGGCCAGAAGAGACCATCAAGATCATCTAGTCTGACCTGCATATCGCAGACCACAGAACCTCACTCACGTAATAGGCCCAGAACCACTGGCTGGGTTACTCAAGTCCTCATGTTACAGAGAATCTACCATTTACCCTAGTTCAGAAGAGCAAGTGACCTGTGCCCCACATTGCTGAGAAACACACACACACACACAAACCACCAGGGTCTCTGCCAATCTGTCTTGGTGGGAAATTCCTTCCTGATCCCAAATATGGTGATTAGTTAGATTCTGAACATGTGGGCAAAACCCACCATCCAGACACCTGGGAAAGAATTTTCTGTAGTAACGCAGAGCCATCCCCACCTAGTGTCCCATCTCAGGCCACTGGAGATATTTACTAGTAGCTGTTGTGGATGGGCCATATGCAACTGTAGACAATCTCATCATACCATCCCCTCCATAAACTCATCAAGCTCAGTCTTGAAACAAGTTAGTTTTTTTGCCCCCACTGCTCCCCCTGGAAGGCTGTTCCAGAACTTCACTTCTCTGACGGTTAGAAACCTTTGTCTAATTTCAAGCCTAAACTTATTGATGGCCAGTTTATATCCATTTGTTCTTGTATCAACACTGGCCCTTAAATAATTCCTCTCCCTCCCTGGTGTTTATCGCTCTGATGTATTTAAACAGAGCAAACATATCTCCTCTCAGCCTTTGTTCGGTTAGGTTAAACAGTCCAAGCTCTTTAAGCCTCTTCTCCTAAGGTAGGGTCTCCATTCCTCTGATCACCCTAGTAGCCGTTCTCTGCACCTGTTCCCATTTGAATTCATCTTTCTTAAACATGGGAGATCAGAATTGCACATAATAATCCAGATGAGGTCTCACCAGTTCCTTGTATAATGGTAATAACACTTCCCTATCTCTTCTGGAAATACCTCGCCTGATGCATCCTAGGATTGCATTAGCCTTTTTCATGGCCACATCACATTGATGGCTCATACTCATCCTGTGATTGATCAATACCCCCAGGTCTGTCTCTTCCTCTGTCGCTTCCAACCAGGGCCGGCTCCAGGCACCAGCTGACCAAGCACGTGCTTGGGGCGGCACCTTGTAAGGGGCGACCAATCTTCGGGTGGCAGGGCGGCACTCGGGTTTTTTTGTTTTTTGTTTTGGTTCGGCAGGGCGGTGCTCCAGGTTTTTTGTTTGTTTGTTTCAGCGGGGCAGGGCGGCGCTCGGAGGGGGGGGTTGTTTCGGCAGCGCGGCACTGGGGGGGTTGTTTCGGCGGGGCAGGGCGGTGCTGCGGGGGGGTTGTTTCGGTGGGGCAGGGCGGTGCTCGGGGGAGGTTGTTTCGGCGGGGGCGGGCGGCGCTGCCCTTTTTTTTTTTTTTTTGCTTGGGGCGGCAAAAAAGTTAGAGCCGGCCCTGCTGCCAACTGATACATCCCCAACTTACAGCAAAATTTCTTGCTGTTAATCCCTAGGGCAACGTGCAAAGTCATGCACTTATTAAATTTCATCCAATTTCTATTACTCCAGTTTTCAAGGTTGTCCAAATTTTCTTTTATGATATTTGGGTCCTCCTCCGTATTGGCAATACCGCCCATCTTTGTGTCATCTGCAAATTTTAGAGTACACTTTTTGTACCAAGGTCATTAATGAAAATCTTAAATAACTAGGCCCAAGACTGATCCCTGAGGAACTCCACTAGTAACCTCTCTCCAGCCTGACAGTTCACCTTTCAGGGTTAGATGACGAATTAGTTCTTTTCCATCAGTAATGTCTATGACACTATGATAACCATACATTCCCCCAAACATGCTGTAATTATCAACATTTAAAATGACTTCTCAAACAAAATGCCACTAAAAAGGAAACAAGAATGTCTTGACCCTCACCCTGAAAGTGCGGTTTTACTTTTAATATATAGTATTGAAAAATGGCACCATCTCACTCAAAACATCTGCTCCTGGTGCATATTTACACTCAGACCTGTTGACATTAGTGACAAAAGGCAGTTTTTACTGTTTTTTACTCCCATTAGCCTTGCAGAGCCAAATCAGCAGAGAGAGTGAGCTGCAGTCTATTCTTTCTTGAACATCATCATTGAAGTCGTTTACTAAATTCCTATCAGCTACACTTGTGCAACCTCACTGTAGACAGTATACAGAATTTTGTGGGAGATTTCATAAAACCTCTAGAATTGGTATGATTCTCTATTCCAGGGGTTCTCAAACTGGGGGTCGGGACCCCTCATGGGGTCACGAGGTTATTACATGGGGGATTGCAAGCTGTCAGCCTCCACCACAAACCCTGCTTTGCCTCCAACATTTATAGTGGTGTTAAATATATAAAAAAGTGTTTTTAATTTATAAAGGGGGTCGCACTCAGAGTCTTTCTATGTGAAAGGGGCCACCAGTAAAAAAGTTTGAGAATCACTGAGAATCTATTCAATCCTATCACTTTCAAGAGTAATTTCTATAGAATCCTATTAAGTGTCTGTAGCATTCCATTGATTTCATATCTCCGACTTTTTATGGGACTTTGCCATAAGTGTTTTAACAGAACCACTTTTCCAAGCAGAACTGCACTTGCTAATGTGCTCTGTCTGTGGAGGGAGAGAACATTCCAGAGTTACAGGCTCCCAATGGAAAAGGCTTTGCTTTCTGTCCCCAAATGCTGGGCAGGGACAGGAAGCAATAGTCCCCTAGAAAATTAGTCAAGGCTAACATATTTAAATAACTTAAAAATATTTTGTGGTAACTGTTACAGCATGGCCTTTCTTACTGTAGCTTGGAGAAATAGCAATTCTGGCAGCTTCCTAGCCCTGGGGATCATTACACCACAAATATGCCATTATGTTTATATGTGAATTGGGCAACCTAAGACAATGCTATGGGTTAAAAATCGTTTCCATTGATCCCAGACCAAGATAAACCTCCACCCGTCAGAGGTGATTGTGAAGTTTACACAAGAGCTTATGTAAATAAGGCAGCCAGTCCCTCCAGCACTTCAGAAAATGGGAGAGCGTCTCTGTTGGCTCTCTCCTGTATTCAGCTTTTATATGGAAATGCATCTGCAGCAGTGTTCATTAGTCAATGCTTTCTCTTTTCCCATCCTTCCCTTTTCTGCTATTTACTCCCCGCCCTGCATGTAAATATCTTCTCATCTTGCAGCCTCCAGCCTTGAAGCTGGAGATGACATCAAACCCAGAAGCTCCCTGGACTAGGTGAGGCTGAGCACAGCTGTGAGTGAAGCACCCATCCCACCCTGGAGGCTGCTGAAATTCTTCTTGAGGGAGCCCTCTAGTTTGGTTCCCCGGAGCCAGGAAGGCTCCCTTGATCCCAGGCAAAACTACAGCATATTTAACACTTGGTTAAACACCATTTAGCTCCTACGTGGCATTAGCCAAATTCATCCCCAGTCACTGGATATATGTGAATGTATGTGAATTAAGCAGGAGTCACTACCATCCATTCATATGGAACATATGTATATATTTTACTCTCAAACATGGCTGGTAAGTGTCTACTGAAACTTTATAAAAAAAATGGGCTTAAGACCTAATGTGGAAAAATTCAGCCCAGAAGAATTTTATTTAAGAAAGTTAACTGAATAAGGGGCATTATGCTGGACATTGCACTCCAGTTATAGTGGTTGCTACTGCTACAATATACAGACACAATTTAATCACTTTACATACACCGCTAGTCAACAAGAGAAATGAGTGACCTCTGGGATGGAACACAGCAGCTGCAACTGCAAAACAGCAACACTATCAAACAGGTGAGGACAGGAAGTGAATAATTTTCTATCAGACTGAAATTTTAGAGGGAATTTAGAGGGGTATAATATAATTACATGTGTTGGAATTTGGACAAAACAACAAGGGGAAGTCCACTACTCTTGTGAAAATCTTAAATGATCACAAGGGCTCAGGGTCTAGGTTTTATATTCCATTCAGAAGATGTAATATGTAATATTACTGTTACAAAATTTAAGCCACTTCCTCCGTGAAGAACAAGCTGACTCCTGCTTCCATCTTCTCCTATTTCCTCACAGCCCACAGGCAAAATGGAATTATTTGATTTCAAAAAGTAAAACGTTCCTTTGCGGCACTAAACAGACAGATACAGTTTGTGGTTACTGCCATGTATATACACAGAGGTCCATTTCTAGCTAGCGGCCTTGGAACTGACTGGGTGTATACTTGCCCCTGCCTGCTCTGCTCATCAGCACACAGAGGCAGAGGTGTGCGCTGCCTTTAAATTAACATTACATCATCTGGAATACTGGAAGTCTGCTGCCTGGTTCTTCACATGGGGGATGTGAGTCTTCAGCCAGGCTCCATGTGTATTACTTTTCTTTCTTCCTCATCTCATGTTACTTTTCTCTTTCATTATTTGCTTCCAAGATGTGACTAACTGAGATGGATGAGGCATGGATCACACTGGAGCTGCTCTGTGAAGGCCACGTGTCCACAGGGAAATGTGGATTATTTATAAGCAATTCTCATAATTTCAGAGATCCAAAAGCAATGAGTTAGAGACCAGAAGTGCAGTGACTATACGGAACTATTGTGCACTCAACAACGGAATACACCCAGCTTATTATATCAAAATCACTGCTGGAGTAGCCACTGGTTTGACATCACACAGTGCTAAGTACACTCACGGTACTACACTGCAGTGTCAGCACTGGGTGTGAGATCAAGTCCTTGCATGAAACTCAGACCCATTAACTTCCAGCCCAAAGTGCTACTGACTTCCTTCTGGTTGAACCACCACAGTGCACCATGGGAGATGGAGTCCACTCAGGAGGCTGGCCCACAGAATAGAATGGGGATAATAATGCATCTGAACTGCAACTCCCATGAGGCAGCAGCTCAAGCAGACACAGATTAATGTTGAATCGACCTAAAATGAAACATTTAGATTCTGTTCAGCAAACTGAAATATTTCAGTCTGAGTCTGTGCAACCAGAAATAAAATATTTCATGTTGATATTCCCCACAAAAATAAAAAAAAACTTCAGCAAGATCAAAATTGTCCTGTGGAACATTCCTAGTCTGCAGAAACTGGGAATCTTTCTTTGAAACTTTTTTTGATAGAAAATGCAATCAGCTCTAGTCTCTCGCTATGTACTGGGAAAAACGGGTCCAGCTCACAGCCCAGGGCTGTGTTGGCTCAGCAGGGCTTATAGGAGTAAACAGTTGTAAGACCTTGTTTTTGTCAGTAAGCTCAGCAGCTGTGCCTGAAAACACACCTGCTTCGCCTTTCACTGACACTAGTTTTATGCCAGTGTAACTCCACTGACTTCATTGGGGCTACTCCTGATTTACACCATTGTGAGAGGCAAATCAGGCCTAAGGAGCAGATACGCTGAGCAGAATGATTGCTTTTTTTTCACATTTTAGAGTAAAACTGCACATTGAAGACTGAGCTGCTTTTGATGAAATGTTTGCTCCTTTTCTATCACAAAGTATTTGTTTTTTGGAAGTTCTTAATATCTCTGTGAGCCAAGCCAAAATATTGCGTCATGCTGTTTGTTGGTGTTGCTTGCCTAGCATATTAAGATATCACACCACTAAATAATTGAGTTGTAATGACTGATGCAGTTAGGTGGCAAGAATGACAGTTTTCTGACCTGGATTTAGAGCTACCATCTGTGCAGGTCTGAAATGCAAAAGAATCTGTGCTGGGTAGGTAGGTGCCAGAGAACCATAACCTGGAGAGGGCTGAGTCACTGTAGGACATTAGCTTCTCAGTGTGAGCCAAGCATCCTCTTTCCAGTTACTTTGGGCTATCCACCTGTTCCATGAGGCCTATGGCAATAATGACCGCAGGTCCCTCTGTGTTTCTTAACAGAGTCTATGCACTTGTCTAATTAGTTCATAGCAGGCTGGGGTGTAAATCTACCCCGCATTAAGTGTCTGTGTGGACCCTGCTTCCATGCACTAAAAGTTCCCTAGTGCTCTTTGATCTACTCCCATTTCAAAGGGGGTAGATGAAAGCACATTACAGAACTTTTAGTGTGCAGCGGCAGGGTCCACACAGACACTGGTACCTGGCAGGCTACTGCAAGGTAGATTTACATCCCAGCCTGCCATAAACTAGTGTTCGTGTAGACAGGCCCTGTGTTTTTAGAGCAGGGATGGTCTGCTACCCTGGGCAAAAAAATACTCTGTAGTTGACAGGAATCTGAGTGACATCAATACATTCTTATCTTAACATGCTTGAGAATCTGTTCTTGTTCCCCAATGCCCCTTCTATTTCTTTATTCCTTGTTTTCTCTTTCATCTTCAAATTTCATTCTTCTCTTTTCTCTCCACTTTATTTTCACTCTTTTATCCTCCTTCGTTTCTGTTTTCTCTCCCTTTCTTCTTCCATTGCCTCTTTTCTTCCTCTTACTCCATTCTCTTCCCTCCCAGTCCATTGTGATCTGTTTTCCTTCCAGTACCCCCAATATCTTTCTGTAACCCATTTCATTCTCTGGGCCCCATCAGGGCCATCCTTAGGCTTTATGGGGCCCCACGCAGTATTATTAAACTAGTGCTCTTATGCCCAACTTGCTCTTAGCAACACAAACATAAGCTTACAGTATTGGAAAATTTGCCACATGCTCTTTATTAAAAACAGTTTAATTGTGCCCCCTTCACCCCTAACCTCTGCACAGTGCCACCTTTACCCCTAACCCCTGCACTTCCCTCCCACCTATGCCCTCAACCCCAGCGCTGCCAGCATGCCCCACCACACCGTCCCCCTGCCCAGTACCCCCACCCCCTTATGCCCAGCAACCCCCATGCCCAGTGGCCCCTCACCCAGAGATCTCCACCACAGATCCCTATGCCCAGCGATCTCCCACCCACAGACCCGCCCTCCCACTGCCCAGTGCCCCTCTCACAGCCCCCTCCCAACTGCCCAGCACCGTATATTCCTGGGGGAATTCAGCACCAAAAAATTAAATTCTGTGCACAATATTTTAAAATTCTGCAAATTTTGTCAATAAATAAATGTGGAGGCTCCACCATGGCAGTGGCAAGCATAGGCCACTGGCTGCATGGAGGTGGGAGATCACCCTATAGCCTTCCCTCTCCTCTCCCCGCCTAGGATAGGGACTTGGCAGTGAGCTACCTCTGTGTGCATGTCAAAAGGCCACAGGGAAGTGTTTTACATGATGGCTGGGATGTCAGCCATGACCCAAAATCCATTTGAATGACAAAAAAGAAATAGCTGATACCAATGGCTGAGTCCAGCCCCCATCCAGGCCCTTTCCTGCCACCGCTCTGGGCCATCAACTCCCAAATGGCCTTTCATTCTCCCTAAAATAGAGCATTTCCCTCTAATCCTGAAAAGTTAAGAGGTGCTTGGGATGTGCAGTTTAATAAGAAAAGGAATTATATTCAGGCACCAGTCTTTTTTTCTGCCCTGATTTATACACCTGGTTGCCACACACGGCTCAGTGGGATTCTACTGAGTATAACTCAGGGCTAGTCTACACTGGCAACGCTAAAGTGCTGCCGCGGCAGTGCTTTAACGTGGCTTGTGTAGTCACGGCAGAGCACTGGAGACAGGGCCGGTGCAACCACTAGGCGGACTAGGTGGCCGCCTAGGGTGCCAAGTGGTTGGGGGCACCAAAAAGCGGTGCCCCCCCAAAAAATTTTAAACAGCGGAGCACAAGGCTGCCGCTGCTCCCTGCCTCCCGGTTCCAGAGGGACCGCCAGCGGTGCGGCTAGTCCCTCCCCCAGGGGGAGCAGCCGGCGGTGGAACGGGGAAGGGGAGGGTCTAGCGCTAGCAGCTGCGCCTTCTTCCCCGCGCCGCGGGCCGAGTCGGGCTCCCCGCCGCCCCCGGGGCTCTCAGTGGCGGCGGCGGCGGCAGCAGGCTCAGGCGCCGGGGGGCTGGCTGCCTGTGCCGCCGCTGAGAACCCCGGGGGCGGCGGAGAGCCCGGCTTGGCCCGCAGCGCGGGGAAGAAGGCGCAGCTGCGCTCTGCTCTTCAGGCGGAGAAGCTAGGTGTCTACTCCGCCTGCAAGGTACCAAGCTGGGCCGCGGGGAGCCGCACGGGCCCGCAGAGTGCAGGGGGGTGGGCAGGTCCAGTCCCTGGCCTGGGGAATGGTGTATGTGGGAGCAACCCAGGCACCCCTCCCCCAGCCAGACCCACTCCCTCCAACACCCACCGACCAGCTACCTTCTCCCCTGTTTACCCCCTGCCCCAACAACCCACCCTGTCCTGCCACTTTTGCCTCTGGACAACCTCCACCCAGCAATCTCCCCCCCTCCAGCCACCATGGTCACCTTCACCCCTGCATCAACCTCGGGACCCCCCCCTCCACCTGCCATCTTCCTTCTGCCCACTCCTCCTTGTGCAAACCCCTCCAGGCTACCTTCACCCCCCTGCAACAACCCCGGGCACAGACACACCCCCCCCCCGCCTGCCAGCCCCTTGCAACAACCTCCTCCTGCCCACTCCTCCCTTATGCAATCCCTGCCCTGCCACTGCACCCCCTGCAACAACCCCGGGCACAGACACCCCCCCGCCTGCCAGCCCCTTGGAACAACCCCCTCCTGCCCACTCCTCCCTTGTGCAAACTCCTCCGTGCCACTGCACCCCCTGAAATGAGCCCCTTTTGCCTCTGTGCAATCTCTTCCTGCCACTACACCCCCGCCCCCTCCACCTCTTGGCCACCTCCACCCCCTGCAACAATCCCGTGCACCCCCCTCTCTGTCACCTTCACCCCCTGGAAGAGCCCTCATACGACCCCCCTCTTTGCAGCCCCCCCGTGCCCCTTGCACTTTGTGAACATCTGGGCCCCTGGGGGGAACTTGGCCGTAGGAAGGTGGGGGCTGGACATCGGAGGGGGTGCACAAGGTGGAAGTTTCGCCTAGGGCGCAAAATATCCTTGCATGCCCTGGGTGGAGAGAGCTCTCCCAGCGCTCTAAAAAACCACCTCCACGAGGGGCATAGTTCCCAGCACTGGTGCACTGTCTACACGGGTGCTTTACAGCGCTGAAACTTGCTGCGCTCAGGGGAGTGTTTTTTCACCCCCCTGAGCCAGAAAGTTGCAGCACCGTAAATTGCCATTGTAGACAAGCCCTTAGCATGCAGTTTCAACAATACTTCAACAGTGGGGCTGGAGCCATAACCAGCCAAGTCTCATTTGAACAGTTGCTCTTGTTTTGCATTATTTAAGGCAGTTTTTAAAGGTCTTTCCAACGGGTGAGGAAGAAGATGCTCATTCCTGAAGGCACCTTTAAAATCCCACTCAACTCTGCACTGTTTAGAACTCTCCCTTGTTCAAAATGCTACCAGCTTGAGAGACAGCCCTGGAGATACTTGGATCCACAAGAAAAAAAAAATCCTGTCCCTTTTCCCTAAATAAAAGTTTTCAGCTACTCCAGCCTTGTCAAGTGCAAGTCCACGTTCCTCCCCAGCTAAGAGGTCGCTCCCTCCCTTGCATTCTGCAGCCCTGATTGCTGTTTTTTTGCTCCGGGTACATCCCCCTCCTCCTTTAGTGTCAGTTTCCTCCTGATGACACCCGAATATTGTGAATTGGCAGGAAGAGCGTTTAACACCTCCTGCAGTGTGGTGCCCAAAGAGACTGTCTAGTCAATCTGTGCCTAAAGCAGTGACGGCTTTAGGCACAGACTGACTAGACATACATACAGCTACATTAAAAGAACATTAAGGTTAAAAAGTCAAGCTCTTGTATTCAGAATATACCATAACTAATGTTGCTGGTGAAATTCAGACCCCTTTCATGCATGTGTTATGATACAGTCTTGCCCAGCAACAGCAGGAAGTTTGCAGTTTGCAGAGCCCAGAATGGAACCCTGCTCTCCTGGGTCCCAGTCCAGTACATTAAAGACAAGAGAATATCCTTTCTGTTCTTGCAACCCTCTGCTTCATTTACTGTCCATCCTGTGCACTGAATGAGGGAAGTGTCTTGTGGAAGAAATAGTATGTGACCAGTCAGAATGCATACTCACAAAGGAGCTGGATTAAGATTGCACAGGCAGTTAAAAGCAGTACCATCATTAGACAAATATCTCCTTGGCTGATCATAACAGGCCAAAGCCTGCTCCGAGTGAAGTCAAAGACCAGAGTCCCATTGACTTCAGTGGGAGCAGCATTGGGCCCAGGGCCGGTGCAACCATTTAGGCAAACTAGGTGGCCACCTAGGGCGCCTAGTGGTTGGGGGCGCCTAAAAGCCCGCTCAGGCGAGGAGGTGGAGTGGAGGTGAGCTGGGGCGCGGGGGGCACGGGGAGGGCCGCCTGCAGTAACGGGGGGGCGCACAGGGGAACCGCTCCCCGACCCAGATCACCTCCACTCTGCCTCCTCCGCTGAGCACACAGCCCCCGCTCTAAGTCTCCTCTAATTGGCGCCACAAGCCTGCGAGGGGAGGAGAATTAGAGCGGCGCCAGCATGCTCAGCGGAGGAGGCGGAGCCGAGGTGAGCTGGGGCGGGCTCCCCAGGCGGGGTTAGCTGCCGCGGGGGGGAGTCTCCCCAGGCGGGATTAGCTGCCGCAGCGGGGGGGGGGCTCCCCGGGCAGGGTTAGCTTCTGCGGGGAGTCTCCCCAGGCAGGGTTAGCTGCCATGGAGGCGGGTTCCCCGGGCGGGGTTAGCTTCCGCGGAGGGAGGGGTAGCTGCTGCGGGGGGGTGGGGGTGGGGGGCTCCCCAGGTGGGGGGCTGGGTTAGCTGCCGCGGAGGGGCAGGGTTAGCTGGGTGAGGGTGGGGGGGCGCAAGGTGGAAGTTTCGCCTAGGGCGTGAAACTTCCTTGCACCGGCCCTGATTGGGCCTGTGCTGAGACCAGTAAATTGTTGCTAGCTACTAGTGGAAGCGGTACTAGGGTGACCAGACAGCAAATGTGAAAAATCGGGACAGCGGGTGGGGGGTAATAGGAGCCTATATAAGAAAAAGACCCAAAATCGGGACATCTGGTCACTCTAAGGGTATGTCTACACTACGAGGGTAGTTCGATTTTACTTAAATCGAATATGTGTAATCGATATTGCAAAGTCGAACGTGTGTGTCCACACCAAGGAGAGTAATTCGATTTTGTGAGTCCACACTAACGGGGCGAGTGTCGATATTGGAAGCGGTGCACTGTGAGCAGCTATCCCACAGTTCCCGCAGTCCCCGCTGCCCATCGGAATTCTGGGTCGAGCCGCCAATGCCTTCTGGGTAAAAAAAATGTGTCGTCATCCGTCCGTCACTAACGCCCTCCCTCCCTCCATGAAAGCGCCGGCGGGAAATCAGTTCGCGCACTTTTCTGGTCAGTGAGAGCGCGGACGCCACAGCACTGCGATCATGGATCACGCTGCGACCATCGCTGCACTTCTGGCCGTTCTCAACACCTCGCAGCTTATCATACACCTTACCCTGAGGCAGATGCAGAGTAATCAGGCGAGGAGGCTACGACACCGCCGTGATGGCCTGAAGTCGGAGAGTAGCACAGAGCTGTCAGAAACCACGAGCCCCAGCGCCCAGGACATCATGGTGGCAATGGGTCATGTGGATATCGTGGAACGGCGATTCTGGGCCCGGGAAACAAGCACGGACTGGTGGGACCGTATAGTGCTTCAGGTCTGGGATGAATCCCAGTGGCTGCGAAACTTTCGCATGCGGAAGGGGACTTTCCTCGAACTTTGTGAGTTGCTGTCCCCTGCCCTGAAGCGCCAGAATACCAGGATGAGAGCAGCCCTCACAGTTGAGAAGCGAGTGGCCATAGCCCTCTGGAAGCTTGCAACGCCGGACAGCTACCGGTCGGTTGCGAACCACTTTGGTGTGGGCAAATCTACCGTGGGGGTTGTTGTCATGCAAGTAGCCAACGCAATCGTGAAGGTACTGCTCCCAAAGGTAGTGACCCTGGGAAACGCGCAGGTCATCATAGATGGCTTTGCCGCGATGGGATTCCCAAACTGCGGTGGGGCTATCGATGGGACTCACATCCCTATCCTGGGACCGGACCACCAGGCCAGCCAGTACATCAATAGAAAGGGCTACTTTTCAATGGTGCTGCAAGCACTGGTGGACCATCGGGGACGGTTTACAAACATCTACGTCGGATGGCCGGGCAAGGTTCATGACGCTCGCGTGTTCAGGAACTCTGGTCTGTTTAGACGGCTGCAGGAAGGTATTTACTTCCCAGACCACAAAATAACTCTTGGGGATGTGGAGATGCCTACAGTCATCCTCGGGGACCCAGCCTACCCGCTAATGCCCTGGCTCATGAAGCCCTATACTGGCGCCCTGGACACTGAAAAAGAACTGTTCAACTACCGGCTGAGCAAGTGCAGAATGGTGGTGGAGTGTGCTTTTGGCCGTCTCAAAGGGAGATGGAGAAGCTTACTCACTCGCTGTGATCTCAGTGAAACCAATATCCCCATTGTTATAGCAGCTTGCTGTGTGCTCCACAATCTGTGTGAGAGCAAGGGGGAGACCTTTATGGCGGGGTGGGAGCTAGAGGCAAATAGCCTGGCTGCTGATTACGTCCAGCCAGACAGCCGGGCGATTAGAAGATCCCAGCGGGACGCCCTGTGCATCCGGGAGGCTTTGAAAGCTAGGTTCCTGAGTGAGCAGGGCGACCTGTGACTTTTCAGTTTGTGGACAGAAAAGCTGAACCTGCCCCCGTTTCTTTACCCAGTTCATTTTGACTATACTCTCCAGTTACATACCCCCTTCACCCCCTTCCCCTTCCCAAAAAATAAAATCATTTCTATTTTGTTAATGAACACCGTTGTCTGTATTGCTGTTTTCGCGGGAATGTTTTAAACCGGGGACGCAGACTGTGGCGGGGGGCGGGTTTAGTGTTCTGATGCAAATGATGCTTCTAAACTCCCGGAATGACAGGCTCCGCACTGGTGGACTGGTTATTTCAATGGAGCCTGCCAGCACTCCTGGGGGGGACTGCGTGTATGTGTCGGCTATGTGACTTTCTGGCAGGGGGGGTAGGGTTACATATCCCCTGCTGCGTGGATCTGTGAGCCAGGATAAGGACCGCTGCATAAGATCTGTAACTGCCCTCCCCCGCCAAAAAGTCACAGAGCAACCCCCCCCCCCCCCCCCCCAC
>NW_020664447.1:34713315-34726694 GCF_002925995.2 Terrapene triunguis
CACCTCCCAGACTGACCAGGGTAACCAGTGACTGCACTGTGTATGTGTCCTGATGCTGGACCTGACACCGCCTCTGCACCCTGCTAAAGGTCACTGTCCTGTCCAATTACCAAGCCCCTTCCCCCCTCCAGACAGACTCTCCCTCAAAAGAACCTGACTGAAACAGTAATGAACAGAAACAAACATTTTATTGTGAACCACACATGAAATGTGGGGGGTGAAACTTGGACGGGGGCTTGTGTGAGGTGGGTAGCTTTCCTATCAGACTTATCAAATTTTGGGGAATGTCAGCCTTCTAGTGCTAGAGCAGTCTGCAGGGGTTGACTGAAAGTTTTAACGGCCCTTGCCGCCCCTCCTTCTTTGGACTTTGGGTGAGGGTGGTGTGGGACTTGGTGGCGGGTGAGGGCAGTTACAGATAGACTGCAGCGGGGCTCTGTCCTCCTGCCTCCGGTCTTGCAGAACATCCACAAGGCGCCGGAGCGTGTCCGTTTGCTCCCTCATTAGTCCAAGCAGCTTTTCAGTAGCCTGTTGGTCCTCCTGACGCCACCTCTCCTCCCGTTCCATGACTGCTCGGTGCATTTGTGACAAGTTCTCCCTCCACTGTGTCTGCTGGGCTGCCTGGGCTCGGGAGCAGCCCATTAGTTCTGAGAACATGTCTTCACGCGTCTTCTTCTTCCTCCGCCTAATCTGCGCTAGCCTCTGGGAGTGTGCTGACAGGCTGGGTTGGGAGACAGTCGCAGATGTGTCTGTGTGAATTGTAAAAAGGGAGTGAATTCCTGAGACAGATAAATGAAATTGTACACAAAGAACCTAGTCTTTCTCTGTGAACAAGACCATGCACTGCACCTCTCACATGCGCACTCAGGACAAGGTCGAATTTTCGGCCGTCGCCTTCAGTGCCTGTGGACTTGCGGTGGTCTTGGAGTGATCAGAGAAGCGTGGCTGGAGACCTGAACTTCTGGAGCGGGCAATCATGGTAAGCCGTAGACTTGTGGCTGCTTAAAACTCCAGCAGTAGCACTGGCCTCCTTTCACATTGAAAGCAATGCCAGTCTCTGCTGCCAGCAATCAGGACAGCATCAACTCTGCCCCTGTCCCACCCCCTCGCGGCTGTCCCAGGGAAAGATCCCTGTATGCTGCCCCTCTCCCTCCACCGCGTGGCTGTAAAGCAGTCCCAATACTAACATTCCCCTACCTAATTCAAAGCAGGGCGTCATGAGCGACATCACCCTCCTGAGGATCTCGGACACCCAGAAGGAACGCATGCTGCGGGAAAGCATGCAGAAACCGGGGCCGTATGCCGCCATGCTATGTCGGGCCATGATCCCCGAGTACTTGATTGTGGCGTGGCGGGGACACGTGTGCTACCACGGAGGGCCCAGTAAGATCGCCCTACCCCGAAACCTGATAAACAGGCTGGAAATCTACCTCCACGAGACCTACGAGGAGTTCTCCTACGAGGATTTCTCATCAATCCCCGGCCATATTGACCGGATTTTCGCCTAGGTGCACTGGGACTATAGAGTGGAGCGTCTTGGGCCTCGGAATCATGAAGTAACGGACATTGTAAAAAATTTTTAAAATACTTGGGACTAAATTGTGAAGAGCCTAAGACAGACAAATCATGAGAAACCCTTTGTTACCATTGTAAATATTCCAGTTTTGTACCTGATTATTTTTTACTAGTTTACAGCACTTTGATAAAAATACATTGTTAATAGTATAAATATTCCCGTTCTGTTCAAAATAAATGTTTACATGTTTACAGCACTTACTGCTTGATCCTTCCCCTGATTCTGTGTCCGGGGTAAGGGATGGGGACGGTTGGTACGGGATCTCGGTAAGGGTGATGAAGAGCTCCTGGCTGTCGGGGAAATCAGCGGTGCCAGCGCTGTCGACTGCCTCGTCCTCCTCATCTCCTTCTTCATCTTCCCCGTCCGCTAACATGTCCGACGAGGAACCGGCCGCGGACAATATCCCATCCTCAGAGTCCACGGTCACGGGTGGGGTAGTGGTGGCGGCCGCACCCAGGATGGAATGCAGTGCCTGGTAGAAACGGGATGTGTGGGGCTGGGATCCGGAGCGTCCGTTAGCCTCTTTGGTTTTTTGGTAGCCTTGTCTCAGCTCCTTGATTTTCACGCGGCACTGCGTTGCATCCCGGCTGTAGCCTCTCTCTGCCATGGCTTTAGAGATCTTCTCGTAGATCTTAGCATTCCTTCTTTTGGAGCGCAGCTCTGAAAGCACGGACTCATCGCCCCACACAGCGATGAGATCCAAGACTTCCCGATCAGTCCATGCTGGGGCCCTCTTTCTATTAGATTGCACGGCCATCTCTGCTGGAGAGCTCTGCATCATTGCCACTGCTGCTGAGCTCACCTCGATGTCCAAACAGGAACTGAGATTCAAACTGCCCAGACAGGAAAATGAATTCAAATTTTCCCGGGGTGTGGCTGGTCAGAGCATCCGAGCTCGGACTGCTGTCCAGAGCGTCAACAGAGTGGTGCACTGTGGGATAGTTCCCGGAGCTATTAGCGTCGATTTCCATCCACACCTAGCCTAATTCGATATGGCCATTTCGAATTTAGCGCTACTCCTCTCGTTGGGGAGGATTACAGAAATCGATTTAAAGAGAGCTCTATGTCGAACTAAATGGCTTCCTGGTGTGGACGGGTGCAGGGTTAATTCGATATAACGATGCTAAATTCGACATAAAAGCCTAGTGTAGACCAGGCCTAAGTGGTACTCTTAAATGACTTAGCCTTTTCATGCATAACATATACACCACAATTTACATTTATCGTTCAAATAGAGATATTAGCCCCCAAGTCCCAGGGGCTGTTTTGTAAAAGGAAACTTGCTTTGCCTTTGCAGTACCTGTTCTTATTGTTATTTGTTAGTCACGGTCAGTGTACTCAGCACTGAACAAAATACACAGAAAGAATTGGTCTCTACCCCACAGATCCTGCCAGCCAAACGGTACAGACAATAAATACAACCAGGGGAAGGTTAATAGATAATAGGCACTTCTATGCAAGGTGGGTCTATGGGTAAAAATGGGGCCATCAGTTACCAGGCTCTAAAATAAACGAACAAACAAGACTCGGATTTTACAAACACATCCTAGAGAAAGTTTAGCCAGAGCCCTGCCGCTGGGGTGGGGAGTGATTAAATGAAGTAAGTCCTTTCCAGCACACATGTTTCCAGGAGGCTCTTATTCCTTCACTATTTCCAAGCAGTGGGATGTGCTGCTGCTTCTCCCCACTTTGGTGTTTGGCATAATTGAGCCCTTCGGCCTGTGCTGAACTTACCTTATTATTATTAATGTAGGCTTATTCCTACTTGTATTACAATAGCACCTAGAGGCCCCAACCAAGATCAGAGCCCATTACGTTCGGCATTGCTCATCCCTGTCCCAAAGAGCTTACAATCTCAATTTAAGACAAGATGAGAGAGAGGAAGTATCCTCGTTTTACTGTTGGGGGACTGAGGCACAGAAAGATTAAGGTGAGACTCTGTGCTGTGCCTCTTTGGGCTCTACCCAAAGAGGCTCTTGGTTTAACTTAGACAGCCCTAAGGCCCATGACAGCTGTCTTCTGCAGTGCCTGGGGAATCCTCCTCCAGTCAGATATGGGGCAGTTAGGGCCTCTATGTTGCTCCAGCCCTTTTGTATATAGGGGCCAGAGCAAGGTGAGAATCTTACCCTAGGAGTTGCCCAAGGTCTCACAGAATTTTGTGGTAGAGTCAGGAACTGAATCCAGATCTCCTGAGTCCTAGTCCAGTACCTTAACCACAAGGTCATTTTCTTCAGGGTAAACTTCTGCTCTATTAGACTGTGGACTATTCTTCCAAGGGCAGACCTCCTGTCCAGCAACCTTGTCTAACTTTGCCCACAGGACACTTGAGTAAATCTATGTGCACTTCATCCACTGCTGTGTTTTTCATATTAAACTCAAATTATATATTTAAAGCATTTTTTAAAAAGAATCATTCATATAGAATCTGGAGGAAAGCTCCCATCTGGTAATGAACTAACGGTAGACCTGCTTTTAAACCAAAACTCTACTTGACCTCATTGGTTTGTTTGTTTCTGTTCTGCGTGTATTTCATGGAATCTTCCTTCATACCAACCTTACAAGCAACTTTTTTTCCATGTTCAGCAAACTTCTGACCCATCTTTGAGATCATCTTCTTCTCTATCTCTGTGGGTTACCTCCTACTGAGTAAACAATCATGCAAATTATAATGACAAAGACCTACTTGAATCACCTAGTTTCTTGTCTGGGGAGGCAGTGCAGGATTGTCACTATAATACATTAAAGAGCAAAACACCTGTCTAGTTTTAAAATACCATGTGACAGAGTTCAACCACTTCCCTTGAGAAACTAATTATTCCCCAGCCTAACAAAACTCAGCGAGGATGTTTTCTGCTATTCAATCTAATATTTTCTTTGTTTAATTTACTCTCATCTCACCTAATTCTATTCTCTTGTACAATGCAAAACAATTCCATCAACTTCTTTGTGTTTGTACATTAAGGATTGGTGAGTTTGTTTTGAACCCCCTCTTCTACTGTGGGTTTGAAAGTTGGACTTGAATGCAAATGTTACTGGGTTTGCACTCCAGGTAGGGGAAATGATGATGAAATGGGCAGAGAGAGGGGCAGAGAGAACTAATCCATCAGGAAAAGAAGGGTAAGAAAATGGAGCTGTGAATGTGGTGAGTACAAAACATCACAAGGCTTGGAGAGAGGGAGAGAGAGACAAGGCGAGAGATTCTAATAAACAAATGGAGCATATATACCATATGTAGGACACCAGCATGCTTTTGAGGAGGTTGTTTTATCTCTAACACATAGTGCAGACTTCCCTTTAGCTAGAAAAACATTATGTTTTAACAGTGAGTCAGCCTTGAGAAAAACATGGGTTTACTTTGCAAGAGGAAAAAGGTTTTGTGAACTCTAATTTTGCAAAACCCCAAATAGGAAGGTTCACAAAGTCTTACACTTCACAAACCATGTGTCCATCCTAAGCTCCCATACATGGGGATGACAATCAAGCCCCACTGAGTGCTTGATATGTACCATATGGGCATAGTCCTGTGCTGGAGCTGCACCGCCCTGGGGGACCTGCTGGAGGTGCACTTCAGGGAGGCAAAATGTGTCTGGGAGCTCCCCCATTCACAGGGGGAACACACCCACTGCAACACCCTTAGCAGGGTACTGCATGTGCTCCCCAATGGTTCGGAGGAAAGGAGTGGGGAATATGGCCCTGCTGTCTGCCCCTGCTGGTGCCTAGTGGGTGTTAGCAGGGACCAGGGCCTCTTCCTGGCCCTGGTATGAAGTGCAAAGGAGGGAAGGCCCCCTTTCACCTTCCTTCACTTTCACAGCCATAATCAAGAGCCTGTTTTGCCTCTCTCATACACTGGTTTTACATTGGTGTAATTGCATTTACTTCTGGGGAGATACTTCTGTTTTATACAAGCATAAGTGAGAGAAGATTCAGGCTCTTAGGCCCAAATTCTGCTTTTAGTCACACCGATTTAAATCTAGATTTAAATCTCAGATTTACACCAGGTCACATCCAGTCCTTACTTTTCAGTCTTCCAGCCCCTTAATCAATTCAAACACCAAGTGCGTTCCCTGGACATCACCTATTGTCCTAGCATAGCTGTAGCCAGACACCAGTGAGGCTGGGAGCAGTAAATATTTATTTTGTTAGGTTGTGAAATGTCCAGTGATTCCACAAGGGAGTGAACACCATGGGAGGAAGGATGGTCATGCGGTTATAGCTTCAGACTGGCAGTTAGAAGATCAAGATCCCTTTCTTGGCTCTGCTGCAGTCTTCCTGCATGAAGTTAACCTCTCTGTGTCTCAGGTTTCCCATCAATAAAACAGATAATAATATAGAACAATATTCCCCCACTTCCCAGGATGCTTGTGAGGTCATATTAATTAATGTTTGCTAAGCCCTTTGAGACCCACAGATCTACAGAAGAACCAAATATTATTATTATATGTTACTTAGGGTGAACCAAGGGGCATGGCTAGGAATAACAAGATAAAACCAAACAAAGGAAAATTTAGGATGAATTTCAGGAAAGAAACCCTAATCATGAAATCTATTATTAGGCAGCAGAATAGACTTCTGAGGAAGAGATGAAAACTCAGTCACTTAGAACATTTAAAAATAAACTGAGCAAAAGAATATTTTGTAGCTAACAGACCTGTACTACTCCTTTTGAATGGACACTAGCTGATCTCTAATGCCTTACAGGCCAAATTCTGCTCTGTTTATACTGGTGTGTATTTGGAACAATACTACTGAAGTAAGTGGAATTACTCCAGATTTACACTAGTGTAAGTGAGAGAGGATTTGTGTCAAGGTCTTTTCCATCTGTTAAGTTCCATGGTTTATGATTCACATGCAAAAAAAACAAGGGTGGTTGAAAAAAAAGTTGTTTTCAGTTGTGTGGTGATGAAATACAGTAACTGAAAATGCTGTGGGTTTTGAGGTTGGATTTTGTGATTAAAATATTGTTAGGGTAGGGACAGGATTGGTTGGCATGCTCTGTAAGGTATTACGCTTTCACCTCTGGAGAGCTGAGTTCAAACTTGGTTTAAGATCACAAAACCAGTAAATAGAATGATTAACAGTTTCTAGAGGGTGCTGAAGATCATGATCATGACTGATGTCCATGCATTAGCAGTATAGGATGGGGACCCAGGACTGGAATAAGAGGGGGCAGAGAGAGTGAAAACAGAGCTGCATTGGCAGAAATATGGAGGGGACCAAAGATCAGAATAACAGGAGATGCTGTAGATCAGTATTAAAGTGTTCTGGCAGAGCTGTGTGGGTTCAGGACTGGAGTAGCAGGTTGTACTGTAGGCATGGACTGAGGTGCCTTTGCAGAACTGTGCAGGGTCAGTGCATCTTTGCAACTCCTGAAATTCTAAAAATGGTAAGTTTACGGTCAGTTATGGGCCAAACACTCCTTGTTATTTCAGGCATTCAGCACCGTCTTTAAAATTCTCTCTCATTTCTCAAAAACATTTTGCAGTTATATTGAAATTCAGAGTCACATGTTCCTGTTACAGACAATAGCCCAGCTGCAGGAGCAATGCTGGCAGCCATCTTGGACTAACATATTGAAAATGATCCCCTTCCCCCCTGGGCACTTTCATTTTCAAATGCAGCTTTTCTTAAAAGGAGGTACTCTCCTCAAACTGCCAACATGCACAGACCCAGCCAAGACAGTTGTAACCTGCTTCAATGCACTGGTAGGTAACTGCTGCTAAATGCAAACCAGTGCACTAGACATGAGATTCACACCTGTGTAGAGGACCAGCCCAAGGTCTATGCAATAGTTAGGTCCCATTTAAGCACCAAAGATAAGGCTTAAGTAAGACATGAGTGATGCATAGTCCTTTTGCTGCTCCTTTCCCCTGGGATGAATGTCACCGAAAATGCAGTTACTGTGGTTACTGTTAACAAAAAGCAGTAGATTTGCTCATGCGTTAATAGCTATTTTAATAGTCTCTTGATCTAGTCAGCTGGCAACCAAATTTAGCTTTTCCTCTCTGTATTCTTGGGTACCTCCAGCTGCGTCTGGAAGGTTTTAAAAATAATTTTATATCCTTATTTTTTCTACAATTTCCTATTATTTAACTGATGCCTAAAATGCAGCAGAAGTGTGATGTAACTTTACCTTAGATACTGTAGAAGGTCTTTTTGCATCAAAGATATTCTCTCCTGAAGGTTAGCTCATGTGGTGAGTTAGCTAATCAATAGTAATAGTTAATAAATACCATGCTTTGAGGTTCTATTACACCTCTACCCCGATATAACGCTGTCCTTGGGAACCAAAAAATCTTACCGCATTATAGGTGAAACCGCATTATATCGAACTTGCTTTGATCCGCCGGAGTGCGCAGCCCTGCCCCCCCCGGAGCGCTGCTTTACCGCGTTATATCCAAATTTGTGTTATATTGGGTCGCGTTATATCGGGGTAGAGGTGTACACCTTTCAAGTAAGGATCTCCATGTGCTTTGCAGAGGGGGAGCATCACTTCCCCCATTTTACAGAGTGGGAATAGAGATCAGTGGCACAATGTGGAACCGAGCTCATGGCTACTTCTTTACGCTAACCACTACACCACATTACTATTCATGTGCTCTTGTCTCAGCTTATGATGAGCCAGTCGGTAGTTCTAACAGACTAGATATATATATATATGTATGTATTCATTTATTTATTTCTATTTTAACTAACTAAAGAAAAAAAACAAAAAAGGCTACCCAAGGCTCTAGGTGCCTTTAACAATACAATTAAATCTCAGCAGCATTTCAATTCAACAGGACCCCAGCTAGCCAGACACCTCCAGAAACTCCTTTCCACCTCTTCACTGCTCTGGGAAGCACGCCCACAGCCCTCCCCAAAAACCCTCTCAGATATTTGTCTTCTGCAGCTTGCCCAGAAGGTCACCAACTGTGGGCCATTTTAGCCCAAAGGGGGTGTGGGAAATGAGTTCCAGAGTCCTGCAACCTCTCCAGATGGTTTTAAAGTGTAACCCAATTGCAGCAGTCTGATCTGGAGATTACAGAAGCATGGCTAATACCCTATGGGAGGGCAATTCTGCAAAACTTTTACATCCCAGGACCATCTCAGTCAATTAGATGGCAGGCTGTAATTCACTATACTGTATAAACAATAATTTAATCTGGAAAAAAACTTGACACAAAGTTTGTTTTCTCAGCCCTCCACATGGGATAATATTGTACAACTCTGTGGAGGTTTACAATCCTCTGGGAAGCACCCAGCATTGACCACTTTTGGAGGCAGGAGACCCCAAACGATGTGGGCAGTTTGTCTTTTCTGGTATATCAGTACCAATGTATGGTAAAGACGCGCCAAATTCCTCTTGAATAGCTCCAGTTTAGCCTTGGTCTACACTAGCAGTTTATGTTGGTATAATCCACACCCCTGAGTGACACAGTTATACTGACCTAACTCCCGGTGTAGACAGGGCTATGTTGACAGGAGGGCTTCTCCTGTTGACCTAGCTACTGCCTCTCAGGGAGATGGAGTACCTACACTGACAGGAGAAGCCCTCCTGTTGGCGTAGGCAGCGTCTTCACTGAAGCGTGACCGCAACGCAGTTGCATCAGTGCAGCTGCGCCCCTGCAGCCTTTTAAGTGTAGACAAGCCCTTAGACTAGACATAAAGAAACAGCGTGTTTAATGCTGAGCCAGCAAAGCTGCCTCACCTGCCCAAAGCTGTAGTGTGTTAGTCAGCGCCACAACCCCCTCCCCCACCTCCAGCACCGCCAGCCTCCGTTCCAGCACAGAAACAAAGTAAACCAACAGGGGAAGTGTGGTTAATAACACCCAGGACATGCAGTTCTCGACAGCCTCCGTGGCTTTGTGATGCAGAGCTGTAAGGGAAGGAGGGTGAGATTAACCTGTGGGAACAGAGCGTGTTGCAGCAGGCAAGTGTTTGTACTTTGCTGCCAGGCCCCACCTGGCACTGACGTACCAAGTGTCTTCTCTGGCAAACAGAACACACTTTGGATGAGCCTCCCTCCTGCCAACTGGCTGAAGGGCACCAAGAGGCAGCACTGAGTTCCACCCACCACCTTTATTCCTCTCACCTCCTCTCCTGTTATCCCCAGGGCCTTCTAGCTGTGGTGTAGCACGGTGAGGTTGCTGCTTGCAAAACAGCGTTGGAGAGTTTGGGTTTGAGGGAATGCTCCTGGGGTGGGAGAGCGCTTCGACTTTATCATGCAAAAGAATTTCTGTGGCCCCTCCTGTGGTGCTGTACTAGCAGCATACACAGTACTGGGATTCAGAGGGAAATGGACAGTTACTGTGATATCAACAGTCTCTCACATTACAGATGGGCTTAGTTACATAACCACATTGACTTCTCCTCATGTGCCCAGCGCTAAACTGATCACCAACAGGCATATTCCATTAGTGAAAACTGTCAGTGGCTTCTCCCTTGTTTTAAGAGCACTGAGCAGTGACCATCCATTAAGATCAGGTGGGAGTATCCACAGTCTACTGCCTATCATTTGTCTGCTTCCTGTGCTTACCTGGAGGGAGTCATTAGGCATGTGGGAGACCTCAGTCCTTCCTATTGTATCTTCTATTGTTTGTTTAATTTAACTGCATCGATGCAGCCAAACCTACCAGGTACATGAGGCAAAAACTCCCCTCTGGTGCTGCATCATATGCAGTAAGTTCCAGTGATAAATTGGTACTTCAGAGGATACCACCATATTCTTCCACAGAGACTATGGCAGAATGCAGCACTGAAGCATTTAACAATCAGTCAAGAGATCTAGAGGCCTGCAATAAATTGAGCCATATCAATCTAAGCCACTGCAACTCACATTTTACCAAAACTCTCACTAGCAAATGTCCTAGCAGGAACCTGAAGGGAAAGCAGCACCCAAAGGCAAAATTTCTGGGGAGATATATATTGTGGTGCCCTCACCAGTGAGACTGTCCAGTTTTACTGGGTCAGGATCATCCTGGATGTCTGGCTTTTTTTGTACCTCAGAGGTGGCAACCAGAAGCTGAACTAGCTACCTGGGATTCCCCCAGTGTAGGGCAATCTCCAGTCTGCATAGGGCCAGTGAAGCAGCTGTTATACCACCTGTCCCTCCCATAGGGGATATGTCCAGGGAAAAATGCATCTGGTTGGGGATCTACCACTAAGTGCACTTGATCTCCAGCTACTGTAAGGCCACTTTGGGCCATAGATAGCTGCTGTAAAATAGAATTGCCCTGAGGCTGCTTTAAAATGTGTGAAGGACCATTATGTGTGCTGGCTCCCAGCTTAGGGAGCCAGAAATAAGGCTCAAAGTCACCTTGCTGAACTCCCTCTGGATTTGCACCAAGCACAGCTCAGCCAGTCCATTGAGTCTGGGCCCTTTTTGCCATGTCTAAACTGACAAAGGGCTAGGCAATGAAGACACTGCTTTTTGTTCCTGTCACCCTCACAGAAGCTCTGCACCGAACTTTTTTGGGGCCTACCTGCACATCGCCTAAAAGCTCTAGCTACTTACGGAATGATACTCCACTGCCTGGCACCTTATGCAGGCAGTTACACATGAGGAAAGTGCAAGCCAAGTAGATGAGAAATGCTACCACTGGTTAATGGTTAATTCTGCTTGGTTGTGTTTTAGATCCACTTTGCACTGACTTTGTGCAGGCACAATTGACTACACAAGGTGCTAGGCAGAGCAGAGTAAGATCCTTAGTCTCTGGCTCATCAGTTGCCCCTGTAGGTTCTAGCTTTGCTTAGTCCTCTTGGAGGCTGGTGATGTTTGCAAGTTGGTAGAGAAACCTCATACACATTGGAATGGGTTACATCAAAACCATGGATGTGATAGTCAAAAACAGTGCTGAATTTTAGTTCATTCATTCTCTGAAAAAGTGGACATGGGTCAAGCAATTTTCATCTGCAGAGGCTGCAAAATCATTCTAGGCACATACTGTAAAAAAAAAAAAAAAAAAAACCAATGAAACCATTACATATATGCTGGGCTGGTTTTAAATAGCCTCCTCTCTTATTCTGCCTGTCCAATCAAACTGTCTACACTTCTGTTGGAGACAGGCAGAGTTGGGGGAGTGGCTGAGAAGCTATGTGCATAGTCAGGGTTCACCAGTCATTACTGCAATATGTTTTCACTGAAGTGGGGGAGTGGATGCCTCCTCAAGGAGTGCAGAGTTAGTAGATTACTCCTCTGGCCTTTCAGATGATGGCCTGAATTCCAAGGTGAAGTGCAATGATTAAAATTGATTTAAATGCAGATTTTTGTGCTGAATGTCCCAAGGGACCAGATTAGGTTGGGGATGGGGAGTGAAGGGCATTCAACATAGCAATCAGTTTTAATCCACCTTTCAAAAATTATTTTTCCATCTGGGGGCATCCTCTTTGTTCTTGCTGGCTCACTGAAGAGATCCCAGACTGCAATATCACAATTCCCAAAAGTCTCATTGCAGCCTATGATATTTGTGATCTGCCACAGAATGATGCATTCTGGGTATCTCTTTGGTGAACAGAAAGAACCAAGAAGATTTCACAGAGGGGGAAAATATTTGTTAAAGGTCAATTAAAATGCATTTCTGTGCTTAATTATCCTCTCTCTATAGCCTGATTAATGAGTATGTTCAGCACAAAAATTGGACTGTATCTCCATATTAATGTTTGCCTTGAACTTTCAAATTCTACTTAAGGATTTTTTAATCAATTATTTTTTTAACAGTATTATTAGTTTTATGGCAGCCTTCAGAAGCTTAAGCAGGTAGAGCACAAGTAAAAATGAATTCGATCTAATATGGTCTCCTTTTGTCTCAGTCACAAAACTGCAACACAAGATAACATGACTGGCAGTCTCTTTCCAGAGGAATATCCAGGACTAGAATAATTGGGGTGTTGCATGTCTAGACTGAAGTGCATTATAGCAAAGCTATTTTGGGGAGCCTATGATAAGAAGAGCTGGTCACAGAACTATCTGGAGAACCTCGTACAGCAAAGGCCTGCACTCTTTATTGCTGTATCCAGTTTCTCATTTCCCTGAGCCCTAAAATTCACCCCAGATTAAATTAGACAAAACCAGCCAGAGCCAGCTGCTAGGTTTGTCCACAGGAACCAATACTGCAGTTAAACACACTGATTGACAAGGACTTCTGTGCCTTGCAGTTAGAAATGACCCTGAACTAACTAACTCCCCTACCGTCCCAACCATCCATACCTAACCTTGGGAAGTTGGGATTCGGATCCAGAGCTGAATTTGGCAACTAGCTTCTGTCTTTGAACCTAAACCCCAGAACCCAGACCCTGTGAATTTAGGGGAATTTTGGATCTGAGCATTTTGTCAAATCTCAAGCAGTACTTTTTCTCCCCTCCTTCAGCCAAGTAAAACAAGAGTTTTTCTCTATGCAGCTATAAAGAAATCAGACCTTTTTTAATTGGAAAGGACTCAAGCCACCTCCACCTGCTCTGTGATCATTTGCCGAATGGCAGAAAACATAGGAAACAAAAAAAGCCACCTTGGCTAATTCTTATTAGTTCTCCTCCTCTAGTAAATTGCCTGAAAGTTCAGTACAGCCCGTTCAACCCAGTCAGGCATGGCTGCTGGCATGGTCAGTTTGGTCTCTTGATGTCTGCTGTTCTCATCAGCTAGGGCTGATAAGATGTGTGTTATGACCAGGCATAGGGGTTTAACCATATTATCATGTATGAACAGGGCCGGCTCCAGGCACCAGCCAACCAAGCACGTGCTTGGGGCGGCACCTTGTAAGGGGCGACCAATCTTCGGGTGGCAGGGCGGCACTCGGGTTTTTTTGTTTTTTGTTTTGGTTCGGCAGGGCGG
>NW_020664447.1:34726794-34732617 GCF_002925995.2 Terrapene triunguis
TGTTTTTTTTTTTTTTTTTTTTTTTTTTTTTTTTTGCTTGGGGCGGCAAAAAAGTTAGAGCCAGCCCTGTGTATGAAGTGGCCAAGGAAATATTGAGTTTCTGGAACAGTACCTTTGCTGAGGCTAACTATATTTCACAGGTATTGCAGTGACATTCTCTGACACATTTAGCACACATGAAAGACTGCTGACTAGTTTAAAGGCCAGACATGATCACAAGTGTTTCAAAATCCAGCCCTTCCACCAAAATATGTTTGGAGATCTTTTTCTGTCTCTTTTCCTACTCTCACTTGCTGTCTCTCTTTCCTCTTCTTCTCAATATTCTACCCAGTGGATGAAACCGGGGACTGGTACAACTGTCTAGTGCTAGCTATAGTGTCGCAAGGTTCCCCCTGACAGCTCTGCTGGTGTACCACAATAAAAATCCGCAGCACCTTCTGCTATTTAAATTCTGTGGCACCCATGATATTTGGCTTGCACATGTCTGTACAGCCCAGCCCTGCTGAGCCCAAAGGCACTCAGAGCTGATATGGAGCACCCCCTGGTTTTCAAGCACTAAGACACCCCCTGCCATGTTACATCACTCCTGAAGTACCCTTTTTTAGTCAAAACTGGGCATACATACAGCGCCGCCACAGCTTCTCAGGCCCAGCCTGCAGCACCAATTGCTATTCAAGTCCCCAGGCTTTCACAGAGCTCTGCTCCTCAGTCTTGCCTTGCAACTCATTACAGTACTCCTGTTTTGGACTTAATAGTGAATATTATGTTTTATTTCTTCAGCAGAGATGAATGATAACAGTAACTCAAGGCCCAATTCTGCACAGCTGAATTAAATAGGAATTGTAACATTGATTTTACTGGGAGCTGGATTGGGTTCTAGTGGCCCAATTCTCACCTCCCTGTAAGCACCTGAAGAAGCTGAGGGCAGAACAATTTGTGGGTCCCTAATCATGAGGCTGGTTCTACGCTATCCCCATCCCCCGAGTACTTTAGAGCAATCTTGGGGCTGCTGTACGCTTTGGCAGCTGGCTGTGGCCCCATTGGGCCAGTGCCCTACTTCGGGAATCACTGGAGTACAGTGGCACTCCAGCCAATCCATCTGCCTCACCATATCCCCTACACTAGGGGCTGAGGGAAGGTAGCATAGAAGAGGGCTATGCTAGCTCCATGCCACTCAGGGATCCTCCCCTGCCAGGGATTGCACTGTGCTTTCTGGCCTCTTCATGCCACTGGAGTGGAGAATCTGGCCCTCCGTGTTCAAGATGTAGTGATCCATCTGACAGTGAAAAAGTAAAGAACTGCTAATGAAAGTACAACTTTAAAGGGACACTTCAGCTCAAAATCTTTCTTTTAAAATGCTCTTACCTCCTTTACTAATAAACAACACCTTTGATAGGTAAGACATAATGTTTCTACTTAAATCAGTGGTCTCCCCTTTCCCTTGGCCTCATCCCCCTACCCCCGGGAGCCGTGATCAGGAGCCAGGACTGGAGTGGGGCCATGGCTCCGGGGTTGGGGGTGGAAAAGGGGCTGAGGCTGGGGCCAGAGCCATGGCTGGGTCAGGAACCAGGGGCCAAGGCTGGGGGCGGGTCTGGGGCCGGGACTGGGAGTGGAGCCATGGTCAGGCCACAGTTGGGGCCAGCAGCCATGGCCGTGGCTGGGTTTGGAGTCACGGCCGAGCTGGGAGCCAGGGACCAAATCTGGGGCCACAGCTGGGGGTGGGGCTGGGTCCAGGAGTGGAGCCGCAGTCGAGGCTGAGGCCAGAGCAGAGCTGGGGCCAGAGTGGGGCAGGGTGACCCTCTCTCCCTACCCCCCTGAACGTTCCTCCGGGCCCCCTTAGTGGGGCGCGCCCCACAGTTTGGGGACCACTGACTTAGATTGTGAGTGTTTTGAGGCAGGAAAGGTCATTTTGTTTTCTGTATTTGTACAGCACCTAGCATAATGGGGTCCCAATCCATGACTAGGGCTCCTAGGCACTACACCAATACAAATAAATAAATAATAATATATATAATAATTTTAGACCCCAATTTACTTTTTGCCATTCATAGTGTTTGTTTACATTTTGTATTTTGATGCCTCCCCCCGCTTCACTGTGCTGAATGGAGTTCATACACAGGAGACAGGGCCGGCTCTAGGATTTTTGCCGCCCAAAGCAAAAACAATTTTGGCCGCCCCCCCTGTTCTTTAACTACGCCACCCCCGGCCCCGCCTCAACTCCGCCCCTTCCCCAAATCCCCAGCCCTGCCTCCTCCCCCCAGGCTCTTAAGCCTAGGAGGGAGGGAGGAAGGGGGAGAAGCGGCGCTCGTGCCGCGGCCACTCGGAGTCTCCCCCTCCCTCCCAGGCTCTCAAGTCTGGGAGGGAGAGCAGCGGCGCGCGAAACGGCCGCTCGGGATCTCCCCCCCTCCCAGGTTTGAGAGCCTGGGAGGGAGGGGGAGACCCCGAGCCGCCGCGGCGCGCGAATCAGCTGTTTCGCGTGCCGTGGCAGCAGCAGCGGAGGTGAGCTAGGGCGGCCGGGGCACATTTTTAGGGGCGGCATTCTGGCGCCGGCCATGCCGCCCCTAAAAATGTGCGGCCCCAAGCACCAGCTTGTTTTGCTGGTGCCTAGAGCCGGCCCTGACAGGAGAGAATCGGGCCCACAAACCCTGAGACCCTTACCCTTTCATAACAAAGTCTGATCTAATCAGTGACCACAAATACCAGAATTCCTAACTCCTACATATTCAGTGATTGTGCCAACTCTGGCCTTTTTACTTGCTGGGCACAGGAAAAAAAAAAAAAGAATTTGTACTATCGCCCATTCTTCATTAAGGCTCCATGTGACAACAGTTAAACAACTATCAGTAAATACAGTGCTAATGTGTTTATATGTACAAACCTGCTAGGCCCAGCTAGGGAATTATTCCACTTACATGAAAAGAGCAAAGGTTAATGTGGTGAAAAAACTTCACGCTTACAATTAGTGTCTTACATGCCTGTCAGTACAAGCTGTACAAGTGCAATGTCCTCTCCAAATGTAGATTTCGCCAAAGACTACATGCTTCTTAGAGACCTTGTGAGAAAATTGAAGAAGGGAAGTGAGATAGGCAATACAGTGGCTTTTCCAAACACGATGACCTCAACCTTAGTCTTTGAACTTAGAACAGGTAATTGATTAAAAAATAACACATCGTACAATGCCTGATCCTGCAAACTCACATGCGTAAGATCAGCCCCTAGGTATAGAAGGAACATAGAAGGCAAGGGCAGAGGGTGCCATCAGTCAGGTGCAGAATTAAGGCGGTACCGGGGCCTAAACTATGTATTTCCGTGCATCCATGTTTGACATTCTTTTAAATTCAATCCTGACTCTGAGTTTCCTGGATTTCTAATGTTTGGAGTTTATTAAAGCTGTTTGTTTGTTTCTTTGCTGATGAGTGATGACTACAACATTCTTGTAATTTTTTTTTTAGTCTTAAGTTATTGATACGTGATCACTACCTTAGCTCCAACTTAACAATGCGATTTATCTGTGACTGACTATTACAGCATAACTGGTGTGTCTGATGCTGTCTATAGACATGTCAAAAGACATTTTATTGTCCTACGGCATTCCCAGCTTACAGCTGAGAACTGCAGCATTTGGCCCTAAGAAATTAAAAGTTGCATGTACAGTTTTCTTGGAAAATTTTGTTGATCTGTGTGCTTTTATGGGGGAGAGTTGGCTCGGGTGGCCATGATCTGGGGTTGATGGGCAGAGTGAATTGGGCCAGTTAAGAAGAAAAAGGAATGATAGGGTGGGTTAACTGAAATAGCCATGTTTAGTATTGAGGCCCAGATGAAAATGAAGGACAGGGTCCAAACTCCACTACCGCATGTGCATCTGAGCTAGGTGATCAGCAGGCATGTTATGAGATAGAAGAGCTTGATGTGCATCCTCTACTACCCAAAGGCTGGGTATTCCTGCCGCAAGAAATGCACATATACCTCGAATGCTAGCAGAGGTGGTTACCTACAGGCACACCTGGCAAGGGCCTTGGGCTTAGGGCAGGTCTACACTAACCCCCCAAGTCGAACTAAGGTACGCAACTTCAGCTACGTGAATAACGTAGCTGAAGTTCGAAGTACCTTAATTCGAACTTACCTCGGTCCAGACGCGGCAGGCAGGCTCCCCCGTCGACTCCGCGGTACTCCTCTCGCCGAGCAGGAGTACCGCAGTCGACGGCGAGCACTTCCGGGTTCAACTTATCGCGTCCAGACAAGACGCGATAAGTCGAACCCAGAAGTTCGATCGCTTGCCGCCGAACTACCGGGTAAGTGTAGACCTACCCTTAGTCTCTAGACAAGATTTGGTTCCAAAAATATAAATCCACGTGGTGTCTGAGGAGGAACCACAGGGATACAGGAGAAATCTTTTGGTGTAGCACACCACTCAGTCTCTTCCCCCAGGAAGCTGTTATTTTGAGGAGTGAGGGCAGGAAAAGGAGGCCACTCAGACGCTGGACACCACTTTAGAGTCATACAGTTTGTGGCAGCAACTCTGACAAAGAACCCATGTGTGATGCCAATAGGGACATTTGTCCCTAGCAGCTTTAACCATGGTGATGGTGAGCAAAGACACAGTTATCTAAATGTTGCACCCAGCCCAACTAGCATTGTCCAAGCTACTGAAATTCCAGAAAAGCCCTTCAACTGGTTGGGCAGGAAGAGCAACACCCCCAAACCGGCTTTTGCTCTGCAGTGGGGCTGAGAATGGTGGAGATGGATGAATGGGCAGAAGCAATGATGGAGAGACCTATCCCAACAGCAGGGCTACAAATAGCTGCTATAGATGGATGAACAAGAGAACAGTGCTGAAGGGCCTGCAGTGAGCTGAAACTGGCCAGCGTGGGTGGATGGACAGGAAAGGTCTTTGCCCTACAGTAAGAATGAGAACAGCTAATGGAGATGGATTAACAGGAGCAGAGATGATAATAGATTTTGTCCTTTCTTGGGCTGAGAATACCTGCTAGGTACACTGGAGGATAGGAGAGAAGCAGGGGAAATAAAAACACTATTAGAAAAAGAGAGTGAGTGTCTGATTATTGTTTGCCAGTAGTTTGCCACATGCTGTGGAAGTTTAGGGCAGTAGCCCAGGAACACATTACCTCAACATATTCTCCCAGCTTTAACGCAGGGTCTGTTCTCTGTTTGTGAAATCCTAAGCAGATGTGGCCAGACTTTGGCGCACCCAGAGATGGATCCATCGTGGCTTGCTCTGCGGTTGACAATGGTGATTTAAATTAGCTTCAGAAAATGGACACTATTTGTTCCTCCCACTCCTCCTAAGCAGTCTCTATAATAAGATAACTAAACTGAATCTGCTCTATTCTGCCTCCTGCAGAACTTGCTGATCGGGGGTGGGGGGTGGGGGCTTTCTCTCTTCAGCAGATGTCTGCAACTTCCTGTCAGCTGAGCTACCACAGAGCAAGCAGGACACATACTTTGTGCTTGGGCCCACATGCTGCCTGCACTCATTTCTGTCCCTCACTTTCCATGTTCTCACCTTAACCCCTTCTGGGGTGCTGGGTTAAAGTTGTATCACACCAAGTGGTTTCAATTGCTAATCATTTTGCATGTGAGAATACAGCCATAGTCTGCATTAGAAAGGCCACTGAAAGAGCAGATAAGGGTGACCCAATAAACAGACTGTGGTCCCATGAATTTTCAAACACGTTTTGAAAAAGGTCTCTTATAAACAGGGCCGGCTCTAACTTTTTTGCCGCCCCAAGCAAAAAAAAGAGTGCCGCCCTCCATAGCGCCGCCATAACACACCCCCTCAGCACCGCGCCGCCATCCCCCCCC
>NW_020664447.1:34732717-34783607 GCF_002925995.2 Terrapene triunguis
TGCCACCCCAAGCACGTGCTTGGTCGGCTGGTGCCTGGAGCCGGCCCTGCTTATAAACTACTATAACAGAAAATAAATAACCACAGGTCAAGGGGCAAAGTTTTTCATGCATTAAAGGCCAGTTAAGTAATAGTAAACAGAGTTAACCGCTACTCCTCAGAGTCGAGAGCTGTCAGTGGATGTCCCAGGGACTGGTATAAAGATCAATATTATTTTACATATGGAGGAAGAGGCAGACAGTGGGTGCAAGGTGCTGGTAATATTAAAGTGTGGTTCCACTCTGTCAGGAATCAGGGCCTGCAGCAGAGCTAATCTCCAGGCAGCTTCATTAGTACAGCTGGCCAACAGCAGGCTGCCTGATTAGCCATACCACCTAATTGGCTGGAGGGGCCAGCACGCCAGCTCTTAAGTCAGCAGTAGCAGGATCTTGCTGGCTGCTCAATGCTCATGTTCACCCTGAGCTACCTTGTTCCTGCTACTCCTGCCCTGCCCCGAGCCTTGCCTCTGTCCTGCCCCTGCCTTGAACCCTCCCTGCCTGATACCCTGCCTGCTCCAGTTCCTGCCCTCCAACCTGACCAATGACTCCAGCTTCTGACTACTGACTCTAGCTCTGACCCTAGTCCTTGGTTCTGATGCCTGTTCTGGCCCACTGTGCTAGACCACCTTCATCCCAGTTGGCTGACACACTCTCTGAATACTGGCTATGGAAACATGTTACCTTTTATTCAACACATCTGCTCCTTATGGGTAGTCAGAGTCATAGCTGCTATTTTTAGTAACAACAAAATAAGATTTTACTTTTTTACTCTGGCTAGCTCAGGAGTCTCATTTTGCCTCTGTCAACAGAATTTTTAGCTGGGTCCTGACTGCAGAATTATTATTATTAGTGAGGCAGGATTCATAAAAAAATCCAGCTCGACTTTCCGATTCCAGGTTGAGTGTGCTGGACTGATGGTTAGAAAAAGCCATTTTACTTGTAAACTACACAGAGCTGATCTGTAGCGATTGAGAGACAAACCTAGACTCTCAAGATGCCCTGTTTACAGAGTCACTTTTCAGAGCACATTTTAAGTTAAGGTGGTAGATGATGGAGGCTTGTGAGGCATTCTGCAAAGATTTAAACACTTTGGAAAATTGGGCAGCAAGACAGCCGAATGCATTTAACTTGAAGAAATGTAAGATAATGAACATTGGTAAGAATGCCAGTAGCCTCTGAAATGGAGGTTACTTACCAGTAACTGAAGGTTCTTCGAGTTGTGTGGTCTCTATGTGTATTCCACACATGGGCAGGCATGCACGGTATGTGCCTGAGTCCAGAAATTCTAACAAGCAGTGTCCATTGGCCCGCAAAGTGCAGTAGATCACCTTGCACTCCCGACCTAAGGAATAAGAGGCAGTGTGCGCTGACACCTTTCCATATTGTGACTCCAATATGATCGAAGCAGAGGGGACAGAGGGCAGGTAGTGGACCACACATCTCAAAGTAACCTCCATTTCTTCTTCAAGTGCCAGTCCCTATGTGTATTCCACACGTAGGTGACTGAGAAGCAGTGCTCAGACTGGAGCAGGGTGCGAGGAAGCCAGCAGCAAAGATTCTTGCAGTGCTGCAGTTCCCACTGCTGCATCCACAGCAGAGGCCTGAACTAGCAAGTTCACTAGTGAATCTAGTGAATGTGTGGCTGGAGCTCCAGGTGGCTGCTCTGCATGTGTCTAGTATTGGAATGTCCTGTAGGGATGCTTTATAGGCAGCTTGTGGCCTCATGGAGTGTGCCCTGACTCCATCAGGAGAAGGTCAGTGTGCTAATCTCAGTGATGCACCCAGAAAACCACTAAGAGATTCTCTAAGAGGATATTGCTTGATCTTGTGATCTTTCTGTTATGGCGAGAAAAAGTCTTGGTGATTTTCTGATAGGTTTGGTCCTTTGCAGGTAAAACACCAGGGCACATCTGACATTGAGGAAATGAAGTATTTTTTCTTTGGCAGAAGCATGGGGTTTCGGGAAAAGGACAGGTAAATGGATACTTTGGTTGACATGGAATTCAGAAATAACTTTGGGGAGGAACTCAGGATGGAGGCAAAGTGACACCTTTTCCCTGTGAAAAAACATATAAGGAGCATCTGCCATGGGGGCTCGCAACTCTCTCACTTTCCGGGCTGAAGTGATTGTAACTTTCATGGACAGGTGGGACATGCAGCCTGTCACCAACTGTTCCAATGGTGGTCTGGTGAGTGTTGACAGGATGAGATTGAGGTCCCATTGAGGTGTAGGTTTGTCCACTGGTGTAAAGGTCTTGACTAGGCTCCTTATGAATCTTACTGTAGTTGGATGGGTGAAAACAGAACATACGTCTACTGGAGGGAGGGAGGTACTAATCACTGCGAGATGGACCCACAGTGAGCTATTGGAAAGATGTGAGTTTTTTAGAGACAGGAGATAATCTAAAACAACTGAAATAGCTGCAGTGCCTAAAGAAGGTTGATTATGCTGCACCTAGGTAGAGAAACATCTACATTGAGCTAGGTAGCAAGTCCCAGTTGAATACTTTAGGTAAGGATAGCCTGAACAGGTGCCAAACAGGAGTGCTCTACTTCCAATGCCCATCCAAACACCAGGCCATGAGATGGAGTGAGTCTGGATTGGGTTATCTGATTCTGCCCCCCATCTGAGTTAGGAGGTCTGAGAAGGAGTGGATTCTAATTGGGTAGGCTGAAATTTTCAGGAGCTTTGGTATCCAAAAGTGTGTGGACCAATTGAGTGCTAGGAGAATGACTCTGGCCCTGGCATGACAGATCTTTCTGTCATGGTAGCAGAGGAGTGGAAGGAAAGATATATCTGAGATCATTTATCCATGACAACAGGAGAACATTGCCCTGGGAGCCATAGCCCATAGCTCCTCTGGAGCAGTACAGGTGAAGTTTTCTGTTCATTTGGGATGCAAAGAGTTCTCATTGAGGTGTACACCGAGTGAATATTTCTCTCAGAACAGAGTTGTGAACCGAACCTCCTATTTGTGGTCCACAGAGAAGTGCCTGCTCAGGTTGTCTGCTAATGAGTGTTGAGCATCTGGGAGGTTGGATAGTGATGTGGTTCTGGATGCACCAGTTCCAAAGCCTGACTGCTTCGAGTCAAAGGGGAAGAGATCTTGCTCTCCCCTGTTTGTTTATGTAAAAGACTGTGGTAATGTTGTCTGACATCACTCTGATATGGTGTAAATGTATAAGTAGGAGAATGGCTCTGCAAGCCAGGTGGAACTGCTCTTAGTTCTACTATATTGATGTGCAACCTGCCTCTCGTGGTGTCCGTTTGCCTCATGCAGTGTGGTTGTTCAGGTGAGCACCCCAACCCAGAAGGGAAGTGATGATGGCAGTGGTGATAGGAGTGTTGAAGGGAACACCCACTCTCACGGTCTCCAGGTTGAACCACCAGGCGAGAGAGGCGATGACTCTGGTGGGAACAGACACGCTGAACTTGATGTGGTCTTTGGAGTGTAGACAGACCAGAGTAAGGCCTGCAGACATCATAAATAAGCTTGGCGAACAGCATCTCACAAGTGCACACAGCAATGTGGTCTAAAAGACACATTCTGACTGTAGTTCTTGGTCTGCAAGTAGTCCGGGCTATCAGGCTGCTCATTAACTGAAATCTTTCTGTGGGAAGGAAAGCTTTCACGGAAACAGAGTCCAGTGTCACGCCGATTAAGTTTATTTTCTGTGTGGGTGATAAAATAAACTTTTCTTTGTTTAGGCAGATGTCCAGAGTTGCTAGAAGATGGAGCAGAAAATCCATCACCACTCTTGGCATGAGTGACCTACTGAAAGCCAATTGTCCAGATATGGGAAATCTGTGTAACTCTGATATCTCATTTGGGCTGGCACCACAGAGAAAAGTTTTGTAAACACTCTGGGTGCTGTTGCTAGCCCAAAGGGAAGGACTCTGAACTAAAATATTCTTGGCCCACCATAAGCTGCAGAAACCTTCTGTGGGAAAGAGGTATGTTTACATGAAAGTATGCATCCTTCATGAGCCACGAACCACATCTCCTCCCATAGGGAGGGAATTATCGATGCTAATGTAAGCAGCCTGAATTTCGACTTTCAAATAAAGATGGTTAGTTGTTGAAGGTCCAGAATGGGTAGCCATCCTCCATCTTTTTGGAGGACTAGGAAATACTGGGAATAGAACCCCCACCTTTGATACTGAGGTGAGATGTGCTCTACTGCCACTTGTTGTAGGAAGGAGTCCACCTCTTGATGAAGACTCACCTTGTGAGAGTGGTCCCTGAAGGGGGAAGGGAGAAGAACTGCATGGAGTATTCTTGATGGATAATATCCAAGACTCAACTGTCTGTCATGATCAAGTCCCAATTGTGGGTGAAGACTGCGAGATGGTCTCTGAATATAATGGGGGAAGAGGTGGTGGCATCTGTGGTAGAAGGCGGGTCTAAAATGAGAGGCAAAAACAGCCTTTTGCAGGTGGCTGGGAATGAGTAGAGGTCATGGTGGTAGAAGGGGCCAAGAATCAAGGCCTCTGGCCCTCTGACATTTCTGGGGAGGCGTGGCTGGATGCTGGGGGTAGAACACTCGAGGACAGGGTGGCCTTGGCCTATTGGCTTGTCTCTGGTGTTCTCTCTTCAGACCCATAGTATAAATCTCCAGAGAGTGTAGAGTCGATCTAAAGTCCTTTAATGAGTGTAGGGACCCATCCATTTTCTCATTGAAGAGATTTGACTATATGGTATTCTGGACCTCTCTGGGGAAATGTGAAGACCATAGCCAAGAATCCCTCCTCATGACTATACCAGTGGCCAGGCCTCTGGATGCCATATTTGCTGCATACACTGCAGCCTGAAGGGCCATTCTTGCCACTAACTTGCCCTCTCCTATGGAGGACTGATATTGGGCTCTGTCCTCAGGGGGAAATTTGTCCTTAAAGTCTGCCAGCCTGGAATAGTTGTTAAAATCATATTTCGCTAACAGGGCCTGATAGTTAGCGGCACGGAATTGCAGGCCTGTAGAAGAAAAGACCTTTCTCCCCAAGAGGTCCAACCTCTTTGAGCCCTTGTCAGTGGGATGGTCCCTTGATGTTGTGACCTAGACCTCTCTGTAGCTGCCTGTACCACCAGAGAGTTGGGGATGGGGTTGGAGAAAAAGAAATTCAGCTCCCTCTTGGTAGGGACAAAATAGCACCTCTCTGCTCTTTTAGGTGTGGGGCACAGGATGCTGCAATATGTCAATCTATCCGGCATGATGGGCTTATTAACTGGAAGCACCACCTTCCTTGGGGCTGCAGGTTGCAAAATATCCATGAGCTGGGGGCGGGGGGGCATGCCTATCCACTTTTTAACATGGGCATAGTTTGGGGGGCAGGGAGGTCACGTTGCTCCCCGCAACTGCATGTCTTGGGCAGGCGTGAAGCGGCACCAGCGGCCCCTGCTGGCTGCACCAGCCTCTTCTTGGTGGGGGCTGAGGTGGGCTTTAGTCCCCCCTTGCCACAAGGCCCAGCCCCTCTCAATGGCCCCACCCCTGCTCCTCCTGTTCCCCCTGAGGCCCTGCCCCCAGCCAGGCCAGAAGCCAGAGCCAGGCAGTGGTAAGAGCCACCCAGCGAGCCCAGGCCACTGTGGGGAGCCCCGGACCCTCCACCTGCATCCAGATGGTAGCGTCCAGATCTCCTCAACTGCCTGTCAGGGCTCAGCTATCTCTGAGGAGATGGAGGAGTGGCCAGAACATCTGACTAGTCCGAGTCCGAAAACTGCTCCCCTTCCAATGGTGGGGCCTTTGGTACTGGATCACTCCTGCTCGACGGTTGGAGATGAGATGGTTCCTGAGACACTGAAGTAGTATCGTCCTCCAGTGTAATTGCCCGCAGGAGGGCCGGCCATACAGGGTAGGAGACTGTGGGTAAGGGAGGAAAATATCCTGTGGTGTTGTATATGTCTCCATATATCCTGATGTTCAGAGGGTTTTGATGGTCGTAACCAATGGTTCTGGTGTTTCTTGGGGGCTAGTGCAGTCCTTGGATGAGTGAGCTGGTGATTCCAGACCCACACTCCTAGACAGAACCAGTGGATAACAGTCCTTGTGTTTCAGAACTGGAGTCACCAATGGAACCAGTGGATCTTTCTTCTTGCACACTTTATCCTACAGCCTGAGGGTTTCCAGCGGTGCTGGCCTGTTAGAATTCCTGTGCGAGGACTTACCCAACCTTGATGGGCTGTAGGGATGGGCGGTAGGGATCGCCTCTCTTGTAGACAGTCCTGAACAGGGATCTGGCCTTGTGACCATGAGAGTGGACTCAACTCTCATAGGAAGCCCTGGAGGAAGAGTCCTTAGGTTTAGGAGCTACAGTCTCAGTTCCTAAGCACATACTTGGAGACGCGCCGCTCATCTGTTGGGGGCCAATGTACAAGAGGGTCTGCCTGGCCCAAATTGGAGTAGGGGCTCATAGCTTTCAGCATAAGGTGTTTCCTTAGACAAAGCTCATGAGCGTTGTGAGTTTTTGATAGAAATGAGCAACAAATACTTCACTTTGCAGAGATATGCATCTCACCCCAGCAGTAGAAGCAGTGCTGGTGATCGTCACTCACGGAGAAGGAGCAAAGGCAGGACCTGTGATTCTTGAACCTTGGGACTCTGGGCACAGTCCCAGACTACAGGTAGGGAGTCCCCAGGATGGGGAAAAACAAGCTATACTAACTAAACTATACTAATATAAAAGCTATGAAGTATAAACATTATTTACAAATCTATGTACAGTTTCTATCTGGCCATGGTCAGAGACAGGATTCTGAACTAGATGGACTGTGGGTCTGATCTAGTATAGCAACTTCTGTGAACCTAAATATGAATTTAGGAGTCTCATTTTAAGAACTCAGGTTTGAAAATCTTGAGCTTCATGAATAGTTGAATGAAGCAGCCTGTCCAGTGCAGAGAAGCCGCTAAAAAATTAGATGGTACTCCTGGCTGCATTGAAAGTGATTTAAAATGTTCTGACAGTTATGGTGAACTCTTTTGGAACTATGTGTGTCTAATTTTGGTTGTTTCACTTTGAGGAGGGTGTAGAAGAGGTTAAAAAATATCCATAGAAGAGCAATAAAGTTATTAGAGGTCTAGGTGGGATTGCCATTTGACGAGAGATTATATAAACTAGGATTATTTGGGATGAAAAGGTGAAATGGCAAAGGAGACTTGATTGGCGTATTCAAAATTATGAAGGACACAGCGAAAAGTGAAACATCCCTGTGTCTTACTCCAGCCAATAATATGAGACCAAAAGGGTCGGTCGATAAACCTAAAGGGCAGTACACTCAGAGCAAACAAAAGGTACTACGTCTTTACATAGTGTATGGTCACCCTTTGGAACTGAGCTGATAGGGGAGGTCACAAGTCCAATACTATGGGTGAATTTTTTAAAAGGCGGGATAATTTTATGACCCTTATGAACAGTTATAACTATGCAATTCATGGTAAGAGGGACTAAACTGGCTCTTATGTTCAGGGTTTAAGCTTCCCAGAGACAAGAAGTATTTTTTTTCCTTCAGGAGGAGGATTGTACAAGTGACCAGATGCTATGGGGCTCAGGGGTGCAACTTACACTGAAGCATCAAGTATTATCCACTGCCACCGTACATTATCCAAACCTTCAGCCGGCGGGCTGCTTGGAGGCTTCCAAATACTTTGAAGGACAGTAGTACAATCAGAGCCGGCTCTTAATAGAGTGGAAAGAGAAATGAAATTCAGTAAAGGAATAATCCTCACACAAACACGATGGGGGGGGGGGGGCACTGGCTAGGCAGGAGTGCTACAGAGAAGTGTCATGGGCCTCAGGAGATGACAAACTGAAGAAAAGTTAGCAATGTGATGCTGACACAAAGGTTAAATGCTGTATCTGGTTGTATTGTAGAAAGATAGTGTCTATCTCCATTTTGGCAGTTATTCTGCTCTTCTCAACCCAGGTTAGGGATGTAAAGAGATGTTATCAAGAGGGTGGTGTTCTATTTTGATTAGCCAAAAAGGACAGGGCAAGAAATAAATGGACTTAAACCACAGCAGGATAAATTCAAGGTAAATATTGGGATAAATATGTAAACATTAGGACAGCTTGAGCAATGGAACACGCCGCTGAGGGAATTCTGTGGGCTTGTCAGCAGTGGAAGCATTCAAGATTAACTCTAGACAGCTATCTGAATCCGAGGTGGTTTAGGGATAATGAAATCAATCCTGCTGTAGTCAGAGGGATGGTCTAGATGACTCACTAGAAGTCCTTGCCAACCCTAATGATATGATAACCCAGCAGGCCTCCTGCCTCCCATTTCCATCACTAGGTTCACTCTTCCAACTGCCTGTTTTAAAGTTATCACAAATTGTTTCTTTGTTTTTTAAAAAGACAACTTTTCCAGCTGTTCACACCCACCTTAAAGTGCTGTTATTGTCAGAAAAGTGACTGTAACAATGGCAGATATCTCGTTCGACAGATCTGTTCCCTGTGTGTGCTCAGCTGACTATTGGCTGAACTTAGTGAAAAAAAGTTTTTACTGTTTTTCTACTGCTGTTAGACATGCTGGGCTAGCATAGGTGAGAGGGAGCAAGTTGGAGTCAGTCTTTACTTTTAGATCCAGGATGAATTTTTAGGGCTGGCAGAAAAAAAAGCTTGATTTGCAAACTGAACATATCACATCTGGAGGTGATGAGAGAAAATGAGAATGGAAACTTCTTGTACTGTTTTTTACAGTAATTTTTCAGAGAACTACTGCACTTCTTAAATGACATGACTACTCCATTGTTGCATATGAACATGACATTCCATGGTCACATGACTGCAGTCATGCCGAAACCAGGATTCGTATAGCCTCCTTAACTAAAAGCTGGGACTGCAGTGGAGTCTCACTCTCCCCAGTCATTAGGAGGGTAAATGCTGATGTCTTCCAAGCATGTCTTCCAAGAAATTCCTTAAAAACACATATATCAAAAGCATTTAAAAATAACTTTGCTTGCTTTTATTCCATGTACTCTAGTCTCTCTTTCAGGGCCTGTGACTACAGACCTAAGCAGTACTGGCATTTCTATTACTTGCGTTCCACATCCTTGTCCTGTGAATCAACATTGGCATCTGTTCATGAAATATTTGCTGTGATCTAAAGATTAAAACAGAAAGGTAGAAGTCAGAAGTCCTAAATTGTTTTCCTAGCTCTTCTGCTGACAGACTGTGGAACTTTCATCAAGTCACTTGATTTAACTGCTTTGTAGTTCAGTTTCCCCATCTATGAAATAGGTACAGTGATATTTGCCTACCTTAAGAAATGCTCAGTATCTTAGTGAAATGCTTCCAGATCCACATGAGAAAGGAAACCTAGAGAAGTGCTAAGTATTAGTTCTACCTGTGCAGTATAATGTATCCATCTGTGTTACTACAACTGCCGCCCACTTATATCGACCTCCTTTTCCATGCAGGAGATAATACTCCAGAGAGATGGCAAGACACATGGCTAAACTTCCACATGACTCTCACATCTAGGATGGTGGGCTGTTGAAAGCCCAGTGTTAAGACGGTGGGCATTCCAGTCTCAAAGCATTTTTGCCCCTGATGCCATCAAAGAGGGGCAATAGGATTTGAAAATATAGAGAAATATAAATTTGTTTCCACTGGTTCCCATTCTTCTTTTTACAACATACCAACATCCATTTAGAAACTGGGAGGGAAACACCACCTTACAGGCTCTGAGAGTTGTGTAGCTGGCAGCCATGTGCTACACAGACAGTTATAAAGCCTGGAGAACGTTAAATGGAGAAGTTTCACTTCCATGTGTTGAGCAAGTGGTAGTGGTGGGTGGGTGGAGGAGGACATAAAAATAAAACCGTAAAAAGATTAATTTGCAGAAGGAATGAGGGCTCCAAGCTCATCCTTTGCATCCCCATAAAGCAGCACAGTTTTGATTTAACCATGTCACCGAGAAGAGGCTGAGAGAATGGTAATAACAAAACAAAATTAAAAATCTTTGGAAAATTAAGACATGGAATTCCAAACATTTGCAGTATAATAAACCTACCCAGCGCAGAAAGCTGTGCTAACCAAACAGGAGTTCTGGTCTACCCATGAGGAAACATAAGAAACTGTCACACCTGGCAGCCACCCACCCACATTCCCATTTCCTCCCTGGTTTACTGCAGAATTGTGTTCCTCAGTGCCCTTGCCTATGCTTAATGTGTCTGTTTCCAGTAGAACCCCCCTTCATTCAGAAGGGGAGGTTATAAATTAGCTACAATGCTGCCTGAGGGGCTTAGTCATAGCACAGCAGGTATTGATTTAGGGTGTTTTAAAGAACTTTTTTTAATTGGACATTTTCTAGAGAAAAAGTACAGGCTTTGCAAAAAGCAGACATGGAGTCACAGAGTCTCAGAACAAAGGACAATGTACACCACTGGACAGTATCATCTTCTAATGATCTGGATTAAACTGGCCCTTTTCAAAGTTCTAAGTGTAGTTCCATGAGTTCATGAAACACTATTCCCAAATCTCTGCTGACAGGACTCTCGTGTTACTAGGGTGCCTACCTGAACTCCCATTTCTTGATGAAAGACAGGAGCTGTCTCAATTCCTTCTTCCCCTACCTCAGTGCAGCCTTTGGCATCATGGAGCACTCCTTCCCCCTAGACTTAGACCCCCAATCAATGCAATGATTCCTGCACTTCCCCTCCCATTCTGGCTCTGTTCTTACCAAACTTTCTCCAGTATAGGTTCCTCCTCTGGCCCCAGATCTCTGTGCTGTGGTGTCCCAATAAGACTCTATTCTTGGCCCTCAGTTGTTTTTCATCTACTTTTCATTTCACTCATCTTTTCACTGCTTATAACCTTAGCTGCTGCTGTTACTCAGACCATTTTTCAACCTCTGTGACTTGTCCCTGACCCACATTGTCTTGAACAAGTCTGGCTTTCCATTTCCTGCAGCTCTCAAAAACAGACATGGTTCTTTGGGCAAGAGGAGCCTTCCCAAGCACAACTTCATCTCAACTCAGCCCTTCCACTGGCTTCCATGGTTTGTAACTTCATCACCGTCTTGTGCTCTGGACTCCCTCTCCTCACACATCTGTCTGTCCACCCACCCACCCTTCTGCAACACCACTCCTTCACATCAATGTTGGAAACCCCATCTTCTCACACTGTTGCAGCTCCTCTCTTTATAGCTTCCCCAACCCCCTGCTCTCCAGACTCAGACTCAAATGCGCTGGATACTCTTCCCACCTCAGACCCTCCTCACAACACTCCACCAGTTCTTGAGGCATTTCTGGAGAGCCAGTTCATTGTTGCTTGTAGCACCCACTGTTAGTTAGTACTGTGTGAACATAAGAAGGCACGATCCCTGCTCCAACCTGTGTTTATAAAGTGTTGTATGGATTTGCTCTACCCAGCCCCATCATCTAGCAGCAACCTCCTACATGTCCTTTTGCACATGCTCACTCTGCTTTTTAAGACAGCCTTGCCTGGGCAGCTCATTGCATTCTCTGTGTATATTGTGGTAGCAGCTAGGGGGCCCTGTTCATAGACCAGGGTTCCACTGTGGTAGGCACTGTACAGACAGTCCAGGTGCTTGAGGAGCTTGTAACAACATTCCTGTTTCACTTCCACAGTTCTTAAATCACAGCTGGAGACAGTTTTCTTCCTTTTATCCATCTCTTAACTACACTGACAGAGCAAAATAGTAGCAGGAAGAGAGAAACAAGAGTTTGTAGGATATTGTTTTTAAATGTATTTTGCTTTATCACTCCCCTTTCATACTCCAGGCACATCACATCTATTTAAAACAGACTAAACCCAGCACATCAACAAAAATAGACAGCAGAGAGACCTGTTTCCCACCCCCATAAAGAACCCACCTCACACTGCATGCCTCACATCCAGAGAAGTTTGGGCAAATAGGTGAGTCACTTTGCAGGTTTTGCCAGAGAGGTTGGATTGGGTGACTGTCAGGCCAACGTGCCAGGGAATGGGGAGAGGAAAGCATTTCAGAGCTCCATCTTGGTTATTCCAAATAACTACAAGCTAGAGTGCCTCAGCTATTACAACTGCCATGCCATCACAGAGTGGGAGAGGCAGTCACTCAAATAGGTTGGGCCTAAACCATGTAGAACTTTGCAGATCAAAAGCTGCCCCTAACATGCCAGACATCAGGTAGCCAATGCAGATCATGGAGAGAAGTATCACTGCTCAGCAAGCAGGCTGCTTTATTCTGAACTAGCTGCAATTTCTGGATGGTTTGAAGGTCAAGAGCATTATAGACATTAACCTCAAGGCAACAAAGGTAGGGAACAAGTGAGGCCTGGGGCTGAAAGAAATGGATGCAATCTTCTTGTCAAGCAGAGACGACAAGCAGCAGGCTTTGGAACAGCAACTACTTAAACTTCAAGTAGCGACTGCAGAACCACGAAGAGGCCTGAGTGGAGAACCTTAGAAGTGAACAGCAGGCAAGCCCCATCAGTCTGGGATGCTGAGGTAAGCTCTGCCATCTAGTTTGTTTCCCCTCAACCTGTAAGCATTCTTCATCTTATCTGTACAGAGTCTTGGGCAGCTGGCTCTCATCCATGCATCAGTTTGCACGTTAGAACACTGAACAAGTCAGAAGAGATTGAGTGGGCTATTAGCATACTGAAGACACTGTTGCCCATACTTCCTCACTACCCACCTTAACAACCCCATATACTAATTGAAGAGAGAGGCAACAGAAGGAAATACAGGACAAGGCCCCTTAGATCAGATGAGCAATTGCCCAAGACTATCCTCCAGCACTTCTCAGAAAAGGAGCAATGAAGCCACTTGGTGACTCAATTTAATCTTCCTAATATCTGATGACATCACCAACATCTCATGATTAAGTTTTAGATTTGTCAGATGCCATCTAGAAGAATCAATATGGATAATTGAGCTTCATCCACTGACAGGAGAATAGCAGCACCATTAAGATAGCTGCTATGCTATAGCCAGGCCTAAATCAAAGTAACTGGGGTTAGAGACCAGGAGACTCCCAATATTAAAGAGGTCATACTAAATAAATGTGTATTGTGGCCTGTTCTGAGCGGTTAGAGTGTTTCCTTCTTCTTCATCCACCCAGGGCTCAAGTTTAGTCTATCTAACTATTGCAAAACACTGCCATAAAAACCTACTGGCAAAGGTGTGTGTCATCAAGAAAGAAAGAATGAACCATCCAAAGACAAATGGTGGCCTGTCTCCAAAGGCTGGCACACTAGGCCAATGCACCACCAGGGGAACCACACAAGTACTATGCGCAAAGGTCTGCACAGCATCCTAATTATTCCTCAGAGAGCAACATGCAAGTAGCACAGCTATTTCCTTCATCAATTATTAACAGGGCAAAGCACATTCATTCAAAGAACTCTAGAATGGTGAGCAGTTTCCAGCTCCATGCTCACACTCTGGAATATGAGTGCCAAAGGATTCTTTGGCACTCAGAGCATTTATTTTTTTAAACCAAAACTCCATTAAACATTCAGGGGAGACAGTTAAGCAGTTACTGCTGCAAAGCACCTTATGGTAGATACCATAGTCTTTCAGGCTTGAACAGTTTTGAGTAACCGAGAATGTGCAAATATAAGCAGATTGCTGCAGCCTGTGCAATACATTTGAAGGACATTTGTCAAACATTAGTAACAGCATGGTGGTTGTGCCTGGAGCTCTTCCCTCATGGGCAGCATGTACTGCTTACCAGTTGTGAAGTTCTGCTGGATAAAATTCCATATGCCTTTTATATGATCCAATGTAACCCATTTCTCTAGCAGCCACCTCCCACTCCACTTTTACCTCTTAAATTGGCCCTATATTTCTGCCAAACTGCACTGTAGAAATGCTAGGTCCAAAGGGCCTCCAATATCACAGGTGGAAGTTTAGCATAGGCCCTGGGGTGTCCTGCAGGTTCTATGTTAGGAAGATGTTCTTCTACAGTAAGTCTGGAAAGATTTTCTCCTGAACTTCCTTGAGATGGGGCAAGAGACAGAGCATAGATGGTTGTTGGTTTTGTATGTTTTCCCACCCCCAACTACTTGGAAAGATGCTGAAACATGTTCAGATGGGTAGGGGAGCCTCAAGCAAGTCTGAGTACAAGAGTTACACTGTAAGCATCACCAGGGAGAAAGTGCCAAGACAATACACTTTCAGCAGTCCCTGGAAGCGCCAGTGAAATTTTGCATTGAAGGAGTAGGTGAGGGTTTGGCTATGATGTGGGATGAGATTTATGCATTTTGACTCAACTGCTTTTGGTTGGTGTTCTTTCACCTTGTAAAATATGTAGTCCCTCTAAAAGCCTAACTAGAACAGTTACTAATATACAAACCCTGAAATCCGAAAGTAATTAGAATAATTTAATCAGAAACTTCAGTTTACCAGAGTCTAGTTCAAAACATAGCTCATACTCTCCTGGTGCAAGAAAGATCCATCCCTTACAGCAGGAGTGGAAGCCAGTCCAGGAGATCCAGATACAAATATCAGGAGAGGAAGTTTGTGGGAAAAGCCTGAGTGACTTTGAAAATTAAGACAAGAGGAAGATCCCAGTGATCTCAGTGTAAACATGAAGATCAACAAAGCCTGATCGAATAAGCCACTGCATGCATCTTCTTACAAGGAACTACACACCCATTTGCTTGTTTAAGCTGATCAGCATATTCTCATCTCCGAGAAGGAGAGATGGTGTATCAAAGCCCCCTGTGCAGACTGTGGGTTGGGAGGAGGAAGTATTCTACATTTGAGTGGCTATCTTAAAAAAAACCAGCATCTCGTTTTTGCAAGAAAAACCAATTTCACTGTCAGTTTCTTGAAAAAACTTGGGGTTTATTGATTTAAACTGCAAACAGTCGTTACAAAAGAGATTCTTTTAAATAAACTCACAAAGAAGAAAAAAAGCAATGTAGTGAACAGTAACGGGGGAAAAATTACATTCATTGTTTTCTTTGTGCCAGTCCCGTTCACCTCAACAAGGAAAACTCCAAACTTGGAATACAGAAAGGCAAAGACAAACTGCATTTGGAATGTCTTCAAATAGGCACTTTAAGCCAAAGGCTTTTGTCTCCTTTAAGAAGCTATCAAAAAAAAAAAAGGAAGTAAAATGTCTTCCTTCCATACTGTCTCACAACAGAGCTTATACACATACATTCTAAAGCCCAGGTGTGTATGACCTAGGAGGGGAGGAGGAGGAGGAGGAGGAAGAGAAAAGGCAAAGGAGTACATTAACTCAATTTGCAGTCCAACACAAAAAAAGGGGGGAAATTCTAAAATAAATAATCCAAACACAGTTTTTGCATTTTTTTTAAATTAATTTTTCATTTTTTAAAATAAAATAACCAAAAAAGTGTAAAGTTACAAAAATGTCATTGTAGTATAATATATTAAACTGTGGGGGGGGAAAAGGAAAAAAAGACACTTCACAATCTTAAGATTAATATGGAAGATCATAATTTAAACATAAAAGAATATATTCTATGGATTCATCATCCCGATAAATATGAACAAAATTAACAAAAAGCATAGGTTTCGGCAATAAATACGTTTTGATAAGTTAAATAAGCTTTTTTTATATTGTTGTGCAGTGACAAGCAAAATTTGCTCTCCAATTTCTGAAAAGTTATACAAAATTAAAAACCCAGAAAAAAATAATAAAAAGCTCGGCGTGAGTGCTCTAAGATAGATCTAATGTACTCTAGAGCAAAACCATTAAAGCTATGTCTACTGGAACTTGGAATACACGGAACTTGCGTGTGTGGAATGAATTCCATTTGCCCACCCCCTCTAGTTTTATTTATTGTTTGTAAAGATGTGACATGTATACATGGGGAACTTTTAGCACCAAAATCAAGTCTTTCATAGTCCATCTGGCTTTTTCCCCCAATCACAAGTCCCACTCATGTTACAATCTTTGTCCATTCTCAGCTTTTCTTCCTGCAGACCTGAGCAGACCCCAGGCAAGATTAGTCTTTAAAGGGGGAATAGGGTTGGATGTTAACCGCTGTCCACATGCCCTAAGTCTAGCAGAAACTGGCCAATGGGAAGGGAGGGGAGAAGGAACAATGCATTATTGTGGCCAGTGGAGGGAGCAGTTGGTTCTGGATATTCCCTGCACATCTGGAAGTGCACAGAGCTTTAAAGGAGGCTGCTGGTGCCCTCTGCAGCCAGAGAGGTAATACAGTCACAGTGAAAATGTTCAAAGGCACTAATTTTGTAAACGGTTATTGCTTTTTATTGTAATTTGGCACTTAAGGTCTAAGCCAGTGAGTTGGCTACAGGCAAGTGGACAGCCTTTATGTTAACATCTAACCCTTAGATTGGGGGCATTAAGGAGGGGGATTCAGCTTAACATTGTAATAAAGGTGGGAGGAGGGCAAGAGGATCCCCAGTTTAGTCATCAGAGATGGAGAGTCTGCTGAAGATGGGAAGACGTCTCGAGTTATCCAGGATGGGTGAATCTGAGCCACTGTGGCTGCTGCTGGAGCTGCTCAGATAGCCTTCCTGATCAGAGAGGGAGTCCTGAGGACTGGGGGGTGAGTCAAACATGTTGGGGGACTCAGACATGGGCCTGAAGAGGAAAGCAGTGGGTGAACCCCCACTGGTCACCTGCACCCCTATGCTGGGGGCAAACAGAGTGGCCAGCTCCTGGCTGGAGAAGGTGAAGGGGTTGCTGGCACAATCTGGCAATGTGGGCGAGCCCAGAAGGTCATCAGCGCTCAGCATGGGTGGTGGGGTGACTGAGGTGGGGCTGTCCAGCAGCCCATTGGCAGTGACACTGGGGAAGCCAGCAAAGCTGAAGCTGTGTTGGAGGCGGGGTCTGTCGGCGATGGTGGGGTCCCGGCCCCCAGCCACAGCACGGCGCTCCTCAGCATTGTGGATGAAGTGACAACGAGGCCCATAAGGGCAGAAACCGATGGTGTGGAAAGTGCGACACAGCTCCGTCTTGTACTTGGGGTGGCGGGTTAGGCTCCGCAGCTCATGGATGCCGTGGGCAAACTGGCACTTGTCACCGTATTTGCAGGCACCGTTCTCCTCAAAGGGGCGGCACAGCTCTGTCTTGTAGCGGCTCGAGTTGATTTGTCCCCCGGGCTGCTTCTGCTGCAGCAGGCGCTCGCCACCTTCAGAGAAGGAGCGGTCCCGAAAACGGCTTTCCCTGGGACCCAGCACAGGGGTCGGCTCCCCCTTGAGGCTGCTTAGGAGCTGGTTCTGGTGAAACTTGGAGTTGGGCAAGGTGACAGAATGCCTCCTGGGGAAACCCCCGCCAGCTGGGGTGCCCACTGCCTTCCTATCCAACAGACACCCTCCAACACCTAAAGGGCTGTAGTTCAACATCTTGTTACTCTGTGGAGAGAAAAACAAGAGACAGTTAGTCACCCAGCCTGCTCCAGCTCCCTCCTGCAGCCTATTCCCAATGCAACTCATCAGTCAACAAGGTGACCACATCCAGCTCCACCATATCAAACCTAGCCTTTATCTTCACCAGCCCCATCTCTCTGCAAAGTAACCCTGCTTCTAATATCCCACCTCCTAGGACAGCAAATCATCCTGTTACACGGCACCCATTTCCCCAGGCAACGACCAGGTGCCCCACCTACCCACACAGTGACCCTGCAATACATATAACCTCCCCCGCCAGAGGCAATAACTTGGGTGCCCCACCTACCCACACCTAGTGCTGCCTGCAAGAGCCAAACCCACTATTCTTCCTTCCAGAGTTACACAGTCCTCCCCTGCCGCAAGCAACTGCCCACCCCGCTCCACCTGCAGTCCCGCAGCCACATCTCCCCCAGGTTCAGGACCCCTTCCAGACCCAAGAGCCAGTACTTCCTGTCATCTCTCTCCTCTTTTGAATTATTCCACCCTGTTCACAGACCCCTCTAGTGTCAGGGACTATTGTCAAAACCTTTTGAGAATTGTAGATTTTCTGCACTACAGAAAAGTACAGAAGCATTATCTGGGACAGTCCTGCTTCAGGGACAGGGCGTATGTGAGAGACAAATGGGTGGGGGTATAAGACATTTTGGAAATGCACTAATTACTGATCTAAATTAATCCCATTTCTCTTGCTCCTCCAGCACAGCAATAGCATTTCATCTGATCCAGCCCAGTCTTCACCCCTAACCACAAGAGGATTCCTTTGCAATTAGCTTTTGGGCTGCAAGGAAAGTCTGGAAGGGATCAGGAACCAGTTACTTCATCTGCAAACTCAGTTTTAAATATTAAAAATGCTCTTTTGGGGAAAAAAGTTACACAGGTTTGCTACAGTTACTTGGAAAAGCGGAGCTTTTTTAAAGCTCTTCACCTGTCCAGATTAAACTTTTTTTTGGGGGGGGGGGGGGGGGGGGAAGGGGAGGCACAGCCCTTGTTCACATTCATTAAATATGACACTCCTAGCCCTGTTTTAGTAGTGCAGCTTCATTGTCAACTCTTAAAGTAAACAGGCAAAACTGAGTCAGTATAGAATTTCTATTTGTAATCATTCTACACTGATCATTTCAAAACATGGAAAAATCTAAGGAGTAGGAGGAAAAGTACTTTCTTGACTATCAGTTTATTGAGGGTAGACAACTCTGCTTTTGTTTCCCTTTTTAAACCAGCTCGGTTATAAATTAAGAAAAAGTGTCTTTAGACAGAATTTTGCTAAACAAAGGATAAATCCACGGGGGGTGGGAGGGAACAAAGCTGATCTGAAGGGGAGGAGGGAAAATAAGAAAAGTAAAACTGCATTGAGTGAATGGAAGCAGCTGTGAGTGCAGCACACTGGCCTGCAAAGGTTATTAAAGGAACCTCATCACCAGATCGTTTTGCCCCCAAAGTAAATTTGCAGCTGTAGGAGCAGAAGCAGAACTAACTTGGAAAAATCATAGCAACAAGACCAGGCATGTTACAGCAGCCTAAAACTTAAGCAATTAAAAGTGGCCGAGCAACAACTCGGAAGAAAAAGCTTTCTAACACGTTAAGATTCCTTCTACCAACTCCCCATGTCAAACAGCTCTATGAAGCCAGAGGTAGCTTTGACACACAAAAAAGGAAGTTTTACATTTCCAATACTTTTAGAATCATCTCAGTTCAAAAGCACAGAACTCAGAGAGAAGGGAAACGTCCTTAACAAGTTTAACAAAACTACTTGGATTCTTGGGATTTCATACCCGGAATCGTTAAACACACACATTTTCGCAAAATGCAGCGATTAACACATTAGAAAAAATTCCCCCCCTGGAGGTCTGGTTGGAGGGAGAAAGAGGAGACAGTGAAAAAGGGAACAACTCACAAACAGTTTGGCCACATTAACGAGTTCTCTTTACAACTTCTGCAGAAGGCTATTTGCAGAAAAGAAAAGAAAAAACAAACAAACAAAACAAACCACAGCCCCGGAAAGGCACTCAAAACATTTAGCAAGTTTGCTTGGCTGGGCATAGTCCTTCCTAGGGGCAATGAAAGGCAGGAAAGCCAGCCCGACGGGCAGGAAAGAGGTGAAACAAACCAGCCACAATCAGCTAATGAGGGAGAAGACCAGAATAATTTTACTGCAAGCAGCAACTGACTTACGATCGAGGCAACACAACCTCCCCTCGCCGCACGAGGCGAGCGCCAGGGAGGGCTGGCGACAAAGTTTAGTCCAAATAGGCACCGAACTTTAGTTAAAGAACAAAAAAAAAAGCTCCATTCCCTAGAGCTACACGGGCAGAGGGGGCCGATCAGCCCCGAGCGCGCCGCCCAGGCGAGCCCCTTTACCTTGCACAGAACTTCGCTCAGGTCGAAGATGGTCGGGGACACCAGAGCCGTGGACATGTTGGGCGATCGCAGGGGGGCAGGAGGGCGGCAGAGCAGCACTAGCCCGGCGCAAGGGATCGCAGTGTGGGAAGTAAGGCACAGCCTCCAGCGCCCTGCTCCGAGTCCTTCCCCCCTGCTCTGCCGCCACGCCTCGCTCTGCCTCCGGCCGGCCGCTCGCTTTCCCCCGCCGCTTTGCCTAAACTCAATTTATAAAGTTTGCAAGCTCCCAGCCCGGCCCGGGGAGGAGCTCGCGGCCCATTGCCAGCCGGGGAAGGAGGAGGAGGAGGCAGATGATTGACAGCGCGATTGACTCACCCCGCCGGTCGGGCCCGAGAAAACTTTCAAGAGGAAGGGGGGGGGGGGGCAAAGCCCGTTCGGAGCCTGCGCTGGGCTCCTGGTACGAGGAGGAAAGTTTTTCAAAGCTCCCCTCCCCCTCCCCGACGTGCATGTACAACTTGGTTGTGATTAGAAGGCGGGGGAAGGGCCCGCGCTCCCTTGTGAGTGCTGGAATTATGCAATGGGTGGTGACATCATTTGCTGCACCCACTTTGGGCTACTGCCCCCCCCTCCCCCCAGCTCAGCTTGCACTGAACTTCTGCAAAACGGCCCGGGCGGGAGCTGTGTCTTTGCAGCAGGCTCCGCGAGTGCCCAGATCCCCCGCCCCCCAGGTAGTTTCCCCGCTTTCCTTCTCGTGTGCAGGAAAGAAACGGCAACTTTAGCCTTTTGTAAAGGCAGGCAGGGTGTGCGCGCAAGAGTAGATGCGTAGTTGTGGTCGGGTTCGGGGTAGCAGACGAACAAAACAAAGCTGATCTTTGCAAGACTCATCTTCCTTTCTCCCAGCTGTAATTACCGTGAAACTTAAAGAGGAAGGGCTGTTTGTGTTTGTTTGCAGGATATTGATTCTGTGAGCTAGGTAGTAACGTTTGCTTTTTTCGAGTGAAGCTCTTTCCTCTCTGCTGGACACCAGTTGCATGCTTATGTGTTGGAGGTTTCCCCCTCTCCCAAGGAGATCTATTTCCCCAGTAAAGCAGGGACCCAGTTTTCAGCTGCTTAGCAACACATTGGCAGATTTTTATTTAAAATGGTCTCTGCGATCAGATAGCAAGTGACACTGACAAAAAACGAGGCCCTCTCGATTTCCCCTCTTTGCTTGATCGAAAGCTGGAGTACTATTTTGTGTGTTTGCACGGGGTGCGCTTTCTGCATGAGTACCCGTTGCATTCTGTGCTCCCCTCCCTTCCCCTCTTTGAATGTAACAGATGGTTTTTCAGTCCATCTAGGTTTCATTTCACTCTTGTTATTAATTTTTTTCTTCTTTTGGCGGGATGACAAAGGAGCGGGGCACATGGATTGAAACATGACAGACTGACTTCTAAAAAAAACAACCCGTAAACTTGTTTATCTGCGCTTTGCATCAGGAAAGCAACACGTTTGCAAAAGCTGATCAGTTTCCCCTCTGAAGTTCTGAAATGGAAGACTAGACTGAATGGAAATAGTAAACTCTTAATTTCTTTCCTACATATTTCCATTTGTCCTTCATCACCTCCTCTTCCTTTTTACAGTAAGTGTCACCCACTCCAGCCCTCAGATGTTTATTCCACAACACTTTTAACTCCTCGATCTGTTATGAAACAATGTGTGTGTTAAATGCATTTTCCATTGCAATATAATTAGGTCACCTAATTATAAGCACGTTTCTTTAGAAAGGCAAAATTAGAGTATGAATCCCTCTGACTCTCCTCCTCCTGACAAATTTTAACAGGAACTTATTTAATCAATGTAAAATAAAACATCAGAGCGCACACAAACTTTAGACTTTACTTGTTTAAGCTTTAAGGGCTGCTGCTGAGCTGTGCATTGCATTTCACAACTATAAAAAGTTATTTCCAGTTTGGGCTGGCTTGGATTTGTCTACTCTGATTTAAATTGATTGAATCCATTTTTAACATTGCTGCTGTCTTTGCATTTTTGCAGGCTGACTGTCTTCAAGTTGATTCACATCTCCCACCCCCTTAGTCTTATGTCTTTTTTTCCAATTTTTATTGAAACCTGGCAGGCTCTGCTAAAGGAAATAACTCACATCCATATTAATTTAAATCATTAAAATATGTGTTTAGTCCTTAAAGTGGTGTTTGCTAATTTCTGCCTTTGCCCTCCACTCTTCCCCTAGTCCCCAAAGGGCACTTTTTAGCAATTTGAAATAATAAAGCTGGAGGGCGCGGGGAGGAGTAAAGTTTCTTAGCAAATAATCAGTTCCAGATTTTAGTACACAAAGAATTATGTATACTGATAGTGATGGAAGGAGCGGGGAGAGGTTTCTTTGTAACAAGCTTATGTTTCAAGGCGTCTAACCTGGGGCTCCTTAAATGTGAAACTTGTTGGGTCAAAACCTGCAGTCCTTACTCAGGCAACACTCTCACTGAAGTAAGTGGGAGTCAGAGTGTTGCCAGAGGAAGGACTGTGGGATTTGACCCCCTGTTATTAATCCATCCAGACTGAGACTTGGACTATAAACTCCTCCTTAAAATGCATCTCACTATTGTACTGATGATTCTGCTTCCTCATGTAGCCCAGACTTCCAAGGAGAACTGAAACCCTAACTGCAGAGTCCAGAATGCAAGCCCAGCTAAAAGCACATTTAAAACTTAAAACAAATGATCCCTGTTCCCACTTCCTCTTCTGTTTGCTTCAGTCTCAGGAACTGGGCTTTAAACTTGTCTTCCTGGCTTTCCCCTCCTTCGATATCCAAGAACAGCCAAAATAACAAATCGAGAGCAAACACCCACAGAGTCGGTCCCTTCCAGATTTCTTTTTTTATTCTTTATTTAAGGCTAGAACACTAGTTCCGCTAATTTTCCTTCTCTTTCTAGATTCATTTTTGTTTTGTTTTTTGCCAGAATTGAGAAACAACCAGCAGAGAGAGCAGCTTGAACATGTTATTTTCTGCAGTTGTTTACTGGCTCTGTGGATGGTGCTTGTTCCCAGAGCTCTGAGCCTCTGTATAATTAAACCCTTTTTAATTGTTAGGTTGGAAACGTCATTCCAGGGACTTTCCAAGGGTTACCAAGTCCAAATGAGGAAGCCAGTACAGATAACTATTTCATGACTGACTTGCTTGGAGCCTGGCTTTTTCATTGAATCTGGTCTCCTGTACTTTATACAGAGCAACTCCGATTACTTAAATGTCTGAGGACGAGAGTGGAGGGTGTGCCACAGTGGGCACAATCCTGCATTCTTTGCACATCCTACCCACACGGATTTGAATGTGAGTTTTGGGTGCACAAGGAATGCAGGATTGGACTCTCTGTTACATGCTCCATATCAATCAACTCACCACATTGTATATATGTTATATTTAATATTATTGCACATATTTTGTGCCTTATATCAAATATATGCAATAGGATATACATATACTTACTATGGTAACTGTAGCTTTCTGTTTCAAAACTTCTGTGCATTTAGGGTCAAATGCTGGTTGCACTGATGTCCAGTGAGAATTTTGATGGAATCTGGATTTAGGCTGTAAGAGCCTGACTTTCAGCCACGAGGCATGTCTGGATTTGTGCGCAAGCAAATCCCTCCTTTGAGCACGTGCCTGGATAAATATAAGCCAGACTCGCCACATGCACACACACAATGGGAATTCGTTGTGCACCTATGCACGCCTCTCTGGGGGCTGAAAAATCAGATATTTCCATTCTCAAATATAACATTACAATCACATTTTTGCAGTGAGTTTAATTGTGACTTTTGGTTTCTAAAAAGAAAGAAAAAAAACACACACTTGAGTAAACACATGGGTGTCTTTATCTGAATGTGAATCTCTCTGGAGTTCGCACTGTAGATCTTCAGTGCAGTGCACCTACCCTGCAGCTTAGATCGTGCAAATGGACTTGGGGGTCAGCAATAAAGCTGCCAAATTTGTTGAGCCTCTTCTGCGGCCATCTGTAGGCCTCTTTTGTAGGTTCTGCTTCTGGAGTGCCATCACATAAGCCTTAATCATCAGATTCAGGCACCGCCCAACCGGTTGACTAGGCCTCCCTTCACTCTTTATTGGCCAAGCTCCCCCAGTGACATGGTTTTAAAAAGAGGGGGAGATGAGTCTTATCCAGTCCACATGCACATAGAGGAACATGGAAATTGCCAGAGTGGATCAGACCTATGGTCCCTGTAGTCTAGTATCCTGTGTCTGCTAGTGGTCAGTACAAGATGCTTCAGAGGAAAGGATGAGAAACCCCGCATTAGGTAGATGTGGGATAATTACTCCCCCACCTCCTCCACTACGTCTCCTCCTAATAATCCCTAATAGTTAAAGTTGGCATCTCAAAGGCTCCACCAGGTCTGGTGGCCTCGCTCCTGAATTACCGTTATCTTTTCATGGGACGTGATGACATCAATGGGAGTTTTATCATTGTCTTCAAGGGGCGCAGCATATATTGCAAATGGCTGTTAATTTCCAATTTTGTGCACTTTTTTTCAGATTTCAATGCAGAGAACCACAGTTTGCAAAATTGGAATTGGACATGTACTGTCATATTGTTTGGGCCGGGGGCAAAGACTCCAGCACAGGGAACTTTAAACTGATCTCTAACTGGTCTCATAACCAATGAACACTTTATTTCAACATGCTTGCCTCAGATGGACCTGCAAGAATTGCATGCCTCAGTACATTGTTAAAAGATAGAGGAAAAATCCTTAGTCCTTACTCTGATTAACTCCCAGTGACTATAATGAGTGGTTAGCCTAAGGGCCAAGTTTAAACCAAATAAAGATTCAGGATTTGGAGCATGCAGTCTGTGATTTTCTAATTCTTACAACCATGGAGAGATTTGGTTTTCTGCAGAAATACCAAAATTACCAGAGGCACCTGTTCTCAGCTGAGAAGGTTATAAGCCCTTGAAAATAGGGGTTTCCTGTGTAATGAACGTGGCTTCTCAGTCATAATGCTTTAGTGTACACTGAGTTTAAACAGGCAGAGTAACCTTCCTATATCTGTTTCAGCTGGTTCACTGGAGTATTAATATCTTCTGGGGCACAGTGCTATTTTTGTGTGTTTTGGGGAATGGGTAAAGGTAGATTTCTTTTAGTCTCATGTACCCCCAATGTCTTTTTACACATTTTCCCCATTCCATGTACCAGTTCTTCAGCAGCCTTTACAAATATTGTGCATGGATAGGTGAGTCCAGGCATGCCTCTTTCTGTTTTTTCCCCTTATGCGCCCTTAAGGTTTGTTTGGTTTTTTTAAATCTGTTATTTTGGTCTTGTGTTCCCTATATGTAACACTTCTGTGTATCCATTGGGAGGTATGAATGGCCCAAGTTGGAAACCATTGCTTTTAGGAACACCCTCTGCCGGGCACTGCTGGCTCCTTGGGAAATGCCTAGCCTTCTGGTCAAAAGCAAAAAGGTATATTTGCAGCTGCTTGGTAAGAAAACAAACTCCCAAAGATACAGGAAAGTGCGTGGACGTGGTAGGAAGCGATGGGATTGCGATTCCTGGCAGCTTGGGTGTGTAAACATTTATAAAAGAGAGAGAGAGAGTGTGTGTGTGTGTACTTTGCGGTAGCAGGAAACCCAAGTCGCCAACAGCATTATTTTTGCAGGAGTTGGAAGATCCAGTACCAGGCAAATATTAAAAGCTCTTAATCCTCCTGACTTTACACCTGTAAATAACATAAAGAACATCCAGCATGAGATAAATTACATGACATCTTTGCTAATCATTTCTGGGTTTTAGGATCTCAGTTTGCTGGTCACAAGAGGGTCTCATAGTTTCTTAGTAGCTCAGATACTTGAATCCATTTGGTGGGGGGGGGGGGGGGGGGGGGGGGGGAGGGGGAGAGGCAGGAGGTGAGGATAGAATTTGCTCTCTGCAGAAAAGATCAAAATTATTTGAATAACTTGTGACAAACTTAGCACTGGTGGCATTGACAAGATAGTGCGGTGGAAAATGCAGAGGTGTCATTTTGGCAGGCTATCGAGTAAGGAAACTTAATGGACATAAGTTATAATTTCCAGGAAATATTAATGCCATTAATGTATTTCCACATAACAGGACACTGAGCCTATACTTACGTTTGCTTTCTATGATTAAATTTTCTTGTGGCCAATACATTGCCATGTTAAGTAGCTGTGAAGAGGGATCCAAACATGCTGGAGAGAGGGAAAAGCGGGCCCTAACTGCACAGCAATGGAAAAACAGTGGGTGATACAAGAAAAGAGTTAAAATCTGTGTCTGGAGCCCCTGCTGCCCATCTGTGTAAAATAAATGTGCTCCAGATGTCATCTTGGCCTTACAGCTCTGCTCTTACTTTTCCACTGTTTTCAGCATACTTGCCTTCATTTTTTTCTGGCTTTGTGCCTTCTACTATACTGCCCCCTATAGGCCAGGTTCACCATTGTCTTGCATCCTGTTGTAGACACTGTTTACTTGAGTACAAAGTGGGTGTAGAAATCTTTACCATTCTGATTTGGTAGCAGTTTACATGCACTTTGCACTGGTGTACATAACTGCAGTGAATGAGGCTGTTTGTCTGTAATAGGCCATGTAGCCTCATCTCGTAGCCAGCTTCTCAGCTCTTCAAAACCTACATTTTCAAAACAATTCCTTCTTTCTTCTTTTTATTAATACCACCCACCCCATTGCTTGTACTATTGTCCTGTGTCTTATTTTGTGTTTGTTCTGTCTAGCTTAGATTGTAAACAGGAGGGAGCAGGTCTTATCACTGTTTGCAAAATGCTAGCAAGTTAATTAGGCCATATAAATGTTTTTAATATTCATAACAACATGGAAAGTAGGCCAGTTTAGTAAAAGAAACAGTGCAACCATATGAAGGTGTGGGAACAATTTCTCCGCTGCAGATTGATGTTGCACCATTGGTGAATTATGGCCTTACAGCCAGCCTACCTAGCCAGGGTTAGAGCACCCACACATAGGGGGAATCTAATGGCATAGAGCTGGCATAGTGACTCCTACACCACCACAGCCATCACAGCTTCCCTATGCCCCAGGAACTCCCAGCCGCACTATCTACCCTTGCCGTTGGCAGCCAGTATCAGCTTTCAAGCTGCTGTAGGTTGTGTCTGAGAATTGGCCTGGCACACAAAGGAAGTTTTGCACCCCCACCCCACACACACACACTTCGTTAGCTTTGCTCTGTGCTCACTGGCTGAAGCCGAGGATCTGGGCTGTGGTGCAGAGCGTAACAGCCACATTAGAAAAGGAAAACCATTTTAATAGTTTAGTTTCAACCTAGCCTGATTGGAGCTACCTTTGTTTTGTTCCGTGCACAAAGGGCAGTCAAAGACTCTCAGATACATGACTTTTATTTTAGATCAATGGAAAATACAACAACCCAAGAAAGAACGACAGTAAAGTCTCCATGAGAGAGAGCAAGTGGCACCTGCCACAAATCTGAACAGAAACTGCTCTCCAAAATGGAGGGCCTCCCTGAAACTTAAAGGAGCGGTACACAGAAGACAGCACAAATTCCAGACTTCTTTCCAAAATCTCACTCCAGATTTATAAACCCATGGATGTTATAAAATGATTTAGATTTGTATAGAACCTCCAATCCAGGAGGAATATAAAGCAATTCAGTCACTATGTGCCAATATCTGCTCAATTACATTGGTGCAATTCCAATTGTGTCTGACAAATTTTGACCCATGCAATTTTCCATCCTTGGTCTTTGCCGGAGGTTGAATGTGCTAATGAATTTTTGCCAGTGTTAAATATTTGTCTAGGTTTTTTGTTGTTATTTGTTTGAAACAACTCGAGTGCCTCCAGGGTTTGGGGTGGGATCTTGCTTCTTGGCAGGGATGTAGCACTGAGGTCAGGGTGCTGACTTTTTCTACCTGCTTGCAAATCCATCCAGATTTTGCCAATTTATAATCCTTTAGGGGGGAAATTGCATATCCATGATGGAACTTATTCTGCACTTGTTCCATAGTTTTCTGAACATTCCCATTGCACTGCATATGCTTCTAAGCAGGGCCGGCTCTAGGTTTTTTGCCGCCCCAAGCAAAAAAATTTTTGGCTGTCCCCCGTCCCAGCCCTGGGCTCCTCGCCGCACCCCCCTGCCGCCCTAGCCCTGGGCTCTCCCCCACCACTCGCACCCCCCTGCCTCCCCAGCCCTGGGCTCTCACCCCCCCAAACCGCACCCCCCTGCTCGCTCTCTCTCTCACACACACACACACACACACACACACACCTCCTGCCGCCCCAGCCCTGGGCTCACCCCCACCCAACCTGCACCCTCCTTCTGCCGCAGCCCCGGGTCACTGGTAACTCACTCCCAGGGCAGGTCATTCAGCAGGGATTTTAGATGTGCACAGAACACAGACAGGATTGGTTCCCATATGGTTACAGAACTGCAGTAAAGTGGAACAATTTTCAGCTTGTGTGATTGGAGGATATCTGGATGCATATTATAAGACTGTCCTACATAAATGAGGAAAAGTTGAGGTGCCTTTATTATTCTTTTGTTCCACTCTTTCTTTCTATGGGGAATTTGCCAATGCAATATCACTGTCTTCCTTTTAAACAAACATACAAAAAAAAAGGCAATGGCTGTTGAAAATAGCAATTCCAGTCCTAATAACCACTGGGAAGCATTTCTTGCTCAATTTTATCCTACTTTTTCTACAGCAAGTTACAGTGAATCAGTATATTTGATTTGGGAGAAATGAAGTAACAGCCGCCCAAACTGAGCTTGAGCACTCCTGAATTTTGAGGTGTTCAACTCTGGAAGGCAGGTGCTGGGGGGTGGGGGCGCTGTGGCTCCGCAGGGGAGCACGGCAGCATGTATGTAGCAGCGTGTCTGGCGCTGCGCAAAGACAGACATGCTGGTCTGAGTGGCACGATAAGGGGGCTGGGGGGTTGGAGAAGGGTTAGGGGGATCCAGGGGGGGCAGTCAAGGGACAGGGAGCGGGGGGGTTGGATGGGGTGGAGGTTTGGGGGGGCAGTCGGGCAGAGAGAAGGGGGGGTTAGATGGGTCAGGGGTTTGGAGGGGGCAGTCAGGGGACAGACAGCAGTTGGATAGGCATGGGAGTCCCAGGGGTTTGTCAGGGGACAGGTAGGGGGTGGGGTCCTAGGAGGGAAGTTGGTGGGGGTCTCAGGAGGGGGCAGTTGGGGACAAGGACCAGTGGGGCTTAGATAGGGGGTGGGATCCTGGGGGGCAGTTGGGGCAGGGGTCCCGGGAAGGGGCGATCAGGGGACAGGGAGCAGGGGGGTTGGATGGGTTGAGGTTTCTGTGGGGGGCAGTCGGAGGGATTGGATGGTGGCAGGGTAGGGCTACCCTCCCTACCCGTGGAGTGTCCTATTTTTTGAATGTTAAAATATGGAATCCCTACTCACAGTGCAGGTCTCCATTCACTGCAGCATGAGGTCTCAGCTCCCTCCCTCCCCCTCTTTCCTGTTGGTAGTGGCCAAGGGAATGCTGGGAAATGTAGTTCTTTCCCCGCTCCAGGGCTGGCTCTATAGGCAGGGAGCTAACCAAGGAACTTCAGCTCCCAGGGCCCCCTGTTGGTTCTCAGCTCCCATGCTGGATCCCTGGCGCCCCTGCAAATGGGCTGCCCCAATCATGTGCTTGCTTTGCTGGTGCCTAGAGCCGCCCCTGCTTCTAAGCCTCAGTGAGGTGTTTGCACCAGCCAGTCAGCTTGCTTTCCTGCCCATCCCATCAAAATGCCTTTTAGGTTGGGGGAAGGTGCAGTGGGCAGGGAGCCAAGTTCAAGTCTGGTCTCTTCTGATGAACCTCATGCCTGTGCATTTTGATGCAGTATTAAAATACATGATCACATATTTTTTCCACAGGATGGCAAGTGTTAATTTATGCCATTTGGGGATTACTGGAGTGCACCATGCTCCAACCATGTTTCTGACACACCTCCTACATCAGGAGCTGTAAGAGGACTTGCTACACTGGCTCCTCTGACCATTGGGTAGATACAGGGATTTTCCCTTCCCTTTGTATCACAGAAGTGGTTCAAAGAGATTAGAACTGGGGCAGATAACCAGGGGCGGCTCTAGGTTTTTTGCCGCCGCAAGCACGGCAGGCAGGCTGCCTTCGTAGGGACCGGCAGAGCACGCCCCATGGCTTGCTGCCCCAGGCACGTGCTTGGAGCGCTGGTGCCTGGAGCCGCCGCTGCAGCTAACAAAAGAGCCAATGGTAATCCCTCATCTGGAATACTAGGCCAGGTTAAGATTTACCACAAAGGATGTCAATTATTGCTAATTGTGGTGGTGGTTTTGTGATTTGACCCTCATCCACTGGGAGCCTGTTTGTTTTCATTACCAAAGAATGATGACGAATGCAGATTAAATTGAACACATAAAACTTCATGAAACTCTGTGAACTGCTCTGTCCACATGGCTAGGTTGCTTCCAGCCTAACTCCCTGTATTCCCTGTTCCACTGGTATCCCATCAATAAAGGTCCCCCACACCCAGAACATGGGCCCTCTAACTCCAGTTCCACTGATCATGATACAGTGCTTGAGATCCCCAACCTATTTCACTTAAGCCAATAAATAGCCACCAGATGGTAATAAATTTCAGTCACTGGGGCTGGATTTGAACTGTCAGCCTGGAAAGGCTCCAAATCACATTACTAGACTAAACTAAATATTTATTAAACTCCTGGGGGGCAGGGTCCATGTCTTACTATGTGTTTGCACATCACCTAGCCCAATGAGGCCCCAATCCTGCCCAGGGCCTTTGGGCATTGCTGCAGTACAAACCAAAAATTCTATTAGTAATGTATTAATCTGCAAGCCTTGATGAAATGCAGCTGGGAATTTTAAAAGAACTCGAGGGACATTGAGAAATAAGCACCGGTGAATCATGAGAGTCAGGAGAAGCTACTAATGTGTGGGAAAAGGCAAATGTGCTAACTATTCTCAAGCATATAATAAGGCACTATGTAATAATAATTATTGTTATGGTAATGAAGGCTGTGTGACTATTTGGGAGAAAGATGTCTAATAACTGACAAACAACGTGGCTTGGTTTGTTTTGATCTGAGATTTAAACAATGGTTACGTATGCAAGACAATATTACACAGGGCACAGAACCCTGGCATAACACCAACTATGTGCATGACAATTTGGTTTTATATAGGTCATGCCAAAGAAATAATAGTTTTCTTCAACATAATTACTGATTCATTAGGTATAGGGAATATAATCGAAAGAACCTGGGTTTCAGGGAGGCGTTCGATATAGTAAACTTATATATTTAGGCTTTGTCTACACTGCCACTTCACAGTGCTGCAACTTCCTCACTCAGGAGGGTGAAAAAACACCCCCCTCCCCGAGCGCTGCAAGTTTCAGCGCTGTAAAGTGGCAGTGTAGACAGTGCACCAGCGCTGGGAGCCGTGCTCCCAGAGCTGGGAGCTACTACCCTCATGGGGGTGGGTTCTCTCCCAGCATTGGTGCCGTGACTACACAGCCATGTTAAAGTGCTGCCACGGCAGCACTTTAATGTTGCTAGTGAAGACATACCCTAATGGAGCTTCCAGACCATCCAACATTGACCTAACTCTGCTCCCACAGCAGTCAATGGTAAAATTGCCATTGACACCAACGGGGGAAGAGCTAAGACAACATTGAACACTTTTGAAAAACCTGCCGTTAAAGTTTAATAATCAGTGGTACTTCTTTAATGCTTTGACCAATCATCTCTTAAATCCCTATATAACAGTTTATAGGTAGATTGGGAAACTGAGCCACAAAGAGATTAAGTAACATGCTCATGACCACACAGCAAATCCAGGGCAGAGCCAGAGATAGAGTCCACACTTCCTGTGTCTCAATCCCCTGGTGTAATTAGCACTCTACATGCCTTCTCTGAACAAGGAAAAGAACCCAGGTGTCCTGAACCCCATTCCTCTCCAATGACTAGAGAGCACTCTTTCTATTATAAAGAAGTTAGTAAATCTACATTTAAAAAAAAACATGGATTAAAAATTAGTTTTCCCTCAAACTCAAGAGCAATTGGGCAGTAGACTAGACTCCTGAGGTAAATGGTTGAGGCACCATCACAGCAGATGTTCAAGAGGAAATGCTATACAAACCTGCTCCCACTCACCCTGAAATCAAAGTCAAAACTCCCATTGACTCCAGTGGTGCAGGATGAAACCCGCGGTGAGTAGCCTTACAAAATGTCTAGCTCTGATATTGTATATGATATGAAAAGTGGAAGGTGCCAATCTTCAAAAAGGAGCTAATGCAGATAGCAGAATGTATAGACCTCCTAACCCTGACCTTTGTTTTGAGAAAAACAACTGAGCAAAATGAGTAAGATTTTGTAGCTTTTGGTAAGGCTGAATCATGCCTCTCTAATCAGTTGACTTCTCCAAGTTACTAAAATAGCTGATCAAGAAAAAGCAGGGACTACAATAAATGCAGTTTCAAAAGACTTCTTGATAAAGATCTTCCCGAGAGTCTAATAAGGAAACTTGGTAATGAGAGGATGACAGGGGAAGCTTTGTCATGGATTAAAAACTGTGTCTGAAAGAGGAAGAAAAGAACTGGAAAACTGGCCGTTTATTTCTACATCGAAAGAGGCTAATGCAGGGGAAGAGGATGAAAATTGTATTAACATAATGGAAATGGGCAAGGCAGCAACATTTGCTGACAATGCTAAATTATTTATTGCAGCTGCAAGTTAGTCAAGGCTAGTGAGGATTGTGGGACACTAGAAAATCCTAACAAAACTAGGAGATTGGACTCTGGGATGCTAGATAAAGTTCAACATAGGCAAATGCAAGATAATACATTTTGGAAGAAATCATCTAAAGCACTCATATACACCTGTATGCTCCAAATTAGTGGTTAACGTCTCAAGAGAAAGATCTAGGTCTCATTGTGTCGACAGGGCAATGAAACCAGTTACTCAAAACACAAGAGTGGTTAGTAAAAGGGATAAGGTACTAAGCCTGAATTAAGAAGGAGCTAAAGATCAATATGGAAAATATTATAACACGGTATAAGTACATAGTCACTTCTTGTATGTCACATCATCTCAGAAAGGACAGAGTAGAAACAGAGAAGGCCCAGAGAAAGACAACACAACAGAACAGAGATGCATAGGCTTAAGTCAAAGATGACTAGGATGGTGAGGGGAGGTATAGAAGTCTAGTACTACTTAGTATAAGGGAGAAGCACAATGACAGAAGCATCTAAAACAATAAATATAACTAATAGTGCCGTCTGGATGTTCCATTTTATTACCCAACTTTAAACTGTCCAAGGGGAAGATAAAGATTCAGAGGCACTTTTTGGAAAAAAAAAAAAAAAAAGTTGAAGGTAAAGCAGGTGTTCTGGTTAACATTCTGTCTCTCAGTATTGTTCCAGGTGGTGTGAGATTTACTGATTGGATTACAGTAATTGCCACATTCACCTAACACAATTACTGTGCTAGCAATGTCTAACTCGGTGCTCTCAGATCTCTACCATCGGCATTTAGACTGTGCCCATTAACATCGTATCTGAACTCCATAGAGTCTGAACAGTACTATAGAGAAACAATAGGCACTGCAGCATATTGTAAGATAAGACCCATGTAATAAGAAAGAGAGATAAATATATAAGTAAGTTAGTCTGCTATAATCTAAATGCTGCCAGACTTCACTATATTTTTGTGTGTTCGGTAGGCACAGACACAAAATAGAAATGCTGAGGGCAGGTCTTCACTACAGGGGAGGGTCGATTTAAGATACTCAAATTCAGCTACGCGAATAGCGTAGCTGAATTCGATGTATCGGAGCTTACCCCGCTGTGAGGACAGCGGCAAAATCGACCTCCGCGGCTCCCAGTCGACGGCGCTTACTCCCACCTCCGCTGGTGGAGTAAGAGCGTCGATTCGGGGATCGATTGTCGCGTCCCGACGAGACGCGATAATTCAATCCCCGGGAGATCGATTTCTACCCGCCGATTCAGGCGGGTAGTGTAGACCTAGCCTGAATTTATGGAGACTAGATTGAGCTGGTGAATGGGCTTTACAGGGAAAGCAAACTGAACTCTGCCATGAAGACTGGCATCTGTGATAAATGAATACACTGCAGCACACATCAGATCTTGTGGTTGGTATACCTCTAGCCCAGGAAATCAGCAGATACTAAAACCTCAAATGGAGCAAATTAGTCTACCTGAATCCTTTATTCCAAAAGGGAGCCTGGCTGGGAAATGGAGGAGGTGGTTGCAGAGCTTCTACATTTTCCTGGAAGCGAGTGACATTGCAGAAAAATTGGAGAGGGTGAAGTCCTTCACACTGCAACACACAGAAGGCCCAGAGACATTGGACAGCTACCATACATTCCAGTGGGAGCATGAAAGAGGCTGCAAATTGCTAGATAATAGCATTCAAAAGTTTCAAGCATACTTTGATCCACACAAGAAAGTCACTTGGGAAAAACACATTTTTCTACAAGCTGGCTGCCAGGTGAGACTATTGATCAGCATGTTACAGCCCTATGTAATAAAGCCAAGTCATGTGAATTTGAAGAGCTAACAGATGAATTAATTAGAGACTGAAATATCTGTGGTATATAACTGATAAGCAGGTCAAAGCGAAGTCAGGATAAGTGGGAGGAGGGGAAAAACTTCTGCAAGGATAGTCCTTCCTTCTTAGTAGTTGATTATTAGGTGATACAGTCTTTGAAGTTGACTCAGAAGAGCAGCTCACAAACCTTACACGATAAGCCAGGCTGAACTTTTCAGTACTAAGATTGGAGAGCTCACCCCCCCCCCCTTCCCCCTCCCCCCCCCCCTCCCCGACAAAGAAAATCCAGAGTGTTGCAGTGGTGCTGGTGATTCAGTAGATGACATTCCTCCCTCTTAATCGATACTGAGACAGAGGCTTAGCAGCGTGCCAGGGGTGCAGTGCTGCTGGAGGGACAGTATTTTGGATGGGAAATAAAACTGAGGCTCTGACCACTTGCCATTTAAAAATCTATTCATACTTTTCACAAGAGTAGAAATATTAGCCCTAGAGTCCTAGCTAAATTCCAACTTAGGGCATTACTATCTGCTACCTAAATAGTCACAGCACTTTCAACTGGACACAGCATTCTCCGCTTGCTGTCCTAATCGGTTGTGTAGTTTTATGGGATGCCACTAAGCAGCTGCTGTGCTGCATCTCTCTGTGAGCTGCATTTCATTGGTAGGGTATTTCCTCTGTACTATGTCTCTGCTTTGTAAAGTTGGGATGAAAGATGTTGTATAAATATAACTTATTTTTTTAGGCTGCCTGGTGAAAGCAGTTGGTGCTGTTGCTGCATGGGAAGGAAAGCCAGATCTCACATTTTTAATGTGAATCTCACAATATTTGCTGTTTTTCTTAAAGACCCAGCCCTGGGAGTCATGTGATTACGTGAGACTCTCGGTTTTCATTAAAAAAAATGTTTTTAGCTGTTCTGGTTGCAGAGGAAAGCTTGAAAATGTAACCCCTGGAGATGCACAAACCAGAAGGCCAATATAGAAAGAATCCAAATTTATTAGATTTTAAAATTGCTTGATTTTTAAGCCACTCATGCTATTTTGGATAGAGCAGTTCTATCTCCTGGCCTGTAGATCCAGCCCTTAAATTCACACAGTCACATAAAGTTCCTTTTACTAAGACAGCGTGCCTGCTGATTGTCACCAAACTTGCAATCGGTAGATAGTGTTGGAACCTCAGCAGCAGTTAGATGATCATACAGCAGCAGTGCTCAGGATGGAGGAAGTGTGCTGCTCTTTACAAGTTCAGAGATAGCATGAACTGTGGGTCAAAGATGAACATCTCATTCACCTTTAGTGCCCTTGATGGCTTAAGCAAACACAAACTCCAGGTGTGGTGGTGATGAATAGTGGTGTGCTGGGTGACTAATTGATTTTTCGGTTTGCTGGCAGTTCTGGGGTATGTGTGTGTGAGGGAAACTCGATTTGGGTGAACCCTAAATCAAAAAGTTGGGGAAAAAATCCTTTAGTGTTAAACAAAATGTTTTGTTTCAATTTTGGGCATTTTTAGCCATTTTTTTTAAATAAAAGGAAATTATGAGTTAGATTCACAGAACCAAGGAGAATGAAAAGGTGGGGCTGCCCCCTTTATGCCAATAGCCCACGGTTAGGGCAGTCACCTGGGATGTGGGAGATCCAGGCAGGGCCAGTGCAAGGAAGTTTCGCGCCCTAGGCGAAACTTCCACCTTGCGCCCCCCCCCCCCCCCCCCCCCGCCGGCCCCCCCCCCCGGGGCCCCCCCCCCCCCGCGGCAGCTCCCCTTCCCTCTGCCCTGAGGCGCCCCTCCCCGCGGCAGCTCCCCCACCGGGGAGTCGTGCGGCAGCTTCCCACCCCAGCTCACCTCTGCTCTGCCTCCTCCCCGAGCACGCCGCCCCCGCTCTAATTCTCCTCCCATCCCAGGCTTGTGGCGCCAAACAGGTGATTGGCGCCGCAAGCCTGGGAGGCGGGAGAAGTGGAGCAGTGACGGCGTGCTTGGGGAGGGGGGCGGAGCAAAGGTGAGCTGCCTCAGTTTTGTGAATGGTACCTAAATCCCCTTGTGAATCTAGCCCAACAAATCAAAACATTTAGTTTTGGAAATGTCAAAACAGTTCATTTTGACATTTCCCCCCAAAATCCTTTTTTTTAAACCAAAACAATTTGCTAAAATCAGCACAAATTCACAAAATGTTTCAGTTGACCTGAATCTGCATATTTTGACCAAAAAAGTTTGTCAAAAAACTTCACCCAGCAGCAGTGATAAATGTGTCTTGTTGCAGCTGTTTCCAAAATAACACTGCCTAGTTATCAGTGCCAATCAAATGGTTAAAGAATAGAAATTCATTACGAAGGATGGATGGATAGCTGAGCCTTCCTGTGTGAAAACTATTAAGATGAGTAAACCTGTTACTAACGGAAAAAAGTGCTATGGTCACCTAGGGTGTCACACTCATAATAATAATAATAATAATAAAAAACCAGCAAGGCATCAGAAGTTGAAAAGCAAAAAGAAATTAAGCCAATAAAAAGAGCTGTTGTGGTCAATGAAAATACTTTCAATACACCAAATCAAGCTGCAGCCAAGCTCTCCGACCCCCAGGCCAGTCACAGGGAGAAACTCTGCTGAGATAACACTATGGAACAATAATGAGGTTATACCCAACTCACATGCTTCAACTGTATAAAATTATAGTCAATTTCCATTTGTGGAACTCTTACTTTCTCTCTAGTTGGCTTATAACAAGGTGTTTGCGTTTTGTGGATGGGTGTCTGTGTGTATGTATGAGAGTGTGAGTGAGTGCGTGCTAGATTATGCAAGGAGTGGTGTATGTGTGCGTGTGCGAGAGAGATTATGCAAGAGGGGTGTGTGTGTGGGAACGAGACCATTATTTAAAATATTGTGGTCCTGGAAGAGTGGGGCAGGATGGATTTTTTTTCTTGGTGTTTATGTAGCACAGTTAGTAGCATGTGGCTTAGTAAAGAGTTAAATTGGTAAAGAAGATTCTAGAGAGACTCCTGTCAGCTATAAACAGAATGATCAGCATACACAGGATGTGGCAAGCAGCTAAAGCCATCCAATTATTAACTTCACTTTTATTTCAAGGGGATTCACTTCTCTGTTCTGTTTCCCATTGAGGATGTGAAACCCAAGCTCTCAGTGCCATGTTTAAATTGTTTGGTCACAGCTCATTTATTCTTCTTCTCTTAAAAAGAAAAAAGAGAATTTGCTTTCCCTTTAATGGGGAGTGCATCAATTTATCAGGTAATATAGTCTTAAGTCTTCTCTGTTTCTCTCCTGAGGAATTTTCTCAAGTACTTTCATTTACAACTATTAACTTTGAAGTAAGTATTTTCAGGAACATATCTAGCTGAGGAATTTGGTGGAGTCCGCACAGTGAAATGACATTAAAGACTCTGGGTGAAATCCTGGCACCACTGAAGTTGATGAGACTACCTTATGGATTCTTTCTAGTAGAGCAGAATTCTGTATTGAAGTCCTCCCATTCAGCCCTCTCAAGGTGCTTTGTAAACATTAATTAAGCCTCACAAACCCCTCTGTAAGTAAGGGTAATATTATTATCCCCATTTTACAGATGGAAAACCTGAGATACAGATAAGTTAAGTGACTGCCCAAGGTTACACAGCATGTAAGTGGCAGAGCCAGGAACAGAATCTAGGCTCTTGGCTCCCAATCTCCTGCTCTGACCATTAGTCCACATTCCCTCCCAGAACGTTCTATGAAAGTGATGCCAACCCCATATGATGGCTGCCTGCTTGTCCTGTGGAGCAATAATCATGTAATGATACATCAGTGTTAACAGCTTGACATCACAATGTTGTGCTAATGCAAGGTGACAGTGTCATCATGTCATGAGACATTATTATGGTTTCATGATGTCACTATGCCTAAATAAATGCAGGACTCTCTCAGTACCTTGCAGGATGCAGGACAGAACCCTGGAAATCAGTAATGCTGCACCCATAAGCCATGCCAACTTGGACCAAGACACAATTTGGTTCAACTGAGCTATAGCTGGCCACCTAAAAAACCTGCCCCTCTCATGTTTTTCCCCTCTACCTTTCTATTGCCCCCATTTTAGACCTAAATTGACTTCTCTCCTACATAATCCTGATGCAAAAGACTGAGATCAGAAATGTAGATTCATGAGGTTATGGAAGATGTTTCTATGTCCTATGGAATTTGCTCCAAAGAACACTGTCAAACTGAAAAATTGTGGCCTACATTTTCAAAAGGGCCTAGTGATTTTGGGTACTTATCACTTTCTAAAAATCAGGACTCAAGTTAAACACCCAAGAATTGATTGTTAAAATTACTAGTCACTGGCACTGCTGAACATTTAGGTCATATGTTTTTTAGCCTTTTACTTGTATTATCGTCATCTCACCCGAGTATAGACCTAAAACATTAAAAACACTTGTATCCACCTAATTTGATTTTCATGCTGTTTACATTGTTCATGATTTCTGTCATCTTGAATTCATTGTAGACTAGTCAGATTAGTCAGATTCAGTCTGTGAATCCAGCCAGTCTCACTGTGTGGTTCTCATGCACTAACAGGATGCCACTGTAATGAGGTTCATAACACGTCCCAATAAGTAACTTTCTATACAACTTTTTTATAAAGTTCCCATTAAGGTCTGTTATGCTCTTAAATTTTAACCTTTGCAGATCTGGGTCCATTCATTGGGTTGATTTGTAGGGTGGCTACATCTCATAGACTTTAAGGTCAGAAGGCACCATTATGATCTTCTAGTCTGACCTCCTGCACAACACAGGCCACAGAATCTCACCCACCCACTCCTGTAACAAATCCCTGACCTATGTCTGAGCTATTGAAGTCCTCAAGTTGTGGTTTAAAGACTTCAAGGTGCAGAGAATCCTCCAGCAAGTGACCTGTCCCCCATGCTGCAGAGAAAGGCGAAACCCCCCCAGGGCCTCTGCCAATCTGCCCTGGAGGAAAATTCTTTCCCGACCCCAAATATGGCGATCAGTTAAACCCTGAGCATGTGGGCAAGACTCACCAGCCAGACACCCAGGAAAGAATTCTCTGTGGTAACTCAGATCCCACCCTGTCTAGTGTCCCATCACAGGCCACTGGGCATATTTACTGCTAATAGTCAAAGATGTAGGGCCTGAACCAAAGCCTACAATGAAATCAGTGGAAAGAATCCCATAGATTTCGGTCAGCTTTGCATCAGGCCCTTAGGGCCTGATTCTGCAGCCATTGAAAGCAATGGCAAAACTCCCACTGATTTAAAGGAGTGCAGGATCGATCAGGCCCTCAGAAAGCATTTGGAGGCCTGAGGAAGGTATGATACTTGCAATGCAAGTCCCTCAGTACACAGCCACAGCATACAGACAATTCAAGAGCCGTATTGACTGTTTCACAGAGTGCCCATCCACACCTTCTCAGCTGCAGAGTGTGCTTTGGAGTGGTGATGTGGGGGAGGGCGAGGGGAAAGTCTGCAATTGGAGAAAAATGGGGAGTAGGGAAATCTTATAGCTCCATTAGTAATGTGGAAGAGACTGACTTGGAGAACAAGTGTAATCTAAATTATATTCATCCACAGACGGCCTTAACTCTGGCCAGATTGCATCTGAAACCTTGAGAGGCTCAGCAGAGGCACAGTGGCAGACTACTGGGTCTTCTCCTGTGGAGTATAAACATCCAATCAAAGCTGAGCATTAAACTGGATCCTCACAAGGAAGCCACCAACTAGGGAGGGGGAGTAGGCTAGTACTGCCTGACTGCCGCAAAGCTGGAGGGACTGCAGCTGGTACTGGGAGGAGTGTGGGACGGCGAATGGCAGATACTCTACTCAGCACCTTTCATCCAAAAGAACAGCAGAGTCTCTGTTATTGAACTGGAGTAGAGTTAATCTCATAGTTAAAATGTTACTGGACTTTACCTGCCCTTATCCTTCCATAGTGCAAGGGGCAAGGGGTTTAACAGGTCATCTGGCTAGTGTCTGACAACAATTAAAGGGACATGGTCAAGGCACAAAATGTGACCTACACCTTTTCTCTTAGATCCATTTCTAAAGTTCATCTCATTCTTTTAAAGTGTTTTTCATGCCTCGGTGCTATATTCACTCAACAAAACAAACAACTAAAGATGCTCACATCCAAGCTAGTGTGTGTAGCACAACACTTGTGAACTACCTTACAACAACATAGTAGTGCACACAGTGCTCATGAACAACCCTACCAAAACAAATCACTAAACGAAAGTCCATGCCCATAACCAGTGCTGCAATTACAAAGCACAGTGCCCAAGATGGAGGAAATAAAGTGTGTGAGATCACATATTCCAGGTTCAGGATTCCAGGAGACAAACAACAGGGAGTAAAAAACAAAAAAGGGATTTAAAAAAAAAAATAGGTAATTCCTTGCCACTATCGCATACTCCCTATAGACAAAACCACATTGCAATTGTAGTCAGGGCCCTGTGTATTCTGGGATTCTGTGACTACAGGATGCCATCAAAGAGTTTTGCTCTAGAATCTAAGCTTTCATTTCTGAAAATTACATTGTTGCTATTATGATGGAAACTGTTCAAATGTGAACAGAGTGTAAACAGTGTTGTCTTCCCGGTACATGGCCGAGATGTATCTGCTGCACACATTCATCTAAATGAGAAGTGAACTCTGAAACCTAATGATGAGGATGTAAACATTATTATGCAGCTAATTTACTTACCCACAATCCCAAAGATGCTAAAAAAAACCCCAACCCAGCTGCCAAAATCTCCATCTTCCTTGCTGACAACTTCTATAGTGCAGTTCAGCTTTGTCAATACTGAAACTTTGGGCACATTGCAAACATAGGGAGACAAGAAAATAAATTGAATTTCATATCAAAATGAATGACACAGGATAGGGGACTGACTGCACTGTTCATTGTCATATTGAATTCAATAAGCACCTTTTAAAAAAAAAAAGTTCCTGAAGCTGGTGCAGAATTTCCAGTTTGCGGCAGAGAGCCACAGATTCCATGTGTGAGCGGAACATAGGTCCAGCTTGCTACAGAGTACACAGGTCCAGCTTGCTACAGAGTACACAAGGCATTAGCTTTCCTCCAAGGCTCTCAAAGCACTTTACAAAGATTAATTAATCCATTGAAGTAGGCCGGAATCATCTCTATTTTATAGGCAAGGAAAATGAAGCACAGCGAGGTGAAATGACCTGCCCAAAGGAAAATAGCTTACTTGAGGGCAGAGGAATGATTGAAGTGAAGAGAGGACACAGTGCAGTGGTTTATAGACATCAGCAATGCCAAAGACAAAGAGCTTGATTTCCACCCCCTTCTTTCTCACCACTGGAAATTCTCTAAAAAGATATTGAGCCTGATTCATCTTTTCACCAAAGTAAATCAGTACCTTTCTATCTATGGTACTTATCTGGTCCCCATTACAGTATTATCTGAGCACATCACAATCCTTAGTGTATCTAGCCTTGTAACAGCTATGTGAGGTAGAGAAGTACTATTATCCCCATTTTACAGATGGGAAACTGAGGTCCAGAAGGAGTAAGAGACTTGCCCAAGATCACACAGGAAGCCTGTGACAGAGTAGGGAAATGAACCCAGGTTTCACAAATTCCATGCTAATACTTTAAGCACTGGACTGTCCTTCTACTCCTTGATGTCAATGGAATTATGTTGGTGTAAAATGAATGTGACACATAAATTGCAATGCATTCACACAACTCATATTATAATATTGTCCATCTGGATATATTCATGTTTTGCAAATTTCTTTAACAACAGAAAAGCCAGATGAGCCAAACAATCCAAGTCTAGGCCATCAGTGATTTTTCTTGTCTCATTGTCTTTGGAGTAACTCTCTGCCTTCCAGAACTAGCAGAACTTTAGGAGAAACTTCCTGATGGTGAGATGTATCAAGGTGGATGGAAAGCCTGTAGCTTGAGACATTTAAAACTAGATTGCACAATACCCTAGAAAATGTAAAAGAGGGAATAATTGCATGGACTAGAAGATGGACAGGATGAGCAAATGTTTTTCTCCAAATCTAACATCTCTGATTCTAGGGACTTCTATGTATTGTAGTCAACGCATGAGAAGCCTGCCGACTGCAGCTATGGATCTGCTGTTTCAGCTCCACTGACACGTCATTCCCTCGGGACACCCAGTGACCTGGTTAATCTAGTTCCTCGCTTCTTACTTGTCCCTGTAAATGATTTATCAACTGGCGAGGATCCCTGTTTGCTTAAGGAGGCACGAGACGACCTCTGGCAGGCCTTCTGCACAAAGATACAAGCCACATTTGGCACCTGTCTCTTAGTCTGAGCTCGTGACTGTTGGTGTAGGGAGCAGAAGGCCAGTGCTCTGGTGGAGGCTTGTGGCGAGAGTCAATAGGGGGAATTGTGGGTAATGTTTACATGGCTCTGTGGACTGAAGCTAGTAATTGTGCTTTGTTAGCTCTATAGCAAAAGCACTTTCCTATGGACTACCTGGGCCTCTTCTGATCTCAGTCACAACACCTCCACTGTAAGCGACCATACTGACTGGTACATAGAGAAGCGGATACAGAGCAAGGCTGTTATCCAATGTGAAAAGAATTCATGGCCAGACTTAGTGTTCCGGGTACCCTAGGTAAAAATAACATTGGTATCCACTACCTCACCCCTCTCCACCAACAGGAAAATAGTGTCAGCAGTAGTTATATTTGTATTGCGTAGGTGCTGGTTGTAGCTCCATAGTTACAGTGAAGTTGAGCTTTGCATTTAAAGAAGGGATTTGCCTCTTTGTTATGTATATCCATAATTATAAGAATAGTGTATATACTATTACATACCAAAAACGACATGAAAAGGTTGTTTTGGTTGTAAAGTCAAGCACTCAAAAGTTAGGCAGTGCCAGAATTAAGGTTGCCCATGCAACTTTAAATGGTCCCCTTTGTGCATATGCATACATGATCACACACTATTTTTTCCAGAGGACCCTGCCTCATTCAGTGCACAAGACAGAAGGTGCTCACTTAATGAGCAGCTAATCAATATACAAGAATCGGGTCACCCAATGAAATTAATAGGCAGCAATTTTAAAATAAACATGGGTGAAGCAGTACTTCACACAACATAGTGTTAACCTGTGGAATTCATTGCCAAGGGATGTTGTGAAGGCCAAAAAGTATAACTGTGTTAAAAAAAGAATTAAATAAGTTCATGGAGGATAGGTCAATCAATGGCTATTAGCCAAGATGGTCAGGGATGCAACCCCAACTCTGGGTGTCCCTAAACCCCTGACTGCCAGAAGCTGGCACTGGACAACAGGGGATGGATCACTCAATTGCCCTGCTCTGTTCATTCCATCAGAAGCATCTGGCACTGATCACTGTCGGAAGACAGGATACTGGGCTAGGACGGACCATGGGTCTGACCCAGTATGGCCATTCTTATGTTCTTCTGTAATATTTTGTTTTATCCTCCTCATTCAATGTGTGGCTCCAACTCTTATTTACTGCTCACTACACACTATTCAAACCCTGCTCTGAATACAGACGTATTCATTTCATCACAGGCTTTTCTATGGCATTCATCATCACTAAGATATCTGTGTGCTTCACAGCCATTAATGATATTTTTCTTCACAACCTCCTCATGAGATGAGGGCTGTTATTATCCTGATTTTGCACATGGGAAACTGAGGCACAGAGACATTAATGTCAAAGATGTTCACTAATTTGTGGTGCCCAATTTGAGACACCTAGGATCTGATTTTTCAGATAATTTAGCATTATGTAGCTCTTTATATGTTCACAGCACAGCTCCCATTGACTTCAGTTGCAAATCAGTCCCCTTGTGTCTCAAGTTGAGTACCCAGAGAATGAGGAACACACTAGTAGTGACCACCTGGGAAAAGTTTGATTTAAGTGACTTGCCCACCATCACACAGAAACTCTGTGGCAGAGGTAGAGAGAGAATCCAATTCTCTAGGGCAACATTTGACTGCCTAAACTATAAGACCATCCCTTCTCTTCCTGCCATCCCCTGCCTCATTCACCACACCTTCCAACTTCTGCAACAAATGAAGCAGGAGTCCTATAGACAACAGTCTCCTTACTACTCAACACTAATTCATTCCCTGAGCACATCCATACTGTGCACAGAATGAGGCCAGGCTCCTGTGGAAAACATAGTATATGATCATGTAATTAAAGATAGTATCATAATGCATAAGCGCAGAGGGTCTGAATTAAAGTTGTACAGGCAAACTGTAATTCACACTTTTCCTAACTGTCAAGTGTTTAGCTTTGCAACCTGAATAATGTTAATTTAATACAGGTTCTCATGTACAATTTGCTAGCTTTTAAAAACAGCAAACTGGAAAAGCAGAAATTCCATCATATTGCATCATACGGACAGCCACGTGGTTCATCATCATCAGTTTTGGAACCTTTAGACCCACAGCACACACCTCTGCCCCTGGAGCTGATTGATAGAAGTAGTAGGCTGTCATCCACTATGTGCACCAGCCATTAGAAGAGGAGTAGGCATACATTTTCACAGCTATTTGCTAATAGCAGAGGAAAGGTGAAGCTCAGGAATCTCTGAGTTCTATTCCAAGTTCTGAGGGGAGTTTACTCTAATGGACACAGTATCTTCTTCTGCTGTCTCTCCGAAGCCTGACCCCATCTACCACTGGCCTGTCCATCCTGTTCATGCCCCCTTTTGAGTCTCCTCTCCCACCCCCTTTGGCTCCTCATCCCAATCCCAGTTCTTCCCAACCCCTTGGCTTCTTGTCTCAGTCCTCCATCCCCACTTCCCAGCTCCCTGTCCCAGTCCCCTTCAACGCCTCCTCCCAGTTCCCCACCCGCCCCTCAGTGCATTGTCCTGATCTTCCCGCTTGCCATCACCTCAGGCGTGGCTCCTTACTAATGTAGCCAGATACATCTGCATAGGAAGTTTAGGGAGGCAAAATGTAATTACCCACAATGCAAAATGGCCCAGGTCACCATGGAGCTGCATAGTCACACAACGAACTAAAAAATGTGTCCTTAAAAATTAATATAATCTGGGACCACAAACGCTATTATGCACTAATTATAATTATATGACTATGGTATAGCATCACTACAGGGCAGAGTTAAGGGTGTTTGGGTGTCCTAAGTGTGTATTTCCATGCCCTAATATGTTTGGACTTCTTTTAAGTTTTATCTTAACTTTGAATTTCCTGGATTTGTAATGCTTGGTTTGGAGACAATTACTTCCTCCTTGTGATGTGTTTTACCCTAAATTACTAATGCATATATTCTGCCTTAGGTACTTATATGGCTTCCATTACTATCGTATCTGAGCACCTCACAATCTTTAATGAGTGTATTTTCCTCACAACCTCCCCGACAGGTAGGTAGGTGTTGTTATCCCCATTTCGCAGATGGGGAAATTTAGGCACAGACTTAAGTCCAGATTTTCAAAATAACTCACCAGTTATGAAGGCACTTAAAAAAAAGACCTCATTGTGCTGGGTGCAGAGATCTTCTGAAAACCTGTCATATGGAACTGGCCCACGCTCACACAAGAAGTCTGTAGCAGAATGGGGAAGTGAACCCGATTTTCCCAAATCCCAGGTTAACACCCTGGCTACTGAATGCTCTTTCCTAACTCTCAGCCTTAATTTAGTTTTCATCATGGCATTAGAATATTCTCAGTGGTATTTTCTGTCCTGTTCTTTATATAACCTAAGGCTGTTGGGTTACTTTTTTGACCACCACTGTACATTGAGCAGTTGGTTGCACTGAATTGAAACCATCTTGTTGCTCCCCTCTACCTTTGGGAGGCTGAAGTCCCCCAGCTGACATGGGAGAGCAGTTTAGGACAGGTCAGACAGAGGTCACATGCTGCCTATTGGTTCTTACAGAAGGGAATCCCAATTGAGTGGCTTTCCAAGGGGACCTAGATTTGATTGAACGAGCCCTGTGGTCAAGACTACAGTCTCATTCAGAGGATGGCAACCCCCTCCAGTAGCAAGCAGCCTGCTCCTCACACTGATTTTGGGACACTGGCTCAGATGGAAGAGTCATCAGTACCACTTGCTACAAGCATCTGTTTTTTAACTTTGTCCTCCCAGCCAAACACTGATCAGGCTCAAACCTGAATCATGTGCAGTGTGGGGTGTGGCTGCAGATAGTAATTGAAGGAGATAATAACCTGTTCTTCTTGGGCCTGATCCAACACCCATTGAAATGAACACAAAGGTTCCCATTGACTTAAATGGACTTTCAATCAGGCCTTAAATTACTCATACTCTTTTTTGTGTTTTCCTAAAATGAAAAAACTGTTTTCTGTATTCCATCCATATTCATCCACCCCACCCCCCAAACTTGCCCAGCAGTAGGAAGTGCACCCATTCTATCTAAGCACATATACTGTGCTCATCCCCTTGGGATCGGCGTATCAAACGACAGGCGATCCACAGCCTTGTTCACTATGGAAATCAAACTGATTTTAGAAGTTATAAGCTGTTTTTGTCCAAATGTACAGGCTTTCCATGAAATGTTCCAGTTTAGTGCTTGTAGTTTTAAAGGTGCACTGTCAAGATAAAATCACAGGCTAAACAAAAATCCCTTCTGTTATCAACTTCCGAGGTTATCAATTTAAAAATCATGTTTACTTTTTTCCATTGACGCTGTTTGCTTGCTTTGTGCACTTTGCTCACTTTGGACTGTGAGTGACAGTTGGTAGGTCAGTTCAAGAGAGGAAGCATGGTCCAATGGTTAGGGCAGGCAACTGGGACTGGACAGACAAAGTTCAATTTTCTCCTCTGTCACAGACTCCTTGTGTGACCTTGGACCAGTCACATAGTGCCAGATTTTTAAAGGCATCTAAAGATACAGATATGTGCCCAGTGGGATTTTCAAAAGAGCCTAAGTACCTAACTCCCACTGTTGTATCCAACACAAGGGAATTATATATTAGACTTCATCTTGACAGATAAAGAGGAACTGATCACAGAACTAAAAATTAATGGTAACATAGATACAAGTGGTCATGACTGGATCACACTTATAATGTGCAAACAGAATAAAGTCCAAACCAGTGATATATATACTTGGTGCTTTAAAAGGGCAATTTCACAAAGCTGAAAACACAATTATGATCCAAATGCACTGAGAGGAAAAATTTAATCAGAGAAATGTGAATGATAATTGGGAATTGTTTAAGAATGCTTTACTAGATGGATAAAAAGCCACAACCAAAAAAAGGTGGCCATATTGATTAAAAACCAACTTGGTTTAGAGGGGAAGTGAAGGCAGTCATAAAAAATTTAAAAAACATATAAACAAATGGAAGATAAGGGAAGCTGATAGTAATGAATATAAATCAGAAGCTAGGAATTGTAGAAAATTGATAAGGGAAGCAAAGAGGCACAAGGCAAAATCTATGGCTAGGAGAGTTATAATAGGGACAAAAAGAGTCCTAACAATGGTATTGGTCCATTACTAGATGGAAATGGTATAATTAACAATAATAATGCAGAAAAGGCAGACATGTTCAATAAATGTTCTGTATTGGGGGGTGGGAGGCGGAAAACGGTGTAGTCACATCATATGATAACTTTCTTTCCATTCCACTAGTATCTCAGGAGGATGTTAAACAGCAGCTACTAAAGTTAGACAGTTTTAAATCAACAGGTCCAGATAACTTGCATCCAAGAGTTTTAGAAGAGTTGCCTCTCACTGAACTGTTAGTGTTGCTTTTCAAGAAGTCTTTACTGTGGGGAAGTTCCAGAAGACTGGACGAAAGCTAATATTGTGCCAATATTTAAAAAGGGTAAACAGGTTAATCTGGAAAATTACAGGTCTGTCAGTCTGACATCAATCCCCAGCAAAATAATGGAGCAACTGATACTTACACGATGAGGGACGCTATCCTGGGAAGCAGTGACTACGAGAGATTTGGCGGTCGAGGTGGATAATCAGCTGAACATGAGCTACCAATGCACTGCTATGGCCAAAGGGGCTAATGTAATCCTTGGATGCATAAATAGGGGACTCTTGAGTAGGCATAGAAAGGTTGTTTTACCTCTATATTTGGCACTGGTGTGACCAGTGCTGGAATACTGTGTCCAGTTCTGGTGTCCACAATTCAAGAAGGATGTTGATAAATTGGAGAGGGTTTAAAGAAGAGCCATGAGAACGATTACATTGAATCTGTTTAGCTTAAAAAAGAGAAGGTTAAGGGGTGACTTGATTACAGTCTATCTGTATCTACACAGGAACAAATATTTAATAATGGGCTCTTCAATCTATCCAATGGCTGGAATTTGAAGCTAGACAAGCTGGAAATAAGGTGTAAAATTTTAACAGTGAGGGTAATTAATCATTGTAACAATTTACCAAGAGTCATGGTTGATTCTCCATCACTGGCAATTTATAAATCAAGATTGGATGTATTTCTGCTCTAGGAATTATGTTGGGGAAGTTTTATGGTCTGTTATACAGGAGCTCAGTCTAGGTGATCACAATGGTCTCTTCTGGCTTTGGAATCTATGAATCAATGAGTTAGAATCATAAATCCCACAAAGCACCTATCTGCATTTTTAGGCATCTAAATACCTTTAAAAATGTGGTCCTTAATCTCTCTGTGTCTCAGTGCCCCATCTCTAAAACAGGGTTCCTTACCTCACAGAGGTGTTGTGAGGATGAATATATTAAGGACTGTGAGGCGCTCAGATACTACAGTAATGTGGCCCACATAAGTACCTTAGGAGTAAATTAGATCAATAGCCTCATTTCCTGCCCATAGTCAACTTCACTGTGGTTCTCATGATCATTTCTGTTAGCATTTACAACACCGCAGGGGAACATTTACATCACTCCCCCCAGAGCCTGCTCTCTTTCATTTTAAATATAGAAAGAGATCATAAAAACATTTCTAAACATTCTGAGATTTAGCGGAATTCCCCTTTCCCCCCCCACACACACTTTAAAAAAGGTTTGCAAATCTACATTTGGATCCTAAATTACAGCGTCCATAAACCACAGACAGGGAACCTTTGGTCTATTAGGTATAATTAAAAAAAAAATAAGAAGAATTGCAGAGAAATTTACGCTACAAGCACCTTGAGCAAAGTGTGCATTTACTTCTGTCTTATTCGCTTAAAGCTAAATGATTTTATCTACCTAATTGTGGAACACTGCTAGCAGGAAAGATTCCATGAAGATTTAGGCATGTGCTTAACTTTACCCAATAGGGCTGTGTGAGAGAGCAAAGAGAGTGAGGGAACTGCCTGCAGGAGACTAGAAGCCTGGAGCAGGCTTGTTAAATGAGTCAACCAGAAACATCTGGTGTGGGGAGGGAACCTCAAGCAACTGGTTCCTTATAAAGAGAGGTGTAGTATCTCTCAAAGAGGGGAGCTGATTCTGGGAAGTCTGTAAGGGAATCACCTCTGAGCATGGTATTTGAAAGCACCTCCTAAGAACAGATAAAAGGCCCTGGTGAAGGAACCTCCTTGCTCACCCAGGCTCTGGGGTAAGGGCCAGGCCCTGGGACAGCCTTTTGGGACTTTGAGTTTTGCTTTTTCAGTTCATTTGTCTGAATGAACCCAGACCCAATAAAGGTGGTGACTGGATGAGCAAGCACGTGGAGTCTGTTTAAAAGGACCAGCAAGAGGGAGGATACAGAGCAGGGCAGCACAGAGACATCCTGGCCCTGAAGGGGCACCTGGGGGCAGCCAACTTGTTTACATATGGCACCTACCCACATACTTGGGGTATCTGGTGGGAAACAGGTAAGTACATAACCCTTGGTTGGTAGAGTGGAAGCCCCAGCTAACTTACCCATCTGAAAACAAAAAATCAAGTTTAGGCATTGCTTGGGCTGGCAGGGTATTCTAGGCAATTTGTACCCAAGTTTGCCTCTCTTGTAGCTCCCCTTAGTGATCTCATTTAAAAAAAACAAAAACAAAAACAAAAAAACAGCTCCTTGGCAGATCAGTAGGTCTTCCCACTATGATCAGGTATTCTGAGAAATTAAATGGATTCTTTGTAACAAACCAGTACTGTGTAGCCCTGATTTTTCCCATGAATTTGTTTTACACACGGATGTCTCACACCAGGCCCTGGGAGCGGCACTCTCACAGAAGTTCCATGGTCAGGAACATCCTATCTTGTATATGAGTAGGAAATTCCTGGACCGTGAAACCTGGTATTCGGTCCTCAAGGAGGAGTTTGGCCGGTGAAAGTCTTGCATTATTATTTGTTTGGGACTCTCTTTCTTCTCATTCCTGACCACTCGGCACTCTGATGGCTTCAGACAATGAAAGATTCACATGCCCGGTTACCCGTTAGTACCTCACCTTGCAGTTCTTTCATTTTCACATAGAGCATCATTCTGGCAAGAACCATCAGAATGCGGCCTTTCTGTCCAGGATGGATGAAGATAGCGAGCCACACAGTGAGTGTCCTCAGAGGCCCAGTCAAAGGGGAGGCAGGGTATGTGAGAGAGCAAAGGAGTCTGTTTAAAAGGACCTGGAAGAGGGTATCTAAAGAGTAAGGCAGTACAGAGGCACCCCCAGACACAAGAGGCACCTGGGGCAGGGCCGGCTCTAGCTTTTTTGCTGCCCCAAGCAGCAAAAAAAAGCGCCGCCCCCCCGA
>NW_020664447.1:34788607-34810039 GCF_002925995.2 Terrapene triunguis
ATCACAGCAGCCCCCACAGTAGATTTGCCCACTCCAAATTGATTCCCGACTGACCGGTAGCTGTCTGGCGTTGCAAGCTTCCACAGGGCTATCGCCACTCGCTTCTCAACTGTGAGGGCTGCTCTCATCTTGGTATTCCGGCGCTTCAGGGCAGGGGAAAGCAAGTCACAAAGTTCCATGAAAGTGCCCTTACGCATGCCAAAGTTTCGCAGCCACTGGGAATCGTCCCACACCTGCAACACTATGCGGTCCCACCAGTCTGTGCTTGTTTCCCGGGCCCAGAATCGGCGTTCCACGGCTATAACCTGCCCCATTAACAGCATGATCTCCAAAGCGCCGGGGCCCGCGGTTTGATAGAATTCCATGTCCATGTCCTCATCACTCTCATCGCCGCAGTGCCGTAGTCTACTCCTCCTCGCCTGGTTTTGCAGATTCTGGTTCAGCATAAACTGCATGATAACCCGCGAGGTGTTTACAATGTTCATGACTGCTGTCTTGAGCTGAGCGGGCTCCATGCTTGCCATGGTATGGCGTCTGCACTGTTCACCCAGGAAAAAAGGCGCAAAACGGTTGTCTGCCGTTGCTTTCCCAGAGGGAGAGGGAGGATGTACTCAGAACCACCTGCGACAATGTTTTTGGCCCCATCAGGCATTGGGATCTCAACCCAGATTTCCAATGGGCGGAGGAGACTGCGGGAACTATGGGATAGCTACCCACAGTGCAACACTCTGGAAGTCGACGCTAGCCTCGGTACACGGACGCACACCGCCGAATTAATGTGCTTAGTGTGGCCGCATACACTTGACTTTATAAAATCGGTTACCAAAAATCGAATTCTGTAAATTCGGAGTAATCCCGTAGTGTAGACATACCCTGTGTCATGTGCAACTCACAGGCCCTGGCCTTATTTCCTTCTACAACAAAAGGACCAGAAGAGGAGGAAGCAACCCACCACCTCAACCTCAGGAGCAGAGATACTGGCAGCTCTTGGCCTGATCCTCTTCTCCAGCAACTTGGGAGTCCAGCTGCTCGTGCTTAGAGCCCTAGAAACTGAGAGTCCAGCCCTGGAGAAGGAACGCCTCACATTATACTTGGAGCAGCAGCTCCAGGGGCCTGATGCTGCTCCCACTTACACCAGGATAAATCAGGAGAAATTATTAAAGTCAGTGAGGTTACACTGCTGTAAAACTGGTGTAAGCAAGAGAGAATCAGGCACTTGATCAAAGATAGGCCAAGTAGTCCCAAGATGCCCAATCAGCAGGCCCAACATCTAGGCAGCAAAAGCATTTCCCCAACCAAGCCAAAAGATATTTCCTGAAGCCTCCTAGCCATCAGACCCACCTGGCAAATATTACAGAGAGGTCTGCTGCAGGAACAATGCTGTAGTGCAGCAATGACTGGCAGGTTCTACTCCACCACTACAGGTACCCACAAAGGACCCAGAGCCACTCTCTCATGGAAAAATCTTCCAGGAGAGAACATCATGCTGGAAACTCCCTGAGATGAACTTCCTCTGCAGGTGAGGGATTCCTGTCCCCATGAATGGGGTTTTGAGGCACAGCCTGAAAACCATGCAGAGCCAGGTTCTGTCTCTGGAGATCTCAAAGCAGACATAATTGGAGCTGGCTTTTCTACATTACCTCTTGGACCCTGTTCCCCGGCTTCTCTGAGGGAATCTTGCAGCGTTAGGATCTCCTCACCAGGCCTGTGCCTTAACACCTCTCAAGAACAGGGGAAAGGGAGTGACTGCCACTCAAACAATGAAATCTACTCGAGTTCAACCAGTCACCAGTGGATCTCAATGGCTGCCCCTTCCTAGGGCCTGGTACACTAGGAAATTCCTTACCCATTTTTCATCAAGGGTGCTGCTACCAATAGGGGGCAGATGTTGTCAGCACCATGGTAGGGAAACCTGCGCAGAACAGGGTTAGGTGACATGGTGGTAAAAACACCGGCTCGCAATCTACACTGCAATGCTGCTGAAAAACAGGTAAGGGAAGTCATAGTACAGATGAGGCTCTAGGTTTCATTAAATCTACCTAGGTGCTCTGCTGAGCCCACATTCATTCTTCTTCAGACTGGCTATTTAAACAGCTGTTCCCTTCTATCATATGGCTATTTATCTAGCTCCCTCATATTACTGTGACTTTTTCTACCTTGAGTTTATTTGGCACATGAAAGGGGGTGGCTCAGATCATTTTGAAAATTGCTTTAGAAGAGTGGCAACAATAAATCTATAATCATACTGTTGGGATGAGCCGGACCAGATATACAGCCCAGACAGGACAGGGATGCCACACTTGCTCCCTTTTCCTGGCTAGTTGGGTGGGTATTTTGGGGCTGGCTCCCCTTCAGATATGTTGATTGCTTACTCTAATTCAGAGGTGAAGCCTGTGTAGCTTTTTCTACTTACAAGTCCTGCTAATTGCTCTCTCCCTCAATGAAAGCCAATAAAAGGCTTCCTGGGTGATTGCTTTGTGGTTTAAATGTGTAATTTAAGTATCTAGATCCCAAATCATCTCCTCAATATCTTTGTGCAAATGAAAGCACTAGAGATCCCCTGCCAGTGGCCACAGAGGAGAGAAGCAGAGGCCTTTATGAAATTGTAACCCTCTTCCTCTGCAGGGTTGAGAGTCTGCACTTGGGTAGAGACTGGGCTGGGGGACAGATGCATATCAACCCTGCTGGGATTCCCCACAACATTGAGCCGCACAGCTGAGCGGAAGACATCACAGGGGGGACTCCAGAGACAGATGCCAGTGAGAGACTGACTCCAAAGGAGCCATTTTGCCAGGGAGCCAGAGGGAGGGTGTGGGAACCGGGAATCAGCATGCGAGTACAGGACCTCTGCACACACAGCCTGGGCTCCTAGCAGAGCCTTCAAGAACTGCACACATCTTGGGTGATCTGCTGATTTTAGGGGGCAACCCTCCTGCTTCCCTCAGAGGAGTATGTGCAGGACCCTGTGCAAGTTTCCAGACCCCTATGCAGACTTTTCCTATAGAGAAGAGGGTTTGGGTCATGATCACTGTTCTAAAAGTCATCTGTCATAAAACGCTCACTTGTGCAATGCAGTGTGGCAGCACCATCTGCTGGCTATGATAGGTAGCAGGTATGTTTTCTTTAGGGATGACCCTTTCACAGAACTCATGGATGACAGGTTAGCGATTGGGGTAGTGCCCAACGAGCTCCTTAAAATGAGGATTAATTGTGCTCTATTAAATGTCCCAGGTATCACAGACTAGCCCTTACCATGCATGAGCAGGGCTCCCCCAAGCAAAATCAGACTGCGATGCCAGGTAAAAGGGGAACAGCTTCATTCCCTTTCCATGTACAAAGAGAGAATTTTAGAATGATGGGATGGAGAACTAGTAAAAACAATACATGGCTCTAATGTGCCCATCAGCAGTCTCTCTCAAAGCACCTTCCAGGCATTAATAATTGCCCCTCACACCACTCCTTTCTGTATTATTAACACCATTGTGCAGTTGGGGAAGCTGAACTGTAGAGGTTAAGCGACTTGCCCAAGGTCTCAGGAGTGGCAGAACTACAGACTGATCAGAGCAGGTCTGACTTGCAGTCCCATGCTGGGTCATACACCCTGATAGAGCTCTCCACCCACAACTGCCTTTCCTCAATCCTTAAGACACTGGTAGTCCAAAAGTATTAAACACATCAGGGTTATCTGGGAATTACCAGGGGATGCTGTGGAAAGAGAAGGAAGGGTTTCTGGGAGACAGCACCAGGCCATGACACTAGGCTGAAGTGAGTCCAGATTAGCCCCATCCTCCAACCTGTCAGAAATCCTCCTCCCTTGTTAGTGTTTTTGACACCATGTAATATTTTTGTTCACTTTATGTGGGTATATGCGATAGTCAGAGAAACTCAGGGGGAGAGAACAAACTTTTACTAGTTTCTGCACAAAGTTTCCTTACAGAGCTGCACTACAACTAACAACATGCACTTCTCCAAGATCCAACTGCCTGTATACTAGGGCTCCCCCTCCCACCATTGCTATCACCGGTGGCGTTGCCAAAACGTTCTAGTTTAGAGAAGGGCAGCATAGGGGGCAGCACAGCCCAGGGCTTAGAGATTTCAATGGGCTTATCCAGCTACGTAAGGTCAACTGACCCATCGTTTGTGAAGATTGTTGAGAAATTTGGAGTCTTTGTATGAAAGTTGCTTTCTAAATATCAGCTACTGTTAGAGAATATGGTATGCAATGTGAGGACCTTGGGGTGGGGGTGGGGAAAGGAGCTGTCAGCTATTTGAATAACTGAGACATGTTTTTTGCACTATGACTAGATATGGCTTTTAAAATGTCCCAATATAGATCTTACAAGAGGGAAAAGCAAATGAATGCAGAAGGAGGTGGGATGTGGGTAGGGAGTCTGAAGAAAGAAAGGCAGAATCATTCTAGCAAGCCCGGAAGACCAATAAATGTGGTCAGAAGTGATTCCTGGATTTTGTTAGAAATGGCCTTGGCAGTTAGACGAAAGGAGTTCAGGAAACATTTTAACAGATAAGAGGCTAGAATTTTGATCACACAGCTTTTTAATTACACATTCATTGGAAATAACAGCTATGTGGAAAACAAGGAGAGGGACATGTCTTTGAGATATGGCAGGACTACTGTCTTATGATTTTTGTTAAACATCCAGCATCTGAAGTTTTTCTGGACTAAACCTTAGGAAAGAAAGAAGCCAAATATGACAAAAACAAACACTTTGAACTAGAGAGTACGTGGGTGTAGGGTTTAACCCTGGCTCCTCTGAAGCACAGCATGCATCCATGGCCACAAATGTATAGGGCCGGGTGTGAAAAGAGCTCAAAAGCAGATTTTCAAGCTCTCAGCACTCACAGTTGGGGCAGATTTTCAAATGTGCTCAACTCCCACTTTGTCCCCTCAAGGAGAGCCAGATTTTTAAAAGTGCTCAGCATTCCACAGCTCCCACCGTGGCCAGATTTTCAAAAGAGCTCAATACCCAAGGTGCACCCAGCATGTTGAGCCCTTTGGAAAACTGTGGCCACAAAGGTTGTTCAAAGGTGCCCACATGCCACTGAGTTTCAGTGGGAGTTGGACATCTTTCCCTCTGAGGCTCCTTTGAAAATCGCAGAGAAATCACGGCTTTCAGTGGGAACTGGGACCGAGGCCTTTGGCACCAAAACACAGGTCCTTGCCATTATAGTTCAAGGAATAACTCTTAACCGTAGCTGTGAAATGCAAAGCCTTCAGCAAATTCAGCCTCTTCCCCTTAGTATTTCTTCTGCCTCTCACTTTCCTTCCCCATTTCATTCTGTATCAGTGAGGTGCCAATGTCTGCTTCAATCCCCACCATTGCATGGACGTCTTCAAACAACTTCCTTTCCCCCAGCTCTTGTTGATTTCAGTAGGTGGAAGTGGAACTCCTGTATTTCCAACATTACCTGCACAGCACCAGCAGCAATGCCCCCTACTCCCCTCTCTCCTGATCTCGCATGGGCTCAATCTAGAACCCTGAGTCTGGCCAAAACTGTCAAAACCGATTTGAGGTGCCTGCATTTTGGGGTGCCCCACATTATAAGTCTCCTTTTCAGAGGCGCTGAGCACCTGCAGATCTTACTGACTTCAGTTAGAACAGTGGGTGCTCAGCACTTTTAAAAATAGGGCGCAAGATGGCTCAAATTGGGTACTTAAAAACTGAGGCACCCAAAATTGAGTGGGTCCTATACCTGGAAAGAGCAAAATCATCGCCCTCCCACCAGGGAGCACTGGCTGTATATTGAAGGGCATGCAAAGGAGCCAGCATAAATGTGACTGTTGGGCTTAGTCTGAACTCAGTCTCCCACCTCAGAGTCTCTAACTATGCACTTCCTCCACCTTTTGTCTGTGTGTGCACACACAGGCTCAGATAGCAGGGCTGGTTCTTCAAACCTGGGACCTCTGGAGCTAAGTGCATGAGCCTCTACTGCATGAGCTAAAAGCCATATGGCCTTTAGCTAAGGCTGTAGAGCAGACTAATTAATCTCTCTCTCTAAGTGGTCTTGGTGCCACTAGATGGGACAGAACACCACACCCAGAAGGTGTGTGGGTTACACGTCTAACACTGCCCACCCCAGCAGGCACTGGAGCAGAGGCTCAAAGCTGCCATCGGTTCTCTTTCGCTCCCCCACACGCACCCTTTTCCTAATTTGCTCTTTTATCTTGAGCTGCTCTCAAAACACTCTCCTACATTGGGACAACACTTGGATCCGAATCCAGATCTCAGGTTGCAGCTCAGGCCCAACCCGGCTAAGATCCAATATGGGACAACTTACGTTGACTAACAAAGGAGAGAACAAGGAGAAAGATTTGATAGTGTTTGTGGTAAGCAGCCGTTACATGATACAAAATCATTATTCAACTCCTATGAAACGCTTATCCTTTTATTTAAAACTCTTCATTACTCCTGAAGAGTGGGTTTCACCTTACTCTCTCTCTTTCCTTATCACTAGTTCATTCTCCTAAGCCCTGCAAATCAATAGTAGTGATTGTCCTTTAGACATCTTGAGCATATCCAGATATACGCAGCTGCTATTACCCAGCATTTCACTACAGCATATAATTTGCCCTAGTTTATATTTCGGGCCACAGGCTAACTAACCCTTTCACTTCACTCTCAATGCTGCCTCTTTGTGGTGACTGAATAGTTCTGTTGTCTGGAGTCGATATATCCGCTCTGTCCCATCCATTACATTGACATGTGTATGGTGCACTGATTGTGCCACCATCTCTAACTGCAGCCTTCCTTTTGGTGTAACTGCTCCAATCAGTGTTACATTCCTGTTAAATCGCCCCTGGGTGAAAGAGGACCAGCTCTCCTGTAGATCTCTAATCACAGCGGGAGGAGGAGAAACTGATTGCAGGGTTGAGAGGAAGGGAATTGTGCCCTCAGGTGCCTTACACAGAGCCTTCCGTCTCAAAACAAAGAATGACAAAAAGGGGGAGGGAGGAGGAAACATGCCTGAAATGAAATGACGCTTAAGTCATTGCAACATACCTGAAGCCACCGAGAAACTACATTACGCTCCGTGGTCTCTCAGAACATTATGGCAGCAGCGAGAGCCAACAGGACAGAGAGCTTCTTGCTCCAAAAAGCACAGTCCTTTATCACTTCAGCTAGCTGAAAAATTCTGCCAGTGTATTACCATTGTAATTACTGGGGCAGGAAAGGGAAAGTTTGCAGTTACCCTAGATGCAGAGGCTTACACAGCTGCAGTTCAAAGTGAGCAACAGCAATTCTTGTTTGAATCCCTGGAGCACCGCATCTGAGAGTTAGGGCTCTGTGGACTCTGTCCTTTCCAGTCCAGTCTCTATTCAAGCAACCCTTGTGGGTTTCCAGGCAAGGCTCAGCTAGTGTCTCTCTTTGGGGCCCTGTTGCATTGGTTTCCTGCCCACTGCTGTTACCACCCCAAAAGTCCTACATAGACCTGCACCCAAGCTGTAATGTCTGGCAGTCACAGCCTATTCCCCATGCAGCTTTGTCCACAGTTCCTGGCTTCTCTCCAGCTCCCTACTGCTGCCGTGCAGCTCTTCAGCTTCCCTTCAGCTCCTCCTTGCCATGCAGCCACTGCTCCCAAAACAGAGCCCACCCACTTCCTGGTTCACGACCCTTCCCCTTACCTGGTCAGGGCAAAGTGCTGTGGGGAGGGGGCAGATGGGAGTTGTAGTCCCTTGCTTTGCAGGTGCATCACAGCATTATAGTCTATGACACACAGTTGAGTGGTAGAAGGCAGTGCTACTGACCAACAGTTCATTACAGTGTTATTGCCATAGTGTTGAGCAGAATGATTGTCAGACAAAATGAAATAGGTGACTTTACTACACATCAAGGTCAACAGTGATGGCGTCATTAGGCCTATATATGAACCAGAGTTCTTCCATGTTTAAACTCTGTTCTTCCATGTTTAATTTTAAGCGGCCTCAAAAGCCAAGGACAGGAATTGGAATGTGTAAATAGTCAGTTACCTATTACGACCTTGCTTATAACCAGGTCCTAAGCAATAATGATGAGGTTTGCATGTTTCTAGCTGGAGGAGGGATAGTAAACTAGAGTAAATAGGACCCAATGATTGTTTAGAGGAATGTTACTAACAAGCTAGATTTATAGCCCTAGAATGATTTAACGGCTTAAATGTATAGACATGTCTTCGGTAGAAAGGGGAGGGGGAGTGGGGGGGGGTGATACAGGGGGAGAGAAGGGGGGGGCTTAATTGTAAAGTATAAGAAGAGAGAAGCTGCTTTGTTCTGTGTGCTCGATTTGAGATTTGCCTGTCTCCTTGCACCACTTTGAGATCTCAAATAAACCTTTGATTGTTTCTCCACCCCGGTGTGTTTATTGGCGCGAAGCACGCCGGGCAACGAACCCCTGTTGCTTTGCCTCGGGCACCTCTGTGCCAGCAACAACAGTGATCAGAATTTAATTTCAGTTCAGGTCAAAGTGAGGTTTAGAGTTTACTGACTCGTGAACTATAAGGTCCCATTGCCTGCTGCAGAAGCCAGTCTAAGGGTATGTCTACACAGCAATCACGGGGTATAATTGCAGTTCAGGTAGACATACCTGAGCTAGCTTTTATTTAGTTAGCACAGGTCTCGGAGTGGAGAAGCCACAGCAGCACAGCTTCAGTGTGAGCCAGCCACCCAAGTAATTACCCAGGGTCACGGGTGGGCTTCTACAGGCCACACTGAAACCTGTGCTGCCACAGCGTTGTTGCTTCAGTACCCAAGCTAGCTAGATTAAAGCTAATGTTGGTGTTACGGATTCCCAGGGGTGCAACCTGGAACTGGGGTATTGCTGAGCCCTCTGTCTCACCAGCCTGGGCTCCCTCTCACACTGTGATGCTGTGACAAGCTGCAAACCCCTCCAGGTCCTGCACTTGCACAGACATCTACAGGCAGGGATACACCCAGCTGAATTACATGAATGCTTCTCCTAGCCACTCATGAACCAATAATAGAGAGGCTCCAGCCAATTCCCCCAGCTCCCCAGCCTAGGACCCCAGAGCTGTATCATCTTGCCCTGGTCAGAAGCCTGACCAGGGTAAATTTATTACCCGGTCCGCCACTTCTACAAAGGAAAGTGGACATGCACCAGCTTTTGTACACTGAGCAGATTCCCCAAGCACTTCAGGCAACACATTGTTTTAGGTAAAATATAAAACAGATTAATTAACTACAGAAAGAAAGATTTTAAGTGATTGTAAGTAGTAAAGTTGTTACCTAAGAAATAAAAGTAAAATCGCAAGCTGAGTTCTATAAACTAGACAGGATTTGAATCAATCAGTGTCTCACCTTGATGGTATAGTTCCTTCCTACACAGGCTGGGATCTTCCTTTCCAACCTGGGATCACCTACCCAGCTCAGTCTTTGTCCTCCAGACACGTTCCCAGGTCTTGAGTTGCTGAGGGGGAGGGGGAGAGAAAGAGGCCAAATGATGATGTCACCTCCTCCTTTATAGGTTCCTCCAGCTTGCTGGAAAGATCTTTTGCTATGTGTCAAGCAGTGTCCATTGTTTTCATGCTACCTCTGAGAAGTCTTCATTGTACACAGATCCTGTGAGAGTCCTTGGTAGCGTGGATTCCCCTTAATGGGCCAGCAACACAGTCTGGCTTCTTCACTGTTGTACCTGAAAGGCTAGTTGAGGGGGTTTCCAGCTTCACAACATATTTCAGTAACATACACATAGCAAAACTTCATAACTCCACATACAATGATAGCACATACAATCCAACAGGATATTAATGTTCAACAGATCACGACTTTTAGAGTGATACCTCACAAGGCATACTTTGTGGAAAACATATCATAATCGTATCACCATGGTAAATATGGGGATGCCAGGGTGTTGTTTTGGGGTATAGAGTGTCACAGTGGGGATGTCTACATAAGCTGCAATCACATTCTGTGATTACAGTGTGGACATACCCAAAGTGTTGGCCTCAGGAGACTGGGGAGGCAGAGGGCTCAGAGCAGGAATATGAGCACATTTGGGAGCCCGTAAAGGGCAGTGATGTTCTTTGTAGGAATGAGAAAAATAGGACAAATTCTTGTCCATTTCTAATTGGACACATACACTTTATAAACCTTGAAATTAAAGTGACATTTTTCAGAGGAAGGGCTGGAATAGATTTCAATGAATCTTATAAGAACTTGTTAATAGATAGTCTTAGGGATATAAAATAATTTCTGGTTTAGTGAAGGTAAATCCAAAGCTCCTATTTACCCTCCTTTTCTTGTTTACTGTGGACACAATTTTGGAAAGAAGTCCTGAAGGAACAAAAAGATACTCCATCCCTGTAGCTGTCTTTGAGGTTTAAAAGAGAAATGCATTGTCTTTGTCTAATGGATACAAATATCTTCAGACATTGTGTGACCCAGAGTCCCATTGGTGGTTCAGTACTCTGCGGGCAGCTGCAGGAGGCAATATTTGAAATGGCTTGGCCACCTACCATCCTCTCTCTCTGTATACTTCTAAATGCACTGCCAGCAACACAACTATGTCCAATTTAGAAAAGGTACTCAGGGCCATAAATGGCTGTCACAGATTGCCACCTCACATGGAGTTGCTGCCACTAGCACCCAGATTAAAAAGTTGGTGTTACGTCTCAGAGGTAATAAAGATGTCTTCCTTTCTGTACATCAGTGGTCTCCAAAGTGGGGTGCATGCACCCCCGGGGGTGTGCAAGAGGATCCTTGGGGGGTGCGGCAGGAGGAGCTTTTGTTTTTGTTTTTTTTGCTTCGGCGCGGCAGGGGGTGCGTGCTCAAAATTTTTTTTACTGTTAGGGGTGCGCGATCAAAAAAGTTTGGAGACCACTGCTGTACATCACTAGAACATATGGGTGGGGAAAGGGTTAATGTCCATTCCCTGAAAACACTGATTCAAGATGCAGTGATAACTTTTGGCCCCTATTTTTGACACTCTGATTGATGCTGTTGTTTCATCTTTGTTCTTGAAAGTGAGTTTTCCACATTAGTCTATGAAAATTAAATTCCCTCCATGTCATCACTCCAAAGGCAGTGATTGCAAGTACAGTCATACACCACTAGATGGCTCTAGACAGACACTAATCCAGGGGTGGGCAAAATCCGATCCGCCAGCTGTTTTAAGCTGTCCCTCGAGCTCCTGCTGGGGAGAGGGGTCTGGGGCTTGCCCCACTCAGGCACTCTTAATTCAGGCAATCGCTGCAGTTCCAATCTGCATCTCTCTCTGTTTTAGCTGCTGTGTCCTTCAAATAGACCTTAGTGATTCTGAATCTTAATTCACTGAGTAGGGAACAAAGGGAAGGTGGGACTGGAGAAGATTATATTGACCAGCCTGTATATTGACTGCCTGAGACCAAAATAGGGATATCAGATCAAGAATAGGAGGAAGGCATGGGTGTGTGAGATATGTTGATCAATATGGTGCTATATGCCTTGGACATGGCTGTTTCCCCTTTCCTCCTGGATTTTCCAGGTACAGGAGACCTGAGCTGGACAAGCTGCAACAAGGGGAGACTGGAAACCCAGACCCAGTTTATGTGCTGGTCAAGATTGAGCCCTTCAGCTGTTCCTGAGGACTAGCCAGCCCCGCCTCCAAGCCAATTAATAAGCTCAGAGGGTTTGCAGAACACTGTGATGGTCAGGGGCTTCTGAACTTGCTTTAGTCATAGAAGGAACAGTAAGTTGCAGCACCACCTGGAAGTTTCTGACCAAACCTCTCAACCTTGCCAATGCCCCCAGACCCTGCCAGATTACCCAATGACCTCAGATATTAAGGAGGCTGGAGAAAGATACTCTGTGAGTTTATGCTGAGGCTGGATTCCTGCTGTTAGCATCAAGATGCATGCTGCAGCTTCCTGCCTTACTGTGGCAGATGTCAGTAATTGCTACTGGGGAGAGCAGTTCTGTCTGGGACTGTAATGGGGGGATGCCCTTTCCCCTGGAGAAAGAGGAATCAAGTGGGAAGGAAGTCTAATCTGAGGTTTGTGGAAATTAGTCCCATGACTGAACTGCAGATCATGGAGATGGTAACCTATAGCCTTCAAAATGCTGCCCTTATGAAAGTGTGCTCTATAACTTAATAGGGCTGATGCCACTAGGGCTCTGTCAAACAGGGCCCTACACAGATGATTTAGGGCCTATAGCATTTATTAGAGAATCATAGCACTGCTACAGAATTCTAGAGATTGGCTTCAAAAATCACACTGCTAAATTCCATAGGAAACTTCCATAAAGCATGGAGCAGATAGGAGATGGAAATTCAGTGGGGAATGGAATGGGGCCATTCTACCTCAAATTCTGTATTACAATGCAGGTAACATGTCATTGGATAGTTTGAGGCATTTGTATTATTTCTTGTTTTTATTCTGAAACTCACATCTTCCTACATCCTTTCCAACCCCCCCACCCCCACCCCGGTCACATTCTGCCTTTTGACTCCATCTACCCACCTACAGTACTTATATGGCCCATCTTACTCTAATATTTGAGTGACTCACCATTTTTATTGTATTTTGTATTATTTTATTGTAGGAAACTGCCATTAGCCTAATTTTACAGTAGAAGAATTGAGGCAGAGAGAGTAAGTGAATTGCCAATATCACACAAGGATTCTGCAGTGAAGCTAGGAAATGAACCCGATCTCCCAAATCACAGGCTAGCACCCTAACCACCAGACCATCCTTCCTCTCTGGACGACTCTCTCTCTCCTTCCTGCCCCTCCCTCCTCTCTCTTTCTCCATCCTTGGGGGAAGATGTGGAAACAAACCATTGAGAGAGAACTGGTGCAGATACAACCTTTGTTCCTGGATCCTGCCCATAGCTTTGGGAAGGCTTTTGACACTGCAGGCTCAATTGAGACTGAATAGTGGGATTGCCTATCTTGGATGTTGATGGAGACTAGAGACTGTTGGAATTAGGACTACGTAACAGTGAAATCTGAGCAATTCAGAGCTGGAAGAGCCTTTTAGTCAGATGACTGAATTCTTTTGTTTTTCAAACATTTAACACAAACTTGAGAAAGGAAGTTTGTTAAAGATTCCACACTTCCCCTTCAATTCCAAATCCACAGTTAGGGCCCATTAATCTTCCAGAAGAAACAGAAAACGAGATGTGATATTCCTAGTATTTCTAAAGATAACCCTTCCACTCCCCCAAAATACCTTCCAGTCCTTTATGCATCGTAAAGGGGCAAAATACCCATTTTTAACAACTCATTCCAGATCACCTTTAACCCTACTCCCCACAACAAAGTATAAAACAGTCTGAATTTAAAACCCCCACATTCCATCTCATGTAATTAGTTTACACTTTAATGGTACCCACAGCTGAGGTGTTGCAATCCTATTAGTTCTCCAGTCAGCCATCAGTATAAAGTGGTATAAACCCTCCAGTGTCGATGCAATTACATTGGTATGAAGATGCTTACATAGCACAGCTATTCCTGTATGGGAAGGAGAGTAAGCTATAACTGTACATAATTATATTGTTATAGCTGTGTCCACACTAGGGATTGCATTGGTGTAACTTTTTTTTTTTTTTTTTAAAGTTATGCTACCTCTAACCAAAATAGTTATATAGGTACAAAATCTGTGGGTAGACCAAGCCTTGGACTCAAAATTATAGAAACATGGTCTTTATGTATTCAGGGCTGCAAACACTACACAGGGACCCTGAAGCCTATTTATAGGTTTGTCCATATAGGATTCTCCCCCACCCAATATTTCTTACTGTTGCTACCACTGCTGGCAATCAATAGTGGGAAATTTTGGGGAAAGAAACCTAGTGTGGGTCAAGGACCAAAAAAATTATTGATAACAAGGATTAAGGGTGAACTTTAGTTTTAAATCAATATTTAATTCAGGTGCAAGCCTAATGTGGCATGGTCAGAGGCTTGGAAAGACATATTTCATATTATATTTGCCTACCATATAGGAACTAGGCCAGGAAAAGGGTTAAGTGTGTGCAAATAGAGCTTGTCTTGCACGAACTGAAGTAATATTAACACTAACATTTTAATTTTAAAGATGGGGATGAAGTTAGTGTTTACAAAAGAATGAGACTGATAGAAAACAACAGAGTCAAACATGGCCAGGGCAAGCACTTTTTAAGGTTTCCCACATAGCTCTGACACATTTGACCATTTTACTTTTCGAAGTCCTGGGTCTCTTCTGTTGCATGCCGGTGTCACAATATGAACTGCTTAGGGGCTCAACTCAGACCATGAAACTCTGTTTTGCTTGTTAAGTGATCTACATTTGTTCCCTACACCTGAGTGAAGTGCTAATGTATTAAAAGCACACTGAGCCCTTACAAGCCCAGAGTCCACAAACAAGATTAGAAGCAATAGTTATGCTTATGAAAGGTGCCAACCTTGAAGACAGAGGTCCTGTATCCACAGAGCAGAAATACGTAAGAACATAAGAACGGCTGTACTGGGTCAGACCAAAGGTCCATCTAGCCCAGTATCCTGTCTACCGACAGTGGCCAACGCCAGGTGCCCCAGAGGGAGTGAACTAACAGGTAATGATCAAGTGATCTCTCTCCTGCCATCCATCTCCACCCTCTGACAAACAGAGTCTAGGGACACCATTCCTTACCCATCATGGCTAATAGCCATTAATGAACTTAACCTCCAGGAATTTATCCAGTTCTCTTTTAAACACTGTTATAGTCCTAGTCTTCACAACCTCCTCAGGTAAGGAGTTCCACAAGTTGACTGTGCGCTGTCAAATAGCATAGGCAAGGCAAGTTTCCCCCACTCTTTCCGGAAAATGTACTTCAGTCCTTACAGTGGGACCCCCCGCTGGGGTGATGGGGTAATTCAGTTATTGGCCTTTCTGCTGAGACTGGTAGTCATTGGACATGGCTAAGAACCATACTTAGACTGCCATTTGCCTTTAACTCATTTCACATAGGCTACTGAACAAGCCATCAGATGGCCATGACAGTAAAACCCTAAGGCCTACTTTCCTCACATCACAAAGGGTCTAATGACAAAAATGTAGCAGTTTCTGTTTCTAGTTTGTGTTTTGTTAGCTTTCATGAGAACATATGTTTTTATAAAAGCAAATAATTTGTGACAGAACAAAAGCCTCACAAAGGCTTTACAAAATGAGCAGTACCAGCACTAAGGTGACAAACTCCTCCACTCAGTGAGCTAAGCAGGTAAAGACACTTGTTTATTGTACTAAGATTGGTACATTTAACATAAGTATGCCTTGGGGTTTGATTTACAAACATTTTCCAACAAGATTCCCCTTCTTTTAACTAATCAAAAGCCAGAAAAATACTAATCACAATAAACTAAAAGAACGTACAATACTATTTGCAGTAGAAATACCTATTAATCAAAACTATTGCACATTCAGTAAATTTAAAGAAGATACCCTCTCTTTACTCTTAGACATTACCAAATTTTCCTGTCATAACCTTAACTAAACTTTTACTGGGAATTTTTGCTGCTGTCATGTTCTAAAATAAACTTCCCCTTCATCAGCCATTTTGATTTTTGCTAGTCACACGTGTTCATGGTATTTAGCATCATATTCTTGTTGTGAATATGAAAGCTATGCTGCCTTTATAAACATATTAAAACCCGGGAAATACATAGAGAGACTTGTGTATCTGATGCAATTTCTAATGGATTCATCTGTCAAATGAGGGCCTCCTCACTCTTTCCTACACCATCCTACTGAAAGTCTCACTAACTGGAAGAAAATCCTGATAATCCTTTGTCATCTGGTCATGGTATGTCCCACTGTAACAGGAAATTCTGACTCCTTCACCAAGGGGTTAACATATTGATTCACTCACTACCTAAACAGGCAGTAATATGCTGACAAGTACTAAAGGACACCTATATACTGCGAATGTTATCTGAGACCTCTTAAAGCTGGAATTTAATAGCCCGTTCAGCCCAGCAATGGGGGTGAACCAAATATTAAGCCACTAAAAGAATTCAGTTATCTGCTTACAAAAAAGAAATACAGCCATAGGAGTCTGACTAATGAATAAAATCTACACTTCAGGTTCTATAGATTCAATATCAACAAAAGCTAATACAAATACGCTGTTCTGAAAAAAATGCAATGTATGGCCTCAACCTGAAACCTAATATTATGTGTACATGGTGCAACTAGGTGAGAAATATTTATTTACTGACAAAACAAAATATTGTATTATTAATTGGCAACCCCCCCCCCCACCACCTCCCCTCCTCACACAACTTCACTCCTCACAGAGAGACAGAGAAGGCCTGTTATATGTGCTGCAGCCTATTTGATGACATGCATTTTGGTAATGAAAAAGGTGGTTAGCCCCTCATCATTTTTACTCTCCCCCCCCCCCCCCTCCTTGTTTGTAATTTGTCTCAAGCTTTTAGGGAAATATGACTCGGAAATTAAACACACTGGCACATCTTTTGGAATACACTAACTACGGCTCTCAGCAGAGCTCGACCGAGAACGAGATTTTTTCTTGGAGGAACGGGGAGATGGAGACGAAGGCTGCACGCTAGAGTGGTGGCTCTTCTGAGAGTATTTTTTGTCAGGCGTACGACTGCGAGAGCGAGACCTACTGGTTGACCTGGAAGATCTTGCAGACTTGGACTTGCTGCGAGATCTTGAGTAGCTTCTTGAACGAGACCTGCTTCTGGGAAAAACATTAAAGGTCTTACTCTGGAGTATTTTTAAATTAAGAATTTTAATGGATGTTAACTATTTTGAAAAAAGCTACTTTGCACCCATAACATTTCCATCTACAGAACTCAAAGCACTGCGCAAAACATTCAATCACTTCAGGTATTGAGTTTCTTTCTTACTCTGCATCATTTGTAAGATCCTCATCAACTAAAACTTGGGGTATGTAAGCAATCTTACATCTATCAAGAAAAATGCAAGCACAAGATCACACACGTCATTTTCCCTCCCTATAAAAGCATATGTAAATTAGGTACAATCCTTGGGACCCCAGTAAGATGTTAACATGTTGCTGAGTATCACAAGAGCTCTGCAAGCTCAAAGATTTGAAAATCACATCCCTTGTTCTGTTGTCAATCTTTTCCCATTTAACAAGACAGATCTTTGTATAGATTATGATGGAGCTGAAGTTAACATACGTTTTTATTACTTTTAAAAATGTAAATGTCAGAACAGCTTTAAAAACATACATTAATTAGTTGCTTTTTACTGGGTCTCACCAGAAAGGCAGTTTAGCAAAATTCCTGAAGACTGAATAATGGAAAGAATCTGAAAAGATTTGGAGGAAATTTTCAAATTATAACCATTTTAATGTGGGCCAAATTTTGGATGGAACATCTTTCATTTTGCCCATTTAGAGAAACATCAGGTTTTATTCTTTATAAAATCGTCTCTCCACCAAAAAGACGGCAAATAAAACTCAAATCAGCACTAAAAATCCATCTTTTCGGAATTAAACATTTTGTTTGAAACTCTTTATAGTACATCTACTGCTGGGAACTGGTTTTGTACTGTGGTATAGCAAAGGAGTTAAATACTACAACAACATAGCACAGTTCTTGGCAGTCCTGATACCAACCTACAGAACTGCCAGGTCAGGCGACATACCTGTGTGATTTGCGATCTTCAATTAATTTAATTTTGCGCCCATTGAGCTCAGTGCCATCCAACTTGTCCAATGCACTCTTCATATCATCATATGATGCAAACTCCACAACACTATGGATCATCAGGAAGTCACAAAAATTAAGTTATGGGGGAGAATGGAGGAAAGCAGAGAAAAAAAAGATTTTGTATTCATTAGAGTGGGTGGTTTGTTTTTTTAGATCTATATGCTCAGGTTTTAATTCCTTAAAATTGATTTTCTAGCTTGATTAGTAACTGGGCTGACATTGACAAAACAATCCTAACCACCTCTAATGCTCACACTCATCTTAAATGATAAAGGGCAAACTCCTGAAGTCATCACTTGGGGGCAGATCTCAGCTGCTGTACATCAGTTGGGAGTCAATGGAGCTATGACAATGTATGGCACACCTGAGCATCTGCCTGCCCTTCATTCCTTATTTGGGCAAAATTCTGAAGGATTTCAAGATATGGCTTAAGCTTTTCAGGAAAGAAGGAATACAAATGAGCTAAGTCTGCCCCCTCCTTAGAACTTTAGCAGTAAATATAATTCCCTTCTTTAGCTGGCCTCATTTACACCTCTCTTCCCCCAGACATGTTATCAGGGCTGCTTTAAGCTGCACCTGTCTGCAATGGGCCTCAAGGAGTTATTCTGGCAGTGGAGATTCACCAGAGAACAGTAATGTTCTAGCCATGCTTCCTTTTCCCTGAGCTACCCCGAACAAGTCCCTTAGCATATGTTTATGGACAGTCAAAATTTGTACAAAAGTTCCCTAAAAGGAAATTCGTGAACAAGAACAGTACCTTAGCTCTAAGTATGGTGATTTTTACACTTTGAAATAGCAGGAAGATTGGATCATCATTATCCTGGTATTGCCCAGATTTATACACAAATATGGATTTACCCTTCATTCCTGTTGTTTCTGTGCGCATCCACATAGGTCACCTCTCCTGCCTTTCTCATGACATCTTTCAAGTCCTGCAGTAAAAGCTACAGTTCAGCTTAAACATGAAATACACTAACAAGCTATCTGCAAGTCAAAAAAGTAAAGTTCTCTGTTAGACAGGTTACAATTTTTGCATTTAGACTTCTTTTGAAACTCAGCCTACTTAGTAACAATTACAATAATAAAAACAAATTATTGCTTTTAAATTAAGCCCATATCCCAAAAGCAGCTCTTATGAAAACATGGTGCAGCAATTAAAGCATTAACAAACATTGTAACTATACCAGATAAGGAGTTATATGATATTAAATGCAAACTTTTACAACTGACCATAAAGGCTATTTTGGAAAACCTCATTTAAATGAGAATCTTGCATATTTAAAATTGCCTACATGCATATTCTCCTCCACCCCCACTTAAAGCTACACACACACAAAAATTAAATGCAAAATGTCTATGTTTAATTAATGCTAAGATTGTAACAAACTGACAAACAGCAGAATATTCAGAGTTACAAGAGCAGAATCTGTCTTAACTCTGATTTTTCTGGCTTTCACCAGTCTGTGTCACAACCTCAGTGTTATTTCAAAAGAGATACTTGTATTTAATTTCAACAGAGACTGAACATACACTATAGCATGTTTACTTGCCCCACAATGGGATAAAACGAAGTGAACAAATAATGTTACAGGTGATTAAAAAGATAAGTACAATTATATTTATAAGTTATTTGCAAAACTTAAAAACAATATATTCTCCAAATAATATTGCGCATTTTATAGCCCAAGGCTACTTACCGCAACATACCACAAGTGGTCAGATGATATAAGCAGGTACCTTAAGTAAACAGTCGCTTGTCCAATACCTAGCTGGCCAAGAGGAACTCCCTTACATGAGAAGGGCAGAGGAATGGCTCATAGCAATACGCTTCAGGGGGATGTATCAGAGACCCTGAAAATACTTGACAACATCCGGAAGTGGATACAGAACCTGCGGCTGACCTGTGCTAGCCAAATCGAGCTCAAACCTGGACAAACCAAGATCTAGATCGCCAAAACAGGAGTGTCATAGGAACCAAAAGGAAAATTCAGAACAGGCCAAGCCCTAGAATTTCAGCCACTAGAAACCCCAAACTCTTGGGCTCTCTCTCCTCCACACAAGAGAAACGAGGGTTAACCCAAAGCAAGGCTGTTAAAAGAGGTTCAAAATGCACTTGGTTAGAAATATGTTTGAGAAAAAAATACAAACAAAAAGCTAAGAAATAAACTTTAGAACATTTGCTACAGCATATGGAAGACTCAATTTAATGCTTAATAAAGCTCAACAATTTAGTTCTAAAAGTGAGCATCTGAATTACACATTAGGCTGCAAAATAGTGAATACTTTTTCTTGTTTAAAATGCTTACAAACCCAAACAATCTCATTCAGTTACCACATTTAATATATGATCCATAGCCACATTTAAAAACCATTACTGCAAACTAAACACATGTACAGTAATTCAGAGATAAAGGGTGAAATCCTGAACTTACTGAAGTCAATGGGAGTTTTGCCATGGACTTCAGTGGGGCGAGGATTTCACCCAACAAATTTAAAACTATACATTTGTTATTAATAAATCAAAGGTTTTCTTGATCTAGAACAAAATGCTCTAATTTAGAAGTGCTGCTAAGAAAAGGAAATTAAGTAAGGCAATCACACAGACTTGCATTCTAATTTATTAAGTTGTTTTAGGTTCTAAAATTTTGAGCCATCCAAATAAATGCCTAATATTTAAACTCTGATTTGCTAAGGATCACGGCCATAAAAAGTTGTGTAACAGAACAAGAAGATACGATTAAGACACTAACAATATTATTTGAAGAGAGAAGAAATAAGTTTGTATAAATATAGGAAGTTTAGGACGCTGCTCTCTTTCAACCAACAGAAGGTCTTAAAACTACCTAAACTAATCTCAATAAATAAATAAATAAATAAAAATCTGACAATTCATGAGGGTTAATGTTTGGTTTCACCTCACTCACAAAAATGTATCATTGTGATCCTCAGCAATTAAAAATTTAATAGACAATGTATTTAAAAAAACAAAACAGAAAATTGTGAAAAAGAATAAACTTACATTAATATTGTCCTAAGAAGACATGGCTTTTACTTTTCTTTTAGCAATCACAGATCTATTATCAGATCAACTATCAACTTCAACTATCCTTTATTTTTTGGGAGAACTGGTAGTGTTGACGGGAAGCCAGTCATAACAAATTTGCACTGTCATAGGCACAAGTAATTAAAATTACTGGTTGTTTGGCTTTAAACACACATTGAGCCATAAAACGGGGGGGAGAGAAATGTGATGTGGACACACATTTTAACTATTTCTCGCATCTGAAGGTGCTGGCTTTAAAAGCAGACAAATATAGTCCTGTCTCAAATTTTGGGGAGCTACACATCCAGATGCCTACAAGTTTTGAAGACAAGGTATTGTATCTATTTCATTCAAGATACCTAATTTCTCAAAGGGAGATGAAGACCAGAACTTGTCCTGGGATAAGCTAGAATCCAGTATTTTAGTGACTATCATATTTCTAGTCTCATCAATCATATTAATAGTATACTACTTTTTAATGTTTAATAGTTAGCAAATTCTGATGTATTATGGCTGCAAAATTAAACTACATTTGTACAGGGAATTTTACTTTAAATTGTAACATTTTAGAGAGAAGCAATTGTCTTTTAAAACAGTTTTGCTATAATTTGTCACACTTCTAGCTTACCAAGTACTTTAATTGTATACTTCCACAAATTTAAAAGAAATGGCACATTGTCCTCCTTAAATCATCTCTAATGGACCAGTGCCAAGATTCACAGTAATGTCACACTAAGT